>NW_020941065.1:19869603-19929982 GCF_900497805.2 Vombatus ursinus | reverse complement strand
TTTTTTGGTGAGGCAATTGGGGTTAAGTGACTTGCCCAGGGTCACACAGCTAGTGAGTGTTATGTGTCTGAGGCCAGATTTGAACTCAGGTCCTCTTGACTTCAGGGCTGGTGCTCTATTCACTGCACCACCTATCTGGCCCTCAAAATCTTTTTTTTTTTTTTTGAAGATTTGATTAATTTATTTATTTGTTTTTAGTTATCAACATTTGCTTTTATAAGATTTTGAGTTCTAAATTTCCTTCTTCCCCCCGCTTCCCAAGATGGCATGCAATCTGATATGGGCTATACATATATAGTCATCTTTAAGATATTTCCACATTAGTCATGTTATGATGAAAGAATCAGAACAAAAGGGAAACACCATGAGAAAGAAAGAACAACAACCAAAAAAGAGCAAATAGTCGGCTTCAATCTGCATTCAGACTCCACGGTTCTTTCTCTGGATGTGGATAGAATTTTCCATCATGAGTCTTTTGGAGTTGTCTTAGATCTTTGCATGAGAAGAGCTAAGTCTATCAAAGTTGGTCATTGCACAGTGTTGCTGTTACTATGTACAATGTTCTTCTGGTTCTGCTCACTTCACTCAGCATCAGTTCATGAAAGTCTTTCCAGATTTTTTTTGAAACCCACCTGTTCATCATTAGAACTCAAAATTTTATAAAGATGAATGCTGAAAACTAAAAATAAATAAATAAATAAATAAAATTTTTAAAAAGCCCTTCCAAGAACTCTTCTTGGGCTTGTGATCATTTGACATTTTTCTTTGAAGTAGGAGTGGCTTTTTTTGAACTTCACTGTCTTCTCCTTAGTATGAATCTAGATCTTTTCTGTCCCTATAGTAACTATCTATGGTTTAGTTCTTTCATTTATTCATTATTTCATTCATTCATTTATTTGTTGGTGGCTTATTATTTTTTTAGTTTCTCCTCTTTTATATAATTAATTAATTTATTTTTAGTTTTCAACATTTATTTCCATAAGATTTTGAGTTTCAAATTTTTCCCCCTTTTTTTCCTCCCCCCTCCCCAAGACGGCACGCAATCTGATATCGGCTCTACTTATATATGCATATTAAACATATTTGCACATTAGTTATGATGTAAAGAAGAATTAGAACCAATAGGAGGAACCACAAGAAAGGAAACAAAACAAAACAACAAAAGAAAAGGAGAGCAAATAGTCGACTTCCATCTACATTCGGACTTCATGGTTCTTTCTTTGGATATGGATAGCATTTTCTATCATGAGGCCTTTGGAGATATCTTAGATCCTTGCACTGCTGAGAAGAGCTAAGTCTATCAAAGTCAGTGATCGCACATCATGGCTGTTATTGTGTACAACGTTCTCTTGGTTCTGCTCACTTTGCTCAGCATCAGTCCATACAAGTCTCTCCAGGTTTTTCTGAAGTCCGCTGCTCATCATTTCTGATAGCACAACAGTATTCCATTACATTCATATACCACAACTTGTTCAGCCATTCCCCAATTGATGGGCATCCCCTCCATTTCCAATTCTTTGCCACCACAAAAAGAGCTGCTGTGAATATTTTTGTACACGAGTCCTTTTCCCATTTGTATGATCTCTTTGGGACACAGACCTAGAAGTGCTATTGTTGGGTCAAAGGGGCTTATTATTATAGTCAGTTTCTCGTCCAGAGGTGTAGGGGATTATGACTCTGGCTTCAGGTTTTTTGTACTATTGTTTTCTAAGCACTGTCTGGAGGCCTGACCTTGGGTACTCTTCTCTGCCCCTGAGCCATGGCTAGGGCCCTTAGCCAGGCCGTCACCTGAAATGCTCTTGCTCTCTGAAGTCCCTCCTGTGGCTACAAACTTCACCTCTCTGGAACTGTCCTGGAACTGAAACCAGGGACTCCACTCCTCTGCAAGTGCCCACAGCCATCAGGATCCCCGCTCCTCCACTACCACACTCACTAGGCGTGTGCTCACTCCTCCTCACCCACAGCGGCAGCCTGGGACCGCATCTGGTCAGCACGGCTGGGGGCCTGGCGCCCAGAGAGAGCAGAGGGTCCTTCAATCCTCCCCTGCTCAGCTGACTGACCCCCACACTGCCTGAAGCTGAGGCCGCCTCCAGGGCTTGTGGTTTGTTGATTCAGTGGAGTGGGCCAGGCAACCTCTGCCCCTGGAGTTGGGTATTTCCCGAGGTCCACTCAAGTTGTTGTAGGAAGACAACTGCTGTACCTGACTTTTATTTATTTCTGCCACTCTTCATCCACTTTTTAGTGATGTTCTGTCTTTGTGGAGGAAGTTTAGAGAGCCCGGTATTTCCTGTCTTATTCCGCCATCTTCCTTGTTTCATATTTCACTGAAAAAAATGAGGTCATTCGTTCTCCTCTCTTCCTCCTCTCACATCACTCAGATGCCATTCTTTACTATCTCCTTCACTCCTGTCTCCCAAGAAAAGGTGGTCCTTCTCCTTCTACCTGCACAAGTGATACTATTCCATCTCGTGTTCTCCAGCAGATTGCCCCCTCCATCATACCCTCCCTCTCCCTTGTCTCCAACCTTCACTGTCTACTGGTTCATTTTCTCCTGCCTGCAAACATGCCCATGTCTTCCCCATTTGATCCATCTGTCCCTGCTAGCCACTGTGCCAACTCTCTCCTTCCTTTGGTGGCTAACTTCCTTGAGAAGGCTGTCTACAATGGGGATCTCCACTTCCTTTCCTCTCACTCTCTTCCTAGAAGCCCTCTATTGTGAGGGACTGTCTGATGTTGGCAGCTACCAGGTTGGGCGCTGTGGCAAGAGTAGGGTAGAATCTGGGTATTTTGGAAGTCGAGGCAGGGGCTGTGGTAGGCAGAGTCGTGGTGAACTGGGATGGGCTGGATACGGAGAAGCCCTGAGGCAGTGGGCAGTTCTATGTGAGATAAGCTGGGTACAAGGAAGTAGCGGAGCTTGTGCTCCTGAGGCAAGGGGCGGTGCCACGTGGGAGTGGGACGGCAGAGGACTGAGTTCCCTTTGCTTAGTCCCCTCCCTATATGCTACGTCATCCCCAGACGCCTCCATCTTGTGACCTTCCTGACTTCCTGGGTCCCTTTGTGTAGCATTGACCCCAGACCCCTCCTCCCAGTATCTGAGTCTGACTTCCTAGGTCACGTACTCTGTCTATACACTAATCCCAGCTGCCTCCTCCCTGTATCCGGTCCTAGCCTCCTACGTCACTCCCTCCCCCTTGGTGTGCTAAACTCAGACAGCCCCTTCCGGTATCTGACCCTACAATCATTGGCTAGTAAGTGGGCTGGGGAGGAGGGGCTAGGTAGGTATTTAGGAACAAGCGTGGTCAGATCACGCGCTCTCTCTCCTGGCTCCTGCTCCGTTGCTCTGGCCTTGCTGCTTGGGCTTGCTATGATGGCTTGCTGTGATGGCCTCTGAATAAAGCTCTGGTGTTGGCACCTCCCGATGGCTCATCTCTGTGTGTTTATCCGGCTGAGGACCGAAGACTCGGAAGTGAGTATGACTCCGGTAGCCTGCTCCTTATAGGAGGAGAGGGTACGGCGTGCAGCTGGCAGAAGGTCGGCGCGGCCAGTACACTCTATAGTTTGGCTTCTGATCTTATTCAATTGAAACTGCTCTCCCAAAGTTAGTAATGGTCTCTTCATTGACAAATCTGATGTCCTTTTCTCCCTCCTCATCCTTCTTGACCTCTCTGTAGCGTTGGCCACTGTTGGTCACCCCCTCCTCCTGGATCCTCTCTTCTCTCTGGGTTTTCAGGACACTGGCTCTCCTGGTTCTCCTCCTCCCTCTCTGACCTCTTCTCCTCTGTCTCCTTCACTGGATCTTCATCCACGCCACTCCCTCAGGTGTCCCTCAGTCCCTCTTCTTTTCTCTGTCTAGACAATTTCCCTTGGTGATCTCATCAGATCCTATGGATTTAATACCGTCTCTATGCTGATGATTCTCAGATCAACTTATCCAGCCCTAACCTCTTTCCTGACTGCCCACCTTGCAACTCCAACTGACATCTTAAATGTAATGTCTCACAGACATCTTAAACTCAATATGTCTAACACCACACTCATTATTTCCCAAATCTTCCACTGCTCCTAACATTCCTATTACTGTCAAAGTAATTGGGGGATCGAAGCCAAGACAGCTGAGAAAAGGCAGGGACTCACCGGGGCTCCTCCAAATTACCCTCCAACAACTTTAAAAGGGCACCTCCAAACAAATTCTAGAGCAGCAGAGCCCACAAAAGGATGGGGTAAGACAATTTTCCAGCCCAAGATAACTTAGGAGATCAGTAGGAAAGTTCTGTCACACTAAGGTGAGAGTAAAGTGCAGTCCAGGGTGGGCATCAGGACATCAGCCGGCCTTGGGGGCGACTGAATCATCAGCAGCAGCTTCCAGAGCTCTCAGCCAAAAGATGGTGAGATCAGACCACTGGTCAGAAGGAGATTACAGGGGTCCCCTTGTTCGCACTGAGGCAGGACTCTGTTGCATTGTCCATACTCAGATCTGTGTTGCAGTTCTGGTATCAGTCCAAGGTGAGGAGCACTAGCACACCAGAGCTTACAACCACATGGGAGCAGGGGCCCTTGTCACAATTCCAGGGCAGAAGAGTGCTTGTGGTCACTCACAGACCAGAGCACAGGCCAGAAGAGCAATGACCACACCTCTCCACAGATCATACCACCTTGGACGAACTAAAAACTTACGGGTCCCTAGAACTAGCCCTGAAATATTGGCAAGAAAGACCTGAAGCTTGAGACAGTGCCCCTTCCACTTGCGAGCAGAGCCCAATTTTAACATAAAGTTAAAAGTAAGAAAATAGGCTGGAAAAATGAACAAACTACAAAAAAAAGAATCTGACCATAGAGTTATAATGGTGACAGGGAAGATCAAAACACAAAACACTTCAGAGGAAGACAACAAAGTCAAAACTGCTACATTCAAAGCCTCCAAGAAAAATGTGAATTGGTCTCAGGCCTCAAAAGAATTCCTGGAAGAGCTCAAAAAAGATATTTGAAATCAAAAAGAGAGTTAGTGGGGAAACTGTAGAAAGAAATAAGAGTGATGCAAGAATATAATAAAAAAAAGAATCAACAGCTTGGTAAAGAAGACACACCAAAAAAATACTGAAGAAAATGAAACCTTAAGAAATAGAATAGGCCAAATGGTGAAAAAAGGCACAAAAATACAATGATGAGAACTCCTTAAAAAGCAGAATTGGCCAAATGGAAAATGAGGCACAAAAGCTCAGTGAAGAAAATAATTCCATAGAGTTGCGTAAATGGAAGCTAATGACTCCACAAGACATGAAGAAAAACAATCATATAAAATCAAAAGAACGAAAAAATAGAAGAATATGTGAATATGTATCTTACTGGAAAAACAACTGACCTAAAAGATAGACCAAAGAGGGATAATTTAAGAATTATTGGACTATCTGAAAGCCATGATCAAAAAAAGAGTCTAGAGAATCATCTTTCAAGAAATTATCAAGGAAAACTGCACTGATATTCTAGAAGTTCAGTTGTATCTGACTTTTCACGATCCTATTTGGGGTTTTCTTGACAAAGATACTGGAGTGGTTTGCCATTTCCTTCTCCAGCTCATTTTACAGATGAGGAACTAAGGGTTCAAACAGCTAGTAAGTGTCTGAGGCTGGATGCGAACTCAGGAAGGTAAGTCTTCCTGACTCCAGGCCCAGCACTCTATCCACTGCACCACCTAGATGCCCAATATTCTAGAACCAGAGGGTAAAATAGAAATGGAAAGAATTCACCAATCACCTCCTGAAAGAGATCCCAAAATAGAAAAATTCCAGAGCTCCCAGGTCAAAGAGAAAACACTTCAAGCAGCCAGAAAGAAACAATTTAAATATCTTGGATCCACAATCAGAATCACACAAGATTTAGCAGCTTCTACATTCAAGAAGTGGAAGGCTTGGAACATGTTGTTCTGGAGGGCAAAAGAGCTAGGATGACAACAAGAATCACTTGCCCGGCAAAAATAAGTATAATCCATCAGGGCAAAAAATAGATTTTTCAATGAAATAGAGACTTTCAAGTATTCCTGATGAAAAGGCCAGAGCTAAATAGAAAACTTGACTTTCAAACCGAAGACTCAAGAGAAACATAAAAAGGTAAACAGGAAGGAGAAATTAAAAGTGATTCAATAAGGCTAAACTGTTTCCATTTCTACATGGGAAGATGATACTTGTAACTCCTAAGAACTTTATCATTATTAGGGCAGTTAGGAGGAGTTTACATAGGCAGAGGACATGGGTATGTGAGTTGAGTATGATGGGATGATATTGAAAAAATAAAATTAAGAGGTGAGAGAGGAATGCACTGGGGGGAAAGGGAGGGGAGAGGTAGAATGGGGTAAATTATCTCACATAAAAGAGGTGTGAAAGAGATTGGGAGGAGCACTTGAACCTTACTCTTATTGGAATTGGCTCAAAGAGGGAATAACATATACACTTAGTTGGGTGTAGAAAGCTATCTTACCCTACAGGAGAGTACAACGGGAAGGGGATAAGAGAAGTAGGGGGGCTGATAGAAGAGAGGGCAGATTGGGGGAGGTGGTAGTCAAAAGAATAACACTTTTGAGGAATTTCCTCACACCTGTCAGAGTGGCTAATATGACAGAAAAGGAAAATGACACATGTTGGAGGGGATGTAGGAAAATTGAGAAACTAACGCACTCTTGGTGGAGTTGTGAACTGATCCAACCATTTTGGAAAGCAATTTGGAACTGTGCCCAAAGGGTTATAAAATTGTGTATACCCTTTGCCCCAGCAATACCACTACTAGATCTGTATCCCAAAGAGATAAAAAACAAAAAGGAAAAGGACCTATATATACAAAAATATTTATAGCAGCTCTTTTTTAGTGGTGGGAAAGAATTGGAAATTGAAGGGAAATCCATCAACTGGGAATGGCTGAACAAGTTGTGGTATGATGGAATGGAATGGAATGGAATGATGGAATACTATTGTGCTATAAGAAATGATGAGCAGACTGATTTCAGAAAAACCGGGAAAGACTTACATGAACTGATGCAGAGTGAAGTGAACAGAACCAGGAGAACATTGTACACAGTAATAGCAACATTGCACAATGATCAGCTGTGAATTACTTAGCTATTCTCAGCAATACAATGACCCAGGACAATTTCAAAGGACTTGTGATGAAAAATGCTATCCACCTCCAGAGAAAGAACTGATGGAGTCTGAATGCAGATTAAAGCATACTTTTTTTTTAAACTTCTTAATTTTTCTTTCTTTTTTTTGTCTGTTTTCTTTGACAACATGACTAATATGGAAATATGTTTTGCATAACTGCACACATATGGTTTATATCAAATTGCCTGCCTTTTCAATGAGGGGGCAGGGGAGAGAGGGAAAGAATTTGTAATTCAAAATACTTTTAAATGAGTATTGAAAATTGTTTTTACATGTAATTGGGGAAAAAATAAAATATTAAATTTTTAAAATGGTACAACCACTATCCCAGGGATCCAGAGTCACTATCCAGGCGTCATCTTCAGCTCTTTGTTCTCTCTCACCACCACCACCCTCCCACATACAATTTGGTGCCAAGGCTGATAGCTATTACCTTCCTAATGTCTCTTGCATATGCCCCTTCCCATAGCACCTCACACCTGGACTATTGCAATAGCACACTGGTTGGTCTCTCTGCCATAAGGTTCTCCCATTCCAGCCTATTCTCCATCGATGTGTCAGAGTGATCTATCTTCCTGAAGCACGTCTGACTCCATCATTCCCATCCCATGGCTCCCTATCACCTCTAGGATCAAATATAGAATCCTGTTTGACCTTAAAAGATAGCCTTTCATAGCTTCTCTTCACTCACCTCCTTTTCTATTCTTCTTACAACTACACACATACACACACACACACACACACGGGCCTCCTAGCTCTTCCTCCAACATATCTCAGCCATAAGTGTCTTCTCTGGCCATCGCCCAAACCTAGAATGCACTCCTCCCTCACCTGAACCTCTGAGTTTCCCTGACTTCAAGTACCAGCTAAAATTCTTCCAACCCTAACCCTGACCCTTAATCACTGAATGGGCATTGCCTCAGAAAAACTGAGACCTGGGAAACACCTTAGCTTATAAAGGCCGAGGTCTCCCTCTGCATCTGGAGCCATCTTCAGTGGTCCCGATCTATATCTGGCCACTGGATCCGATGGCACCAGAGGAGAAAGTAAGGCTGGTGACTCTGCACAGCCTTCCTTCACTTAAGTCCAATTCACTTGCGTGTCATGGCTTCACCTCCCTGATGTCATGGTCCTCTTCAACAATGAAGGACAAACAAAATTCTACTTTTTCCAGGAAGCTGTTTCCAATCCCTTTTAATTCTGGTGCCTTTCCTCCACGGATTATCTCCTCCTTAGCCTGTATGTAATTTGTTCATGGTTAGTTCTTTTTTGTGTTATTTCCCCCATCAGACTCTGAGCTAATTGCTTAGAACAGTGCCTGGCATATAGTTGACAATTAATAAATGTTCATTAAGAATGCCTCAAGGCTTGGGGGCAAGGCAGGTGAGCCTTCCATGCTCTGCTCTGAGGTCTGTGATTTCACCCAGGGGGTGGGGGGGCAGCATCGCAAAGCCTCGGGCTATCTGGGGGCCAGGTCTTGGGGTGTCACCCTCGAAGATACAGAGAGAAGGGAGGCTGAGGGAGGGATGCACCTACAAGATTAAATTCACTTTAGTTTCTTGGGAGAATCTCTAACTAGGCTTTCATCAGGGAGGAAGGGAAGGATGAGGAGGGGTGTCTGGTTAGCCAGAGGCTGTTCCCGCCCTCTCCTCCCTCCCTCCCCCACTCCCCTGTGGGGGTCCTGAGACTCTGGCAAGAAGTGGGCTGTGGCTGTGTTTCCCTGGTGTTCCACCCGCCCATCCTATAGACCCCCAGCCCCTCTGCGTCACGTCACTTGGTGAGGGGACCCTGAGGCCGCTGGCTGTGTCCCAGCCTTCTGTCAGGACCCTGACCTGTCCCATGTTGGGCCTGGCAGATGCTATTGGCCTCATGCTCTTTCTACACAAAGGCTGCAAACACGGTGCCAGGAGGCAGGGGCCCCTTGGTGCCTCTACACTTTGAGCAATGGCAGAGTGGAAATAGCAGCCACAGGTTCAAGTTCCTGCGCTGCCCCCGGTCAGGGCTGCTGGGGATCATGCACCCCCCAGCATCTTTCTCCGCTTTCCCTTCCCCTCACTGTCCCCAGTCACTCTCTGCCTAGCTGCTAGCAGGAGGGGAGGAGGGTGGGGAGGAGAGCAGAGCACAAAGCCTGGTGCATTCCTGGCCAGCAGACCGGCCTCGCCTTGCAGACCATGCACTGATTGTGCCAAAGAATTAGTGGAAGATAAAACGCAGGGAACCCTGCAACTGCAGCGACCCTCGGAAGCTTTCCCGGCAGCCCCCCCCTTCCCCTTTGAAGGACTGTGGTCTTTGTTCTGCGCATCTGGGGTTGTGCAGAAAAGGAGGGGGAGGCCTGGGGCTGGAATGTCTCCTGGCAAAATTCCACTGAGGTTTTTCTATGCCTATGGAAGGGAAACGCAAGCAGGCTGGAATGGTGTTTATAGCCCCAGGGTGTTTCTGTGAAAGGGTCATTCCCCCACCCACAGCGCCCCAAAGTTGGGGAGAGCCAACAAACCCGGGCGCTCTATCGTCACCCCAGGGCGGACTTTTGTTCATTGGAGAAGGGCAGCCCTTTGGCCAAGACTGTCAACCCCCTCAAAGCTCAGCAGCCCAGAGACAAGGCTGTTCTAGGAGGGGGCCACAAGGCCTGGGGGAGTACCAGGCTGTGTGGCCTGGGAAGGTCACTTCTGCTCAAAGACTTCTCCATCTGTAAGATGCAAACCATCCTGGTGCCATTGCTCCACTGGGTTGGGGAAGAGAGTGATTAATGAGACACCTTCAAGGGTTAGGGTTAGAGACAAGATTTCCTAGAAAGGGAGATTCTTAGCACCTCTCCTCCCATTTTCTGCCACTGGGAGGAGATATAGGGAGGAGTCTCCAAGGGAGGGGTGGTGTGGAGGGAATCAGCAGCCGTAGGTGAAGTGGGGAATGGAATACGCATTTATATGGCACCTACTATGTGCCAGGCACCGAGCTAGGTGCTTTTTACAAATATGATCTCATTTGAGTGCTGATAGGACATCCCATTGGAAGTGTCCAAGTGTAGAGAGGCAGCTACATCGTACAGCAGATACAACACTGAACTTGGTGCCTAGAAGACCTGGGTTCTAATCCTGCCTCCTACACTTACTGACAACCCTAGAGAAATCACTTCATCTCTCTTGACCTCACTTTGCTGATCTGTATTATGGGCTTACCTACCTCATAGGGTTGTCAAGAGGATAAAATGAGAGATTTATAAAGTACTAGATAAATGCTATTATTAGAAATAATTATTGCTATTCCCTCCCCTCTTCTGTGGAGGACCACAGAGGAGCCTGAATGTGCCAACATTCCAGGGGGATTTGGATGGGACCCATCCCCCAAGGCACCCTGGAACCCACTTACTTCCCTGGCCTCCCTCACTTCCCCCACCTGCCTTCTGAGTTCCTGCCATGCGTGAACTTGCGGCCCCTTGGGCCAGTTTGCAGACACAGGCTGGTGTTAGAAATAGCCATGCATGTGTTTGGGGTTGGCTGATCTGGGCTCTCCTGCTCACAGTATGCAGTGGCCCTCTGGAGAACCTTGGGCATGAAATCTGACTCTGCCCCAATGAGCGATGCATGGATGAGTCATCTAACTTTCTGGGCCTCAAGACAGTCCAACCCTATGAGTCTATTATTAAGATAATAATCTCACTGATGTTATCATTTATTATCATAATATTATTAAAAGATAGTCCAGGAAGTCATTCCCAGTTCCAGACCGTCTTGCAGAGGGTACTAAGGTTTACAAAGTGCTTTCCTCACAGACCCTCCATGGGCAAGAATCGTTCCCATTTTACAGATGAAAAAACAGAGCCTAAGAAGTGACCAGCCCAGAGTAACCACTCCAAAGGCAGTGATCCTTGCAGCATGCAAGAAGGATGCTGCCTCTCCTGAAAGTGTAGGACGCTTGCTGGCCGCCCCCCTTGGCCCTCAGATGGCGCAGAACGACGACAGCCTCATTTCACTTCAGTCCCCTGGAATCATGAGGAACCTTCAGGATTCACTAGAACCAAATGAAGGTTCCCTGGTCTCTCAGGGGTGAGGGTAAAATGCCAAGCTCGAAGCTCAGGCCACACAAGGAGGGACAGAGCAGGCCGTCTCTCAGCTGTCCCCAGTCACACGTTCACTGCTTTTCCTAGGATACCAAGTCTTTCAAAGTGAAATCTTCCCTCCTCGCCCTCCCACCACAGGGCAGCCCTTAGGTCTCCAGGGACTGGGGGGAGGGGCAGAGGGAGGGGGAGGGGAGGGCAGGCCATGTCAGATGAAGCTGCAGACCTCTCCCAGACCTGTTTTCCACCTGTCACCCTGGCAACGGTGGAGAGAGGCCAGCACATGAGGATTAACCCTTCCTGGAACTCCCATCTAGGCGTTGTGGTAGGGAACACTGAATTTCACTGCTTTCTCCAAGTCATTGCACCTCTGGAGAGCACTATTATCCAAGAGATATCTAAGGAGATCCATTATCCGTGAGCAAACCCAAGGGTCCGATCACTCATCAAGCAAATGTTCTTTCAAGCGATGGGAATGAATAGGCATTTCTAGCAGGAAGGGAGCTTAGAGACCATCTGTTCCATCCATCTCATTACAGAGAGGTTGGGCTTGTCCAGTCACCCAGATGGTAACTGGCAGTCAGAATTCACTCCCAGGGCCTCTGACTTTCACACGTGGGAGGCAGAACAAGGCAGGTCCCAAACGTGCCTGACCTTTCTGATGCCCGGGAAGGAAGGCAGTCGGGCAGTCTGTGAAGCCAGACCAGGGAAGTGGGCTCCAGTGCCCTACCCCCCAGAACCCTAAGGAACGACCCTACAAGAACCCCCAGTGAAATGCTAGCCCTGTTTGGGTTCCCCCGTGTCCCTGCAGGGCTGGGGCCAGGCAGAGAACATCTCAGCACATGCCAGACACTGCTTCCCCTCCCACATCAGCCCCCTTAGTCTTTTCTCTTTCTGCAGTCCTTGTCTTAAGTCCTTCCACGTCGATGCCTCCCTCATGGCCATGCCAACTGAGGGCCAGCTCTGTCTGCCAAGTTCTACCATCCTTGAGAGGCTCTGGGTACTAAGGTCCCTGGGAAAGACCACACGACTACTGCCTGAGGGCCAGTGTGGGTAAGGAAGCTCATCTCCAGGAAGTCAGTGACCCGGGGGTCAGGGCACCTTGCAAAGTAACAAAGACCCCCACCATGGCTCTTGGTCCTGAGAGGCCTCCCTCTTCTGCGCCCACAAGGCAGAAACGAAAATGCCTTTCAACATTAATTGGCCGCATCCTGAAGGTGAGATCTTTTGTCCACAGAATTAACCCTTCCTGCTCTAGACCCCAGCTCCTCCAATTCGTTTTGAATTTCATTTTTTTTTAAGCATCCCTTCCTTTCTTTTTTCTTCAATTTCCTATTGTTTTCATGCGAATCCACCTCCCTCTCTCGTAACAGAAAAACTGAAGAAAAACCAACCAGCACAACGACCTGGGGTCTCATTGTTGTCTGGGGCCAAGATGAATCACCACAGAGCTGAGCAGAGCCCTTCAGCGCTGCCGCCAACATCATCCCTGGAGTCACCGCATCATGTTCTCCTGACTCTGCTTTCTCCATCAGGTCTGGTAAGTCTTCCTACGCCTCTCTGCATTCCTCGTATGATTTAAATAATTATGCTTTAATGTCTGCCACGCTTATGCCTCACAACTACCCTTAAAGGAATGGAGTACAAATACCATTATTCCCATTGGAGAGAGGAGGAAGGCGTCTAGTCCTAACTACAAGTCTGGCGCCCTGCACTCTGAGAATGACGGAAACAGTCTACCGATATTTTAGCGAAGGATCTAACCTAGTGCGTCGAGAGGCTATCCTCATAAACAAGCCAGAGAGGTGACCTAGGTGGAGGACAGCAGGTGGACTCAAAATAGGGTGAATGAGTAGTAGTTATTAATGGAAGAGGTGTGAAGGCGTGCCCCAAGGACCTGATCCTCAGCTTCAGGACCACTTAACATTTTCATTAGTGACTTAGATGAGGGCATATGGATCAAATTTGCAGATGACAGAAAGCCAGAAGGGATAGCTAACATTGTTACAGAGATGGTCAGGACCCAGGAAGATCTATAACCTACAAGGGTTGACCAAATCAAATAAGATAAAATTGGGTAAGAAATGTCAAATCCTGAATTTGAGTTAAAAAAGAAATCAACTTCACAAGTATGAGATATGTGGGAGGCAGGGCTGGACGAGACTATCTGGGGCCCGGTGGGCTTCAAGCTAATGCCATCTTGCGGCCTTGTGAACAGTGTTAGTCAGAGGACTGGGGGCAAGATGGCGATCCACCTTCAAGTCTCTGAACGGGCTTCCTGTGACAGAGGTCAGAGCTCCGTTCTGCCCAGACCCAGGGGAGGGCGGAAGTGGAAGCAGGGGACAGATGTCAGACACAGGTTTAGGACTGATGTAAAAACTTCCTAACGATCAGAATGACCCGTGAGTGGAATGACTTACCTCGAAGTGGTGGCTTTCCCCTCAATAGAGGTCAAGCAAAAGCTAAGTTCAAAGGATCATAGAATGACAGACTGAGGAGCTGAAAAGGACCGGACAGCCCATCAAGTCCAACCCCCGCTTTACTGAGGAAACTGAGGCAGAGAGAAGATAGATGACGTATCCGGAGTCATCCAGCTAGTAAGAGTTTTGAAGCAGTATTTCAATCCAAGACGTCCCAACTTCACATCCAGAGCCCTACCCACTACATCTTGTTGCCTCCAATGGACCTCACTGGAGAACCCTTCTCATTCTGAGTCTAGAATACTCCAAATATCACGAATACTTCAAGGGCAAGGTCAGAAAACGGTGGACATCGGGAGCATGGAACACTACAAAAAAACGAAACTGACTATTGCTTGACAGGAAATGACTGGTAATTAAAGATGGAGCCATTTCTAAATCAGAGAATGAAGTCAGAGAGCGGAAGGTAGAGGCTAACACCAATTTAGAAAAAAAGGACAAAAATGAGATGAGAACACATCAATCCAGATACTGATGCTCCCAAATAGGAAATGGATAGAGTGACTCTGAGGACCACCTTTTGTAGAGAAAGTTGAGCTGACGCAAAGCTGTCAAGGCCCCCAAAGCTTTTCTGCCAGCAAATGCTTGATCTGGTAAAGCAGAAAGACAAAGGCAACGCTGTCCTCATTCATTTGAAAAACATCACAGGGCAAGGCTCTACAGCTACAGGGCTTTGCAAAGTAGCCAAAGGCCATGGAGTGAAAAGGAACCTGTGGAAAGCTTGACATGAGATTCAATCAAGTCAGATTATCTAAAGGCCACTTATAGATGAAAATGGAAGGAAAACAAATGGATGGAAAGATCTGCTAGCATTCCTATGGCCACCTACTTTCTTCACTGGGGAGAATGGAAAAACATTTGAACTCAAAAACTTGGGCCCCAATGTATGAAACACAAAAAGGTAATTAAGCAGATAGGCTAAAATGGCCAACTAGGCCAGACCGAGGACAGATTGGAGGACGGGCTAATTGAAAGGCATGGACGGACTGATCTGCAGCATAGAACCAACCAACCCAAATGCCTCTAAAAGCGAGCCCCAAGACACGGCAGCCACAAGGACCTAAGAGAGGACTGCTTCAAAGCACGCTCAGTCCTCTCTGTAAAACCTTTTTGAGAATGAACTAAACACATTACACATATCGGGTATCCCAGGTGAACCGATGAGCAGGGCACAGGCAGGTTTGGGCCGCACTTTCTACAACAGACCCCATCTTGTCAGTCACACCACCGACAGAAGGTAGACAAGATAATCCTGCTGTTTATTGTTTGATTTTGTAAGAATGTTTGACTCCATGCAGAAAAACACTGCCAAGAAGGCATCTCCTTGGCACATGTTAAGATGCGATCACTTTGCTTAGTCATCATCTGATTACCAGCGTTGAGGAAGGCATGGCGGATGGTGCTCATCAAGGGTCGGCCACCGTCACGGACGATGAGCTCATTGCCAGGGTCTTGGCTGCAGTTGTGACGATGGCATCAGCCCTCTAAGCCCACAGAACATCTTCCAGGATGAAGAATGACTATTGTCCAGACAATGACACGCCCCTGGACAGACAGTCCACTGCATCAGACCATGGATACATCTGTTTGGATGGCCACTGCAGAGAAATAATGAACTTAACCCCACGTGAAGTAGGAGAAAAAGAACAGGCTGAATTGTGCAGGGATTTCAGCCGTCTCTGGCTGCTAACAGAAAACCCTACCCTTTGAACAGCTAAGTGGTGCAGTTGGTAGAGTGCTGGGCCAACAGTCAGGAAAACCTGAGCTCAAAGCCAGCCTCAGACACTTACTAGTTGTGTGACCCAAGTCATTTGACCCTGTTTGCCTCAGTTTCCTTACCTGGAAAACGAGTTGGAGAAGGAAATGGTAAACCATTCCAGTATCATTGCCAAGAAAACCTCAAATGGGGTCACAAAGAGTTGGACACGACAGAATAACTACTGAAGTGACCATTTTAACAGCAACATTCCGCTGCCGCTGCAGGGCTGTGCACTGTGGGACAGGGCAAGTCCAATGGAGAGGTGCTGGGAGGTGTCAGAAGGCCACGATATGTTGCCAACAGATTTACATATACCAAGTGGCCTAAAAAATATGACTGAGGGAATGGATGACTAGGAAAAGGGAGCTAGTCACAAGGCAAGAATGACAGAGACAGATCAAGGGCTGTGCTGGACCCATGACAAGACCACGAAGAAAGTGCCCACAGCCATGCAGTGGCACAGCCACAAGGCCGAGAGGCCGAGTCTAGCCAGGCTCACAGGGCCATCCAGCAAGAACGGCGCAAAGATGTGGGAGATGCCTCTGACCCCTTCCACATTCGTTAGACTTCTGAAACACATCCCATGCCGCTTGGTCCCCCGGGCGCTGCTTTCTATACCTTTGAATCTAATTTCATTTAATTTCAGCTCTTCCTTTTAAAGTCTGATTCCAAAGCCACCTTTTCCCACAAAGCCCTTAGAGCCTGCGATCTGGGAGAATCTCCATCCTTTGAGCCTTACCACTCACCCTCTTCTCTTGGGGGCCTCTCCTGGCAATGAGCACGAAGGCAAGAAACCCTCAGAGGGTCCAGGGACTACCCTTGGTCCTCTTCCCCAGTGAAGCAGCAGCTCTGAGACAGGAGTAGTAAGGACTCCCCAAGACCTGGAAAGTGTCCCCAGAAAAGGCTGGGAGACTTCTGATCTCTGAAGACTGACTGGGGGCCACTGACCTTGAGGAGCTTTTAGCAATCAACTGACTCCTGGCCCGTCAAGCAGAGAAGACACTGGCTCCAGGCACGGGGTTGGCCCCATGTCAGTCCTGTGGCTGACCTAAGCAACGCCAGGGAGCCACAAGGCTGAAGGCACACGGTGAGGTAGGCTCGTCATAGAGTAAAACAAACCAATGTCGAAACAGTAAAAAGGAAAAAAGGAGAGTGGAAAAAAAATCAAGACAGGTTTCTCTTGGGCCTGCATCATACGTGCCTGCCCTGAACCCATGACCAAAGCCTCAGGCATTCCCAGAAGAGTCCTCCACGTTGTCAGGAGGGATGAAGCTCCGCAGCCAGCCCGGCTGCAAAGTCTGACCCCAGTGCCAGCAGCACCTCCGACAGAAAGCTGTTCTCGCCGCTCCGTGGCAGACTCCGTGCCCAGCTCTCGATGGCACCTGTGCTCAGAGAAAGGGCACAGGGCCAAGCCGGAGAGGAACTGACCCATGAGGAGTGGCCAGCCCTTGGTCAGTACTTCCTCTCCTTGACAAATGTCCCCTACAGGTTGTCCATGCAGAACCACCCCCCTTCTGCTCCATCCCCAACGTGTAGGAGTGAAGCAGACCGACGTCCGGGCCTAGAACAAGATTCTCCATGCCACCTTGCGTCATGTGATTAACTGTCCCCCCAGACTCAAGCCAGCCCACACAGACACAAAGGCACCTCAGGGCAGCCTGCCAGCCAGCCGGACTCTTTATGTAGTTCAACAGACAGTGAATGATGGCGGTGAGGAAGGGAGGCTGCGCATCCTCCTTGCCTGTGAGTGGCAGAGGCTGCAGCCCAGGACAGCCCGGGGGGGGGGGGGGCAGCTTCACTTTTTGACAATCTGAATGACATCTTCGTCTTCTAACGTGTGGTCCTTCCCCACCTTCTGGGGGTTGTGCTTCACGGACAGACCCCAGACCAGGGCACTGGGGAGGGAGAGAGAGAAAAGGATCAGCAGGGGAGGGTCTCCTCCCCATCCTCAGAGTCAAGGCTGGACATCCTGCCTGGGGCAGGTCAGGCTCTGCTGAGCCTACAAGATGACGTGATCACATCTGCAGGGTGGCCACGGGGATGAAATGAGGTAAGGGCAGCACTTCTACAAGCCTTAAAACACTCGTTTTTTAGAAAGGCAATGTGGGGCGGGGGCACAGGACGAGCTGGCCTCAAGCAGCAGGTCTGCTGCTTACTTCCTGTGTGACCCTGGCAAAACTGTTCAACCCCTCTGGCCGAGAGGACTGTCTAAGGCCCCCTGCAGTGCCAGGTTACAAGCCACAAGCATTTCCCAGGTGCGTGGCCTTGGGAAGGTCACTCAGCCTCTGAAATTGGGAGAAGTCATGTGTGTAGTACAACCTTCAGAGTCATTAGTCCAAGGTCCCTATTTCACAGATGAGGAAGGGCCACCTGTGCCCAAGCTGGTGGAGCTAAGCTGAGGAAAAGTGGGGATGTGGATGAGCAATCCTGACTCCCAGCCCCACCGGGTCTCCTCCCATGTCACTATGGGCACACGCCCTGACCAGGATGGACCCCCTGCTGCCCTCAGACAAGCAGGGGGACGAAGCAGCAGGACACAATGATAGCCGAGGATACACACAAGGGAAAGGGAGGGCCACAGGCCAGGCTCGGCTGGGCCGCCCCACCCCCGCCCCCCTGCCCTGCCCAGACAAGGCCCCACCGCACCCAGGACTCACTACTTGAACTCTTTGATGAGGTTCTTGTGGATTTTCATGCAGAAGTCCTCCACGGTGGTCCGAGAGTCGGGCAACACCACGGGGGAGGTGTAGTCCGGCAGCTGCCCTTTGGGCTTGGTGTAGCTAGGACACAGGGAGCAGACATTATCTGGAGTCTCCCCACGGGGCTCCCCAGCCTCGGGCCGTTGGCCGGCCGCGGGCGCCTGCACCCACCTGCACCCACGCGGGGGACACTCACATCCTCACGAGCCGCAGGTAGTCCCAGATCCTCTCGAGCAGGTCATCGAAGTTCCAGCGGTGGTGGGCAGAGATGGGCACGCAGTGAGGCACCTTGTAGATGATGTCGAGCTCCTCAATGGAAATCTGGTCGATTTTGTTCAGCACGTAGATGCAGGGGATGTACACTCTGAGGGAGAGTCAGGGAGGGCGGTCAATGCCTGCAGCAGGGCCTTGCATGCGCAGAGAGAACGCTCCCCTCATTCCCATCACACACCAAGAACCTCCTTCAACGCTGACCAAAGCCCAAGCCAGCAAAGCAGATGTGGGGGGTCCTGAGAAAGGAAGCCTGGGTGCAGGCACAGGGCCCGGGTTCTGGTCCAGGGTCAGCCACCAGTTGGCTACGTGGCCTTCACCAAGTGGGCCACATGAAAAGGGCTTCTGGAATGTCCGGTGTAGAGGCTGCAGTAATCCCTCGGACTCCCAGCACTTCTCAGCTGTAGGTGACCCATCAGGTGACCCCACTAAGAGCGAAATCTGGACACAGCACTGACTGTGGTTGGGGTGGGGTGAGGCGCCTCAGAGACAGTGAACAGAGCCAGACAGCTCCCTGCTGAGCCCCCTCATGGAGAATCACAGGATCCAGGAGCTGGGGGGACTTTTAAGGACATTTAGTCCCAGAGTACCTTCTGCAACATCCCTAGCCAGCCTCTACTTGAAGACGTCCAATGACAGGGAGCTCCCTACCTCACAAAGCAGCCAATTCCCTTTGGGAGTAGCTCTCAGCATTAGCAAATTCTCCCAACACTGAGTCTAAATCTGCCTCCTTGCCATGTCCACCCCCTACCCTTCCTTTGCTCTTAGGGGGCCACAGCCTCTTCCACACTGAGAGCCACTCACATACTCAACAGTTGTCCTGTCCTCTCCACAGCTCCCTCCACGACCCACAGGTGTGGACATGAGGCCCTTCACACATGCTGGAGGCCCTCCTCTGGAGGCCTGTTCTAGAATGTGGTTACCCAACCATTCCAGATGGCGCCTGGACAGGGCAGAAATCCTGAGACCCCACCTCTCTCTAGGCAGCCCATGTCCCACTGGCTTTTCTGAGAGTTTGGACTTCATTAAAACCCCATATGTCATCCAAATTATGTCCTACCTGAGACTGCCCCAATTAAGTCCTGTTTTACTAGATTCAGCCCAACGCTCTACCGCAACAACACCTTTTAGGATCTCGATGGGCTGAAGTGGTGGGCCCAATTTTAATAGATGATGTTTGATGAGGTTAAATGTAAAGGTCTAATGTGTGGGTTCAAAACATCAATGTCACAAGCACAAAACAAGGGGAGGTGTGGCTGGAGAACAATTTGTCCAAAAAATATGGGGGTTTTGATGGGCTGTGAATCTGCTGGTCAGCCTCCATTTGGAGTCCTGTCTAAGCTGGAGAGCACCCAGAAGATGCCAACCAGACAGTGAATGGCCCCAAGAGCTCAGCCTAGGAGGAATGGCTGAAAGAACTGAGGATGCTTAGTTTGGAGAAAAGGCTTAGAGGGGAGGTAGCTGTTCTCAAGTCCTTGAAGGGCTGTCTTGTCATGTAGAAGAGACTCATTTATCTTGGCCCCAGAGGCCAGAGGTGGAAGCTGAAAGAGGCACACTGAGGCTGGAGGTCAGCAAAACGTGGCTAACAGTGAGCTTGGCACACTTGGCACAGAGAAGGCACTCAGTATTTCCTAAATGAGCTAACAAATCAAAGAGGCCCATGCCTCAGGAGCTGATGAGCTCCCCAAATTGCAGAAGGTCCTCGAGCAGAGGCAGATTAAGGGAAACTCTCAGGCACGGGCCTGACGAGGGATTGTGAGGACTGTCCCCCTCCAGGACGAAGCAACCATGAGCTCCCTCTAGATCCGGACTCAGCGGTCCAACCTAGGAGCTCCTTCCAAACCTGGTGTCACTTTCAAATCTGACAAGCATGCCACTTATGAATTCTGTGCCCACGGTAGTGATCAAAATTTTGGAGAGGGGCAGACCCCGACGGTCTTCTACTACTGGAAACCTCCCTCAACTCTGAAGGAGGCTCATCAGCTCTCTTTTATGAAGGAAAACCGGGAGACCCACAGAGAAGCTCGAGGCAGCAGAGGCAATGCATGGTCAAGAGCCCTGGCATGGGCTCTACCCACCTCTGGGCCCCTCGGTCCCTACCTGTTGCCCTCCACCACGTCAATGAGGTCGTCGGCTGTGGCGTCACTGCGCAAGGTCACGTCGGCGTTGTGGATTTTGTATTCTGCCAGGATGCTCTTCACAGTCTCGGCATCCAGCTCACTCTGAGGGCACTGAATAAACCAAGAGGGCACTGAGCAGAGGGTGAGCCGACCCCTCCCTGCCCTCATCCTCCCCCAGGCAATCAATCAATCAATCGATCAATCTCTTTTTTCTTTCTCCTCTCCTCTCTTTCTCTTGTCTTGTCCAACACAGCTTTGCTCTTAAAGTTCAGGAGACCACCTGTCATGAATGAGATGCACTTTTTGGGACAAATGTGGGAATCTATTTTGCCTGACTATATGGTTACAAGGGCTTTGTTTTGTTTTGTTTTTCAGGAGATTTGAAAGGAAGGTGGGAGGGAGAGAAAATAAGTATTTGTTAATTTAAAAAAACAGCCTAGTCCAAAAACAAAAACAAAACCTGAACCTATCCACACGTGCCAAAAAATTCTCAGCAGTACTTTGGGGTTTTGTGTTTTTATTTTTGGTAGCATTTTTTATAATAGCAAAAACAAAACAAACAAAAAAAACCCACCAAAACAAAACAAAAAACCCAAAAATTAACTGGTGAAAAATGAAATAATTAAACCTTTAAAAAATAAACATTCAGGTCAATTGTGGTAAAATATCACATGGCACTAGCTGTGTTTTAAAAATTGTAAGTGTTACCGTTTCCAGGAAATATGTGTGCATTCTCACAGGGAATCCTTAGGAAAAAAAAAAAAAGACTTTAAAAAACCCCCCAAAAACTGGATGTAAGTATTTTAAAGGGTCACACCATCATTTAAGAAATTAGAGAAAAATGGATAAAAGTGTATCTTTTACAACTATGGCTGGGGTAGAATTCTTAATCTAACAAAACATCGAAAATATCACAAAAAAATAAAACACACTACTGATTACATTAATTTGAAAAGCTTTCTCATGAACAGAATCAATACAAACAGAATTAAGCAGAGAGAGCATCCACGGGTAAAAAAGAATTTGCATGAAACACCTCTGAAGCGGCCCTGGCAGCCAAGAAAGAGAGGGAATGAATGTGACTACCTAAGAGCGAAAAGCAGCCCGACTGGACGGGGGCCTCCACAGAGGCGTTACAAACTGCTACAGACCACACAGATCACTAGGAACAGCAGAATTTAGCACACTCAGAACACTGGCAAGGCCAACAAAGAGGGCAGGAGCCCGTGCTGGCTGACAGTAAAGCGGTAAACTGGCCCAACCATTCTGGAAGGCAATCTGGAACTGTGCCCCGTGCCCTGGAGGTTCCCATCAGGCACCTGCTCCAAGGCAGTCATCCCTCCCCACAGACAGACAGAGTGAAAGGAAGTTGAATGCTCTGACAGCTAGTAAGTGTCAAGTATCTGAGGTGGAATTTGAACTCAGGTCCTCCTGACTCCAGGGCTGGTGCTCTACCCACTGTGCCACCTAGCTAGCCCCTCTGCAGTGAGTTCTGAGGAGCCTCATGGCCCTGGCCCTGGAGGAAAGACCTCTCCTCCATCACATGCAACTGATGTTTGGGGATCCTTCCTCTAAGGGAAGGATCTGGGCGCCTGGTGAAGGGAGGGCTCTACCTGGAAATTAATGAGATGTGACAACGAAGACAAGCCTGCGTGGAATCCAGGAGAAGGGCACAGGACCCATCAGATTTGCTGTCCCCCAGCATGCAGCTCCACCCATTAAGGGCTTCCATCGCCCACAAAACCTGATCAAAGCCTCACTCCCCTCAGATCCGACCAGTCATAAACTACCCCCTACCCTACTGCCTGACCTCTCTGAGCACCATCTGGGCATCTCTGGTGGCCCATTACACCCATCTCTGGGCTATCATTCTTAGGGCATGTCGTAGTCTCTCCCCCCACATTGAGGGCAAGGACTGGGCCTTATTCATGAGTGCTGCCCCCCAGGACCTTGGAAGTCACTGGTTCAGTGTGTTTAGTGTAACTTGTGGCTTTGCCAAGGTCAACACTTCAGCCTTTCCTGAAAGGACATATCAGATGGGCGACGGGCCGGCATGGGGCTGCTCACTCACCAGACCACTGCATTCTGGTCACTTCAATGCAAAAGCATTACTGAATCCCTACTATGTGCAGATACTGAGGACAGAGACAAAAACCAAATCGTTTTGCCCCCAAGGTGCTCAGGGAAGGAGGATACACAGGAAAGTCAACACAACGAGACTATGGTGGGGGAATCCCTGAAAGCTTCCTGGAGGAAGCGGTGCCTCAGCTAAGAGGAGGCAGGAGAGAGGGAAGGCGTCCCAGACCCCGGGAGGCCAAGGGCCGGTCCAGGAGGAAGACAGCCCCAGGCAGAGCCAGCAAGACTCACCGTGGCTGTGAGGTTGATGCCTCCTTTGTCCTTCTTCTTAAAGCCAATGTTGGGGGGCTTGCTGTTTAAGCGGATTCCGAAGCCCTCCAGCTCATTCTCAATGATCTTCTTATGGCCCAGGGGCTTTAGCACATCCAGGACGATTAGAATCAAGTTGCAGGTTCGGGCCACTGAAGATTGCGAGAGGAGCCCCACGTTAGCCGACTGTCCCCCTCGATCAGACCAGCCCGTGGCCCATCAGGCCCAGGACCCGCAGACGGGGGACGGGGGACTCACTGGGCACCAGGAACCCCGCCCCCACATTCAACCTCAACAAGGAGAATGAGGAAAATGATTGAACCAAACAAAATCGGCCAATGTCAGCAGGAAGCCCCTCGGACCTACACTGGCTGTGTGACCCTGGACAGCTCACTGCTCCTCTTTGCACCCAAGGCAGCCCTTGGTCCACACGGGGAGAGCCCAGGCCTGGCAAAGGCCTCCCTGAATTAATGAAAGTTTCCCCCAAGGCAGAGCCATGGCCAACGACAAGGGCTGACTAAAGAGGACTCTGGTAAACCACAAGGGCGGGCACTTAGTGGGAGCTTTACCTGACCTCACCTCCCGTGAGCCCCACAACAGCCCAAGAAGCTCTCCTCAGGGCATCACTGTCACCATCTGACACATGAGGAAACAAAGGCCCGTAGGGAGAAGGGCTGTGCGTCACCCTGGGTCACCAAGTGGTCCGAGGGGGAGCCCAGTGTTCAGCCCGTAACCCCAGGTTGGCCTTGCTGCTCCCCCCAGGAGCTGCAGGGTGAAAGGCCCCAGGAGGGAGGACCCATCGACACTGCTCCTCTTCTGTGGGATGGCGGCTTCGAGCACCCAGCGGAGGGGAGCATGCTGACTCTAGGGGGCCCCTCTGGTACCCAGTGGAGAGTAGCACACTGATCTGGGAGGCCCTCTCTGGCACCCAGTGGGGGTACATGCTGACTCTAGGGAGACCCCTCTGGCACACAGCAGAGGGGTGCATGCTGATTCTAGGGGGCCCCTCTGGTACCCAGTGGGGGGTACATGCTGACTCTAGGGGGCCCCTCTGGCACACAGAACAGGGGTACACACTGACTCTAGGGGGCCCCCTTTGGCACCCAGTGGAGGGGAGCACACTGATGTGGGGGGCCCCCTCTGGCACACAGCAGAGGGATGCATGCATGATGAGTAGTGCTGACCTAGCAGAATGTCACCAATTCAGAACAAGAGAGAGCTCCAGGCTCCAAGGGAGCCCAGCTCCAGAGGAAAAGTCAGGGTCCAACCTGTGCTGTCCAGCCAGCAGCTTCTGACCTGGCTTAACTGCTGCCCCCGGGGTCTGGATGACACCCTGAAGGGACACAAGCCAAACACTCTGACGACAGACCCTCGACTAGCTGGTGACATCAGTGAGTCTGTTCCTCTAAGGTCACAAGACATCAAAGGGACGGGGCTCTAGGCTCGGATCTGTCACAACCTTGCTGGGAGGTCAAGGGGAAGTCACTTAGCCTCTGTGGGCCTCAATCTGCCTTTTAGAATGAAGAGGTGGAGGTGACCCGGAGCTCCTGTCTGAAATTTTCTTCTGCACATAAAGTCACAGATGCTCCCATGGACCGAATTCACAGGATTCTGGAGTTAGAACTGAAAGGGGCCTCACATCCCACATATGAGAAGAGGGGGGCCTAGTGAGGGAAGGTGACTTGCCCAAAGGCATACAGCTTCCACACGGCGCAGGTCACCCGACCACGTTTTCTAACACAAAGGATGATTTCAACCCAAATAAACAATTCCTCTCACTCGGGTTCTGCGTCACATACCTGCAATGACCTGCCGGCCTCTCCCTTTCCCATCTTTGGCACCTTCGATGATACCTGGGAGATCCAGAAGCTGCCCGAAGGAAGGAGGGAAAAACAAATGATGAACAGAAGGGATCAGACAGAACAAGCGACTCCCTAAATTCCCTAGATCTCGGAGGGAGTGGGGGTGGGGGGTGTTGTCCTTCCTGGTCCTCTCTGCCGGGGCTACTTCTGAGATTCAAAAGCTGGAAATGCGGTCCAGGCCCAGGGGATGGGGAATGGCCGAACTGGATGTTATTACAATTATCTTCCTACAAAGATGTCAGAGAAACAAAGCGTGAACTGAAGCAGAGCAGGGCCAAGAGAACACGCCATCCAAGGCACGCCAATGCCGCATCTAAGTGACGCGAAGGGCAAATGGCGGCTGTGCGTCCTCACTAACGTTAGAGCGCCCACACATCCTCTGTGAGCGGAAAGCCACCTGCGCGTCACTTCTGAGGACTCACTTCTGAGGGCTTTGGCTGAACTGTTTTTCTGGAAAGGTTCTACGAGGAAGTTGATTATGAGAAAGCAAACGATGGGCCAAACACAACCAATCACCAAAAAACCAAGTGTGAACATCGTAGAACGCTCTTCTCTGAGAGCTGACCCCCCGCGTCAAAGAACAGATTCTGACGCTTTCTATTGCGGGACGGCACAGCCTGGGCCTGCGAATCCTCTGAGGCTGGCGACCCTGGGCTCGGGAGGACCCAGCCCTGAGGGCCAGGTTGGGGGCCGGAGGCCCTTCAGCAGCCTCGACTCCTGGGGGTGCACTCCGCCAGGCCCTGGCACCGTCAGGGCTCCCTTCGGGGCTAGCTCGAGTTGGCACTGCCTTTTAAAAGCTCACAGGCCCTCAACTGCTCTAGTCCTGAAGATGCAGCAGGTGTGGGGAAATGCCTCAGAAGTAGCGTGGGGATTAACCAGACTCTTTAGGGAGAGGCGGCAGGTTCTGGAGGCAGGGGGCTAGATCTGGAGAGAGGGCGACAGGGATTCAGACCTGACGACTGCCCCACGTCACAGAACACGGGAGGCTCAGCTCTGGCTTGCATAAGATGGGGTGACACACATGGTGCTTCTCCCCCAGGGTGGAGGGAGGCTCACAGTATGTAAAGCACCTGGCAGGCCTCAAGTGCTCAATGCATTAGCCTTCCCCCCACTTAATATATTTTTACTTATTTTGCTAGAGAGTTCCCAATTACACGTTAAAAAAAATAACATTCTTTTAAAAAAATTTTGAGCATCAAATTTTCTCCCTCCCGCCCCTTCCCCAGCCCTTGAAAAAGCAGGCCACATGCCATGGATCCTCCACACTAGCTACAGAGCCTCTGCGCTAGCTCTCATCACATGAGGCTCATGAGGGCACCAGGTGGAGAAGGCCAGAGAAGGCACCTGCTCCCATCACCAACAGTCCGAGCTGGGCCGACCTCTCGCCACCCAACCCTGCCACGCCAGCCTACTCCGCTTCCCAGCCTTCCTCGGGAGTGGGCAAACCAGGCCCTGGGGTCTGTTCCTCCATTCTCTGCCTTCCAGACTCTCTGCCTTGAGGGCACCTCAGGTGGGCCAAGGAAAGGGCAGGTCTGTCTTCAGATAACAGCAGCGTGCAGCCAACAATAGTTTCTGTGGAAATCTTCACACTCAGCCTTTTCTAAACCCAGACCAAACTCAATTCAACAAATTCTGTTTGGGTCCCAAGCTGACTTAAGTAAAAACAGGCCCATGGTGTTAGAAGGCAGGGGACCTGGCCAAAACTTCTAGTCTACAGTAAAAGCCCTGTGGATAAACTGCCACCTCTACACAAACATCCTCCAAATCAACCTATCTAGGTCTGTCCCCAGCCTGAGATTCTGTCCTCCATCTCCAACTGATCGCCAGTCTGCTATCTGCCCCTGGATGTCCCACGTGTCCCAAACACAGCTCCCCCTCCTCATTTCTGGTGAGGGGACCATCCTTCTCACACAGCCTGGCACACCCTCCCTCCCCACATCCAGTCAGTGGCTAGTCCCTGCTGACTTCCTCCCTGCCATCTGTCCTTGAATCCTGGCATTCAGTGCTTCTCTCCCAGACTCTGCAGGAGCCTCCACTCTAGTCTCCTGGCTACCTACGTGGTCTCAGTAAGGCACGAGCCTCACCCCCTGCTCAGCGGCTCCCCATTGCCGAATTTAGGACCAAATACAGGTTCCTCGGTTTGGCATTCAGAGCCTTTCACGGTCTGGCTCCAGGCTGATCATACGACAGTCCCCACCCCACACTTAGCACCCACCTGCAGTCCCCCAACATGACAATCGTGGACTGGCTGTCCCCCAGGTCAAGCCTCCCCTCTGCCTCTTGGAACCCATGAGCCTTCAAAGGTCAGCCTCAAAGCCCACTTCCTTCCAGAGGCCCTCCCTGATTCTACCGTTGCTAGCCCACTCCCCAATCCATGTGTTTATCCCCTTCTAGATGGTAAGGCTCTCAGATGCCTGTTGGCTCACTCCAAAGATGCCAACTCCCTGGCAAAGCATGCCTTCCCATGGGAGCCTTTCCCCATCCTGGTTGGTCATGCTCCCTCCTTCCCTCCCTGTGGGACTGAGCTGGCTGTGGGCTGCATCTGGGGAGAAGGCAAGCTCCCTGAGGGCAAAGAATTTTGGTCTCTTTCCTTCCTTGCTCTCCAGTGCTTAGCACATAGCAAGTACTGAATGAATGTTCACTGGACTGAATACAATCATTAATGCCGGAATATAAGATCAAGCTGCTTGATGCAGAAAGAGAAACGTCAATTCTGAACGGGTCACCTGGTTCAGTCTTCTTGACCCGAGCTCCCTGTTTCAGTTAAAGTGACCCCCTCAAGGTCCTTGAGGTGTGTCTAGAGGGGCCCTGGGTCGCCTTCTGCCTCTGCCCTCCTTCCTTGCAGGCCTGGCCGCCCTCACCATCCCTGCCTCCCCTAACGGAGCTCTTCCATCCCGCCATCATTCATGGGGTGCTTGCCCCACGCTGCCTCTCTTGAACCCAGGCCCCAAGTGTTACTCTGTACCTTTCCGTATCCCCCCAGAGCCTTGGCTCGAGGAGGCCTCGATAACTGTCTCCTGACCCCCCTCTCACTTCCCACCCATGATTCCCTCAGCCCCTCAGCCCCAGGAGGCAGCCGTCACAAACAGAATTCTCCCAGGCTCCAGGGAGGCCGAGGGTTGGGACGGCGGTACTTGGCCATGCAGGCAGGAAGGAGCCTGGGCTCTCAGCGCTGGCTCACCTGAATCTTAGCACCTTTGTACCTGATGACTCCGGGCACGGTGGTCAGAGTGGTGAACTCGTAGGCTGCCACTTCAGAATACACCCCGGCCAGGTTACTCAGCAACGTCGACTTCCCCACAGACGGGAACCCCACAAAGCCGATCCGAGCATCGCCAGTCTTGGCCACATCGAACCCTGAGACATGAACAAACACCAAACGAAGGAGACGCGTGAACAATGGCCAGGAATGCAGATTCTCCGTCAGTCTCCAGCTGCCTGTCCTCCCCAAACAGGAAGGCAGCCTGGGAAGCGAATTCGAGTTGTGACATTTACGCTTTCCCTCATCCCTTCTTTACGATACCAAACAGAACTCATGCCAATATAATGCCACACCTGGCCAAACAAGCTGTGTTTTCCTCTCACTTGTATTAAGTGCTTTCCAGACACCAAATTCTAAAGTATAAACTTTTCAGTATAAAGACCCCTTTCAAAGGTCAAATTTTTTTTCAGCCCCCCCCCCCCCCACCCGCTGTGCCATTCCTATCTAATGACTAAGAAAACAAGATGACAAAAACAACAGTATTTAGCGTCCACGAGAACTCACGGTGCCCCCCATGAACCACTCCCAAGGATGGCTCAAAATCCACAGGCGGGTAACTCCTGGGCTAAATATCCCAAACAGCCATGATCTATCTGGGCCACCTCTCCACCTCCTCATCCGGCAGACCACAAACACGTAAAGGACCCGGGCTGGAAAGCACACTGACCTTCTCCGGGGCCGCCGCCCCCGCCGCCCTTTGGGGTGATGAGCTCCCTCCGGAGCTTGGCCAGCCGGGCCTTCAGGAGCCCCAGGTGGTGCGCGGTGGCTTTGTTCTTCTGAGTCCGAGCCATCTGCAGGGAGACAGAGTCACGGGCATGAACGTTCCCATAGGTAAAACATCAGAAAAGCTACCTTAGAACAGAAGCCTGTATCCTAGGTCCTATTCACTTTACCCCTTTATCCCCACCCCTGCCTGACCCAAAAGACTAGGGTTAGAAGAGACACTCCTAGAATTTAAGTTCTGGCACGCCCTGAGTGACTGACAGAAGACCCTCAGAGGGTATAGGGACCCCACCACCTGCTAAGGCAGACCTTTCCTTCCTCTTGGGGCAGCTCTAAGCTTCAATGAGTTTTTCCGTTCGTTAAACCAATTCTGAGTTCTGCCTTGTGGAGCCAAGCTGAACCCCAATTCTACATGGCAGTCCTTCCAATACTTGACACAGGTCACCGCTGGCCACCCCTCTGGAGGTCATGGAGGCTCTGGGGCCTCATCCCCATGAATCTCCTGAAAGGGAGATCAAGGGCTACAGTAACATCTATGAAATACCAGGATTCCCTGGCCCAGGCACTTGTATCAACAGGGCCCCCCAGCTGTTCTCTGGGGTCACTGTTAAGTCCCCCGATTTTAGGACTCTCGAAGGTGAAATGGGTTTCCCCGCTGCGCGCCAAGAGGCAAGGGATTTGCCTTTTTTTTTTTTTTTACTTTTCAACACATTTTATATTTAGTTTATTTCACACACGTTAAGATACAGTTTCTATCGCTCTTCAATGAACATAGTCTTCTATTTGTATCTCCACAATTAATCACAGCACTTTCTACAAAGCGAACACTTTATTACTTTTTTCATTGAGTATGGGTTGGAAAAGAGCCTTGGAGGATTCTTCCCACTCTGAGATTTTCTGGCTTTGTAAACAGACTTTATTTTTTCTTGCTGTGCCTATATTAGGTCATCAACATGCTAACGGGTCCCCCACGTCAGGGCCCCGGCCTTCGCTGAGAAGGAAAGTCAGCCCCAAAGCTGGCCATGAGCCGGTCGGGGATCCCTGGCTCCAAAGGAAAGTGTCGTTGTCGTGGCTGTCGCTGCCGTTGTTGTTTCCCTGCATGAACTTTTTTTTTTTTTTTCTTTTCTGGGGCAGAAGCTAAAGAGGTCCGGTAGAAGGTAGGAGCTTGTAAAGCTTCCTTTACCTTTTTTTTTTCCTTTTCCTTTTTTTTTAGCTTCTGCTTTTCTCATTTTCTCATTATTTTTCCCCAGTTACATGCCCAAAAGGGGGATTTCTGATGGGGGGCCCACGGACAGAGTCTCAGGCAGCACCCCGAGGCTGCGGGCCCCAGGAGCCAGAGGCTGCACCTCGGGATCCCTCTCCGCCCCGCCCCCGGCCTCAGTTTCCCCCCCGGAGCGGCCCGGTGGCTCGGGGCCTGCAGGGAGAAGGCGGGGCCCGCATTTCTTACCTCGGCCTCGATTTCGGCGATCTTGGCTAAAGTGCCGCTCATGGTGTCGCCGCTCTCGGGCCTGCCCTGCCCTGCCCGACCCGGTCACGCCGCTCCACCGCCGCCGCCGCCGCCGCCACCACTAGCCGAGGACGGAGGAAGCACAGGCCGCGAGACGACAAGCCACTCTGCGCAAGCGCGGGCGCGGGCGCGGGCGCAGGCGCAGTCACAGCCCCGGCCAAGCGTCGCGAGAGCCAGAGCAGCGCGAGAACGATGCCGGAGCCCGAGGGCTTCTGGGAAGGAGCGAAGGAGGGAAGGAGTAAGGCCCGCCCCCTCTTTCTCCTCTCCCGCCCTCCTCTCTCGTGGGCGGCCCCTGAGCGGCCGCTGGGTCCTAGAGAGCGCCAGGTTGCCCAGCCACGCCACAGTACCCTCCGCCCTCACCCCACAAACACACGTATACACACATTTACATGCGTTCCCACGTGTGTCCATATTATAGGATCCTGGATCTAGAGCTGTAAGGGACCCTCATTTTACAGGGAGGAAACTGAGGGCCACACACACACACACACACACACACACACGCACGCACGCAGATCCCATTCATGCCTATATAGACGCACATACACACTCACGCGCACACACGCAGCCGCAGAGCGCACGCGGGCACATGCGTATGCCGACCTCAGTTTACTCATCTGTAAAATGGGGAGGAGAATAGCACCTACCTCCCAGCCACGCTCTGAGGGTCAAATGAGACAGTGTGCCTCATGCAGTTTGCAAACCTTGGGGGGGCCATACGAATGTTAGCTGTGATTGTGACGATCATCCACAAACCCACAGACACATTCATAAATACGCCATAATCCGGCAGGTAGATGCACCTGCGCACACACAGACACACAGACACAGCTTTGGAACTGGCAGGGATCTTTGAGGAAAAGTAGTCAAGTGACCTGTCTAAGGTCACACAGCTAACAAATGTTGGAGCTGGGATTCGAACTCGGGTCTTCCTGACTCCCTGCCCAGAGCCTTACCCGTTATACCAGTCTGACATTCATTAGCACACGGTGGCATTTCGGTGCAATTTTGACAAGCATTAAGCATCTGCAATATGCCAGGTCTGGCGCTGGTCCCTGACCAAGACATACACTCATAAACTTACAAACGCAATGATATGCAAATATACGTGTGTATACGCACAAGCACGTGGCATTCACACATGTCCCCAGACACAATAATACAAACACTCACGACATATGTGTCAGAACCCACAGGCACAAATGTACAGATGGGCATGCACATGGGTGCATGTGTACACATGCATAGAACATTTGCACATGTGTAAACACACAAACCTCACATGTAAGCCTGGCACTGTCTGGCTCCCACCTTTTTCCAGACTGATTTCACACACTCACACACTCTGTACCCCTGCCAAATGAGTCATCTCCCACTTCCAAGCCTTTGCCATTCCTAGCAAGCCTTCCCTCCTCGCTTCCTCCTCTTTTGAGGACCCAAAGTTTAGCTTAGGTGCCATTTCCCACCAAAAAATCTTTCCTGCTTGGCCCTGCTGTGGTTCCACATCAATTTTGTATGTAATTAACATAGTCTTAAAAGTCCCAGACTACGGAGAGGTGTGTTGGAACCAGCTCCTTTGGGCTCCTGACAGCTGATTGTTAAATTTTTAGAGGGAGCATTTATACCTTGGAAATTGGCAATTGCTACAAATCAGGGCTCGATCTTTTGTCTTGTTCATTGCCTGGACTTAAGGAAGTAATGGAGATGGTGACACATATACAACCTATTTAAAATTCTGATCTTTTTAGGGAGGGAGAAAATTTGGAGCTCAAAAATTTTTTTAAATGAATGTTAAAAATCCCCTTTACTTGTAATTGGAAAAATAAAATACTATTAAAAATAAAGTACCAAAGAATATAAAAAGAAGGTGATGGAGAAAATATTAATATTGAAAACCTATCATATGCACATTCCTCTCCCCCCAGAGAGCTGGTGGTTAAATGTTTACCAGCATACCACTGCTGGACCAATCAGAATCAAACAATCAGAAGTGTGAATTAGTCAATAATCAGTTTGAGAGGAAGAGTTTTTGACCATTGGACGAAGTCTGATAACTCTATACAGAAAAGACCTTGGGATTGGCGGAAAGAACCAGACAAACCTTTGGGCCTGAGCATAAAATAACCGTCCAGTAGTAAGAGAGACCAGTGGGGGTCCCTCCTCACAGGGCAAGAGTTCCAGGGACTTGGGAGAGAATTGCTGAGGGGGAGGCGGGGAAGGGAGCCTTTCTTTCTCTTTCTGTTTTCCCCCTCCCCCACCTTGTTAGTGGAGAAGCTGGACCAGTATCAGGCAGTGAATGCATTTAGCTGGAGGCAGAGAGGTTGGGCCAGCAGGAGATAACTTCTCCATCCCTGAGTGAATGTTCATCTGAAGAAAGGTCTCTGGTGGGTGGGTGACTTGGGAGCCCTGCCCAGATCAACATCCAAAGGAACTTCCGGAGAGAAAAGGAGCACCTTTGACATGGAGCTGTTAGACCTTGGCTATGTCATCTCTATACATGTACCTCACAATCCTTGTTCTGTAAGTTAGTGTCCACTCCCCACCCTGTGTGCATTTGTGGAATCATGTACCCCAGACTCTTTGAGGGGAAATGTTTTTGTAAATACTATTCTTGGCACTTACAACTGATTGGTTTAAGATTGAATTAGGAGTACAACATAGTGGGTATTGTCACCCTTTTATTTAACTTACATGCAGAGTACATCATGTGAAATGCCAGTGTGCATGAATCAAAAGCCAGAATGAAGATTGCTCGCAGAAATATCAACAATCTCAGATATGCAAGTCATACCACTCTGATGGCAGAAAGTGAAGAGGAATTAAGAAGCCTCCTGATGAGGGCAAAAGAGGAGGGTTAAAAAAACTAAGATCTTGGCAACTGGTCCCACCACTTCCTGGCAAATAGAGGGAGAAGAAATAGAAGCAGGGTCAGATTTTATGGTCTTGGGCTTAAAGATCCCTGCAGACGGTGACTACAGCCATGAAATTAAGAGATACTCGCTCCTTGGAAGGAAAGCCATGGCGGATTTGGACAGCATACACCCTCGCTGACAAAGGTCCCTATGGTCAAAGCTGTTTCCTTCAGTATCAGCATATGGCTGTAGGTGTTGGAGTATGAAGAAAGTTGAGTATCACAGAATCGACATTCTTGAATGGTGGTGCTGGAGAAGACTTTTAGGAGTCTCTTGGAGATCAAGGAGATCAAATCAATTGATACTTAAAGAAATTAATTCAGATTATTCATTGGAAGGGCAATTTAAGCTCAAGTTTAAATATTTTGGCCACGTAATGAGAAGAAGGGACTCATTGGAAAAGACCCTAACACTGGGAAAGATTGAAGGCAAAAGGAGGAGGGGATGGTAGAGGACAGATAGTGTCATAGAAATTTAACGAACAGGAGATAGTGGAAGACAGGAGGGCCTGGCATGCTGTGGTCCGAGGGGTCATGAAGAGTTGGACATGTTTGAATGTTTGGATGACTGAACAACTGAATAACAACAAAAATTCTTGGTATGTCTTCTTAGTAAATACCTTTGCTAAAAAGTGAATTAGGTGTTGTTGATTGTTAGTGGGAAGTACACCAGTGGGGTCCTACAACAGACCATACTAGAAACCCAGTGCCTCAGAACCTGAACAGCCACTCTCTTGGGCCTCTGCCAACTAGGGCCAGTGGGAAAAGTATCTGTTGAGGGGGAAGCCTCCCCCCCCCACACACACACAGAGGATGCTACATGTATATGTCCTGTGTTTCCTTATTTTATCTCCCCAATGGAATGGAAGCTACACGGGAACAACAAATATTTTCCCTTGTTGTCTTTGTATCCTCAGCAGCATACAAGAACAATGTTTGGTTCACTTAGTTAAATGTTCGTTGAATTAGCCTGGGTTTGAATGTTGCTTCAGGCACTGTCACTTAACCTGTCTGAGCCTCAGTTTCCTCATCTGTAAAATGAAGGAGTTGGAATTTGATGACCTAAGGTCCTTTCTAAATCGATGATGCTATTAATTGAATACCGGTATTAGTTGTTCAGTCATGTCTGACTCTTTGGGACATCATTTTAGAGATGAGGAGACTGAGGCAAACAGGATGAAGTGACTTGCCCAGGGTCACACAGCTGGTAAATGTCTGAGGCCAGATTTGAACTGAAGTCTTCCTGACTTCAGGGCTGGTGCTCTCTCTGCCAAGTGGCCTAGCTGCCCAACGGAATCCAGGCATACACTCAAATGTGCAGACACTCATCTACATTCTCACATAGATATATTCATGCGGAGACCCATGCAATATTCACAAACATTCAACTGAAAGCACATTCCTACCCATAGGATATACACTCGTGTACACATCCCTTTCCCTCAGATTCAATACTGTCCTGTCCCCCAAGTCTGTAGAGAGGCCAGAGCAAACCTCCACGGCTTCTGGCCAACTCAGCGTATCAGAGATTTAGAGCTAACAGGGACCTCAAAAAAGGGACCTTAGAGACTAAAATCCCTTAATTTTACAGCTGGAAAAACTGAGGCACAGATAGGTGAAATGACTTACCCAGAGCCATACAGCAAGCAGATAAGGCAGACTTTGAACCTGGGCCTTCCTGACTCTAAGTGTAGTACCCCAAGGTGTGTTTGGGACCCACTCTCCTTTTCAGACAAAAGACTCCTTTCCTGTGCTACTTAGGGGATGGGGTTAAATGGAGAAGTTTGGGATACTGTGGATAAGTCCACTTACCTTGGCAGTATACTCTCCAGGGGTGCACACATTGACAATGAGGTTGACGGAGGCATTGCCAGAGCCGGCTCAGTGTTTGGGAGGCTCTGAAGGAATGTGGGAGGTATTAGAGGTATTAGACTGACTACCAGACTGAAGGTCTCCAGAAGCCATTGTGTTGACCTTGTTGTTGTATTCCTGTGAAACCTGGACAGTCTAACAGCGCCATGCCAGGAAACTGAATCACTTCCATTTCAATTGTTTTAGGGAGATTCTGAAGATCACCTGGTAGGATAAGGAACTGGACCTTGAGGTTCTTTCTCAAATTCAACCGCCAAGCATTCAAACTCTACCGCAGAGAGCGCAACTCCGATGGGCTGGCCACGTTGTTCCAGTGCCAAACGTACACTGGCCAAAAAGACCATTTTATGGAGAACGCACACAAGGCAGGCCTCCCATGGTGGTCAGAAGAAGCGACATAAGGACACTTTCGAGGCCTCTCTTAAGAACTTTGGAATTGATTGTGGGACACGGGAGACGCTGGCACAGGACCGCCCCGCGTGGCATGCCCTCATCAGAGAAGGCCTGTGCTTTATGAGCAAAGCAGAACTGAATAGCTCAAGAGAAACACAAGTTGTACACATGTAGAGAACCCAGCCTAAATGTTCACACGGACCACTCGTGCCCAGCCTGTGGGAGAGCGTTTCCAGCGCCTGCTGGTCTGGTCAGCCGCAGTCAGAGGGACACACTGAAACCTGACTCTAGCATAGTGATGTCATTTTGGTCCTTTTCGAAAACAAAGGACAGCAACCAGGGGGAGGGGTCAGGGAAGGAAGGAGGAATGAAATCTAACAGGAACCAATAATAATAAGGGGGTACAGGCTCAGGTTCCACTCTCAAAGCCTCCACTAGCACTCAGACTAGAACCCCCAACAGATGACCAGCATATCCCCTTAGGGGTTCTAAGGTGAACTCCCAAGGGCCAGGTGGGGACACAGGGTAGGGCTGGGATGGTCATCCAATGGTAGGGAGCATGAGCCCCTCCCCGCCCAGTGTATTTTCCTTCATGCTTATTGGTTGGTATTAATCAATCAGCCAGACTTAATTAGCTTTACAAAGGTGTATGTAAGGGAATCATATAAAAGGAACAGTTGGTACCAAACATGCCCCCCAAATTCTGTGACACATTCTCCCACCAGTTCATCCAGAGGAAAGTGGGCTTAGGCTTTGAGATCACAGAGCTCTCGGTTGCTGGAAGTTCTTCTCTCTCCTTTGTGCAGATACTCATAAGGCTTCCCTTAGGTATGATCTGGGTTTTTCTCTGGGCTCCTCGGAGAGTGTTCAAAGCTGCCTTTCCTCAGTGCCTCAGTGGGTCTAGTCGTCCTCAGCTCCTGATGGAGACGCTGCTGGGAGCTGCTGCTGTTCTGGGGATAATGAGAAGATGCTGATGAAAAAAATCTAGATCCTCCAGCCCTCCGAAGCTCCCAGGTCCTCCCTGGGTGCTCTACTGGACCTCCCTTATCACCCCTCCCCCAAGGATTTCACCCCCTTCTCAAGGGAGTGACCTGACTGGATACTTGATGTAGCTAATAGGTCTTCATATGAGCCCCACTGGTGGGACCACGTCTCCTCATAGAATCCAAAGTACTTCCTGGCAATGTCACTGCATTTCATCTAATGACTTTTAAGAACTACTGAATTAATCAAGGACTTATTTCATCTGAAGTCTTAGCTTGCCTGCTTGATTTAATAAAAGTATTCTTATCTGGTTAAGGGAGTAGCATTCTGTTTGCTACTTCAAGTGGGGTGGGGTAATTAGGTGATGGATTTATTGATTCCATTAATATGCACTCTTATAATAATACTTCCACTTGAGGGAGGTAGTATTAATATGCCCATTTTATGGATGAGGCAACTAGGTAAATTACCCCGGCTCACACTAGTATTACAAAACTGGTTTTCCAATCCTTGCCCTTTGACTCCAGGGTCAGGCCTCCTTCCACTAACCCAATCATCTTTGATGTATCGAACCCTGGGGGATCTGGAGTCTAGCCCTAGCCCCCAGCTGAGCCTACTGACTGAGCGAAAGGGTTCCTTTTAAAGAGCAGGAAGAAAAAAATTTGCAATTCAACTGAAACATAAAGCAGGAAAATTAGCATCAGGCTAAAGAGAAATGAAAGGAAAACCTTTCCTCCTTTTTCAAGGACAGAGGCAAATCTAATTACTGGTCAAATGGAAAAGGCCAAGGATTTTCATATTTATGGTCTCTGACAGTCTTTCCTTTTGAAAAAATTCTACTCTGCTCCTGCATTGTCAATAATGGAGAAAAGAGTAGGGAAAGACAGTTTGCTGGAGTAGGAATAGGAATTGATTAAAGATGGTTTTTAAAAACCGGATCAATTCCCATCCTCAGGCTTGCCTGACTTGCCTCTGGGGTATTTGCTGAATTGGCCCAGGGCGCCATTAGGCATTGCCTCCTCTGACCGACCTGGAAGATGGAAGAGGGCTGGTTTTGTTTCCTTTGACAGTAGGGCGGGCAGTTTGGATGGCCAGAGGCTTGCGTCATCCAGAGGGGCCCTGCTAGGAATCCCCCTGGCCCCATTCTTTGATCGCTGGCTAGCCATATGCCCACACCATCCTGCTACCTAGCAGACATGCTGAGACACAGCCACGGAGAAGTCCAATGCATTCCTGGCCAGCCTCACCTCTAAAAGGACTTCTCTGCCACCTAGCAAAAGCCTGTGTTTTGGGGGAGGATTCCAGTTCAGGACTTGGGACCAAACACCTAAGAGAGAATTGCTATGGGGGAGGGGAAGGGAGGGAGGATTTCTTCCTCACTGTCTTCTTTCTCTTCTCTCCCACCCCCCTCCATTGATCTTGTAATCTGAGAGACTGGACCAGTATCAGACAGTGCACTTAGCTGGGGGCATAGAGGCTGGACCAGTAGGAGATAATATCTCCATCTTTGAGTGAATGCTCTTCCTAGGAAAGGACATGAGGATCCTCTCAGTGGATATAACTGGTGACTCTGGAGCCCTGCTGAGGGCTTAGGACTGTGTTTACTTTTTTAAAAAATAGTATTTATTTTTTCCCAATTACATATAATGACAATTTTTAACATTCATTTAAAAAAATTCTTGAGTTCCAAATTTTTTCCCTCCTTCCTTCATCTCGCCCCTCCCTGAGATGTTAAGCAATTTGATATAGGTTATATATGTGCAATCATGTAAAATGTATTTCTATATTAGTCATGTTGTGAAAGAAGAAACAGACCAAAAAAAACCCCACAAACACACAAATAAAGAAAGTGAAAAATAGTATGCTTTGCTCTGTATCCAAACTCCATCAGTATTTTCTCTGGAGGTGGATAGCATTTTCTTCTTAAGTACTTTGTACTTGTCTTGGATCATTGTATTGCTGATAATAGCTAAGTCATTCACAATTACATTGTGACACAAGGTTACTGTTACTGTATACAATGGTCTCTTGGTTCTGCTCACTGCCCTTTGCATCAATTCATACAAGTCTTTCCACTGGGTTTTTTGCTTGTTTGTTTGTTTTTTGTTATTCAGTTGTTTCAGTTGTGTTAGACTCTCCATGACCCCCCCCCCTTTTATTTTTTTGCAAAGATACTGGAGTACTTTACATTTCCTTCTCCAGCTCATTTACAGATGAAGAAATTGAGGCAAACAGGGTGAAATTACTTGCCCAGGGTCACACAGCTAGTAAGAGTCTGCACTCAGGACGATGAGACTTGCTGATTCCAAGCCTGTAGCTCTATCCACTGAGCCACCTTCAAATGATGACTTTTACTCATGAGAGATCATGAGTAATTGGTACAATAGGCTAGAGACAGGTGAATGTCTCAATTTCTAAAAAAAGAGGAAGTGAATGGAGTCTGCAAATCCCAGACTGGTGTGTTGCCTTCAATCTCCAGGAGACCTCAAAGGCATTAGAGATCTCTCTGCCTCCACTTTGCCATCTTAGCTCTTTGGATTGCTGTTTTCCCTTGGATCTAGGATGGCAATCTGGAGAGAGACTGGCAGAGTGCCTTCTGATAGACCTGGTACACAATCATCGACCATCACTATCAACAGTCAATTTGGGGTGTTGGTCATTCTAGATGGCTTTGGGGAAGGAAATTCTGTGACAGGATAACCCACCTCCCCCAACAAGCTCCTCCAGAGAGAGGGGAACATTCTCCCACAGACTGCACACTATAGTGGGAGAGAGAACCCACGGAGGGGCAAGGGCATATGTAGAAAAAGTAAACAAGCACGGAGAGAGCCCCGCTGTAGTGTCCTGGACATTTAAAAATGATTCTCGTACATTTGCTGGCTCTGATAATAGCCATCCCTACCCTGTCTGCCTCAGTTTCCTCATCTGTAAAATGAGCTGGAGAAAGAGATGGCCAACCACTCCGGTATCTTTGCCAAGAAAACCCCAAATGGGGTCATGAAGAGTCAGACACGGCTAAAACAACTGAACAACTGAACAGTCTGGGGGAGACTATAGACCTGTGTGAGAAAGGGGATTCACCAGCTTGGCAGTGGCCTTCCGCTAGACGAGCCCCAAGTTCTGTTTCCTTGGTGGAGAGGGGAGTAGATGGTGGGCATATGGAAGTCTTAAGTTTCTGTGTTTGTTCATGGATTCCTATAAGTCCTCGGTATCTTTTATATTCTCTGTAGGGTAAAATCAATGATCTTCCACACCCAACATCCATACTTTACGTTGTGTATTGTGAGGGTATTGGGAACCCCATCACTCACACATGGGAGAATCTAGGCATGAGCTTCACCTAAGATTTGGATAAAATGTTTTTCTGCACATACTCCAGGTGGGATCACAGGCCCAAAGCACAACACCAGCCTCTTTGAGGGAATAGCTCTAGAATCAGAACCAATCCATGCCAGCCCAAAGTCCTTGGGGGAGCCTTTGGGCCATGAGAGACGTCTTAGCTGAAGGGAACATGTCCAGCCCATGTAAAAAAACAATTCTTTGGTATTTTTGTTCTCTAACAAGATTAGTGTTTTTTCCCCTTCCCACAGCCTTTCCCTTGGTGGCTGACATAATCGGAATTGAGGTTGGTGAGGATAATGCAGGTATGCTCTGGCCTCACTGTCCCAGAGTCAACCTGGTTAGTCAGGGGTGGGGGGGGGCATCTTCTCTAATGCTATTAGCCTGGGCCCCAATAGGCTGTGCTCCCTCCACTGTTAACTGCCAATGGCCAGCACCCAGTGCTCTCAGTAACAACTAGCTTTTACAAAGGGATGTTTACTTCAAAGATGTAGTAAAAACAAAAATACGAACATTTCTCCTCAACACCTGGGATGGATGGTACATTTTCTCCTGCACCACCTTAGTCTCTGGTGAGAATGAGTTTGTAATTAGCAGTTTCTACTTAGTACTGGTCACTCCTCATTCCTTTGGGAATCAACCGCTGGGCTGGCTAAAAAACCCAGAATGCACTCTGGACAACTGGACAGCTCAGTTACAACCTTGTGACCTTTAGACACTCACAAGGTCACAGCCTCCAACTATTTCACCAAAACCAACACATATAGAGGACACCAGGAACAAAGGATGGAGACTTCTTTTCAAGGGGCCACACTTTGGCCTCAGAGACAGAAGGTGGAGGTTTCTCCCCTTATGGTAACTGTCACTAGAACCCATCAAAGAAGGAGAGAGGAAGACGCCAAGGCTGATTAAAGCCTTTAGAAGATGCCATCTGCTTCAGTCCAACAACTTCAGTCAGTCAAAGTCTAGAACCAGGCACAGTGTCGACACATGCTCAGAAGCCTCACCAAGGCACCGTGACTCTCCTGAAATCAGACTCCCAGCCTCTTTTGCTCTGGGAATTGCCTCAGACAAACACTGCCTGTCTGTTACAAAAAGTTAGCTGGGTGAATGGGAGTAGAAAGGCCAGAAGCTTTTGTCCTCTCCTCCAATTTCTTCTTGAGTCTTGTACCGAGATCCTGGTCAAGTTAGGATCATAATTCCTTCCCATCAAGAACGAGGTGTTCCCCCCTCCCCCAAATCTAGAAATCTCTTACTTCGCCTCCATTCTGACACTCTAGCCAAAGTAGCTGACTCCTTATCTCCCTCCTCCTTATGCTCTTGAGCTTTAACGATGATGTCACCACTGCCGAGGCAAGTCTGGAGGTGGGGGTGGGGTGGGGACTGCACAGACAAGATGGGGCCAAAGGGAGACAAAGAGAATAGCTCAGAAAGACCACAGTTCCTCCTGCTCAGTGGATTTATAGAAAAGGAGGGGAGAGAGAAAAGAAGAGAGAGGTAGAGAGAGGTGAAAAAATCAGATCTTTTTTCCATTTGTATCCCTTAGCTGTGCTTGGTACATTTTTCATAGCTATTTGTCGATTGATTGTTTAAATATCAGAAGGGCTGTCATTGGGAAGAGGAAATGTTCTGCTCGGCTAAACTAGAAGTAATTACTGGGAGACCTCCCTGGGCCTCAGTTTCCTCTCCTGTAAAATGAGGAGATTGGACCAGAAGGCCTTAGAGGTCCCTCCTAGGTTAATATTCTTGACCCCACGATTCCCTGATTTGTGCACACGCGGAGGGCATGCTTGATAAAGGCAGGAGAAGGGTACGGGTGGACTTCCATGGACAACTCTCTAAAGTTGACCAAATGAATGAGTGAGAGAAATAAATGTATGAATGAATGAATGGAAGGCATTTGAGAAGTGCTCACTATGTTCCAGGCTGAGTGCTGGGGATACAAAGTTACCCTGAAGAAGTCCTTGCCCTCAGGGAGCTTGTGGTCTAATGAGGGAGGCAGCCCGTGGAGGGGAATGGCAGTCAAGAGTGGGAGTTTTGGTCCGAAGCATCGTAGGGATGGGGAGTTGATGGGCCCCACTGATTTGATCACTGGGCCCAGAGCCTGAGGTGGAAAGGCTTGCAGGGTGTGTGTCCTGAAGACCGGGCAGGGAGCCAGCTGGCCTGGGAGGATGGCTGGATGGGGTCTGCAGTGTGCACAGAGGCACACAATTGCCTGAGAAAAGGAGGGAAAGCAAAATCCTGCTGAGTTTGCTACTGATCACAAAAAAGCATTTGACCCAGAAAAGTAAGCACAGGCTTGGGGGACTCACCTGCAAGAGGGTGTCCCCCAGGTATGTATGAAGACCCTAGAGGACTAGGTGAGAAATCCAGAGGGAGCACCTACCTCCCAGGGCAATTGTGAGGATCAAATAAGATATGTTAGATGCTGGCTCAGCATAGTAGATAGTGCAGTCAGGAAGTCAACGAGCACTTATGATGTGCTTACTGTATGCCAGGCATTGTGCTAAGTGCCAGGACACAAATAGAAACAAAAAGAAGGATAGTTGTTTCCCTCAAGGAGCTGACATTCTAATGGGGGAACATAACACCTGAGGGGAGCTGAAAAGGGGGCTGAGGGGAATATGCCACAGTCTGCTGGGGAAGCCCAGACAATGGCTACTGTGGGTCCTTCCTAAAATGGAGGTCCCAGGAGCAACTCACCAATGGGAAAAGGGGAAGAAAGCAGCCGAAGTATAGAAGACCCAAGTCGAGACACTTACTAGCTGGGTGACCCTGGGCAGGTTGCTTTACTGGTGTCTGCCTCAGTTTCCTCAACTGTAAAATGGGGATCCTAATAGGACCTACCTCCCAGGATTGTTGTGAGGATCAAATGAGATCATATCTGTAAGCATTTTGCAAGGTATAAAGTGCTACATAAATATTAGCTATTGTTGTTATTATTGATTAATTAGTTCTATTTCTATTACAGAAGGAAAACCAAAGCTTATAAATTCATTAAAAAGTCCCCCGGCGGGGGGGGGGGGGGGGGGGGTTTCCAACCACAGAAGAGCTCTGGAAAGCAGCTGGGCCCTCCTGAGGCCACTCACTGCCCTTAGGGAAAGGAGTCAGACGCCCAATGGAACTGGAACATGGGAATAAGGAAAGGCCCCAGGTGGCAACCAGGCAGCGGATCCTTCTGGGAAGTGATTTGAGCCCAGGATTCAGAAGAGGTGAAATGAAGGCTGAGGACATTGCCCGGACCCGGGGCCGTACCAGTGCCTGGAGGAGACAAGATAAGCTCTCCCACATTCAAGCTAGCCTCGGCCTTGCTGGAAGGGTAGGGGCCACAGACACCAGAGATGAGAGCAATAGGTCAGCTAGGGCGCCCTGTCCTCCCACAATCCTGTGAAGTGGGCAGGGCAAGGATTCTTCAGAGCCTCCTGTCAAAGAGAAGGAAGCCTCAGCTTGGAGAGGTTAAATCCCTTGCCCAAAGGCCGGAATCATAATCCCTGAAGTCTCGAGTCTGGAGGGATGCTGGAGACCATCGAGGCTAAGCCAGACCTGGACCAGAACTCCCCAAGGCTCATTCACCTTTACCTGAAGACCTACAGGGGCTGGGGTGCCCATGAGCTCCAGGGGCAGCCCATCCCGCTTTTGGATAGTTCTACAGGACACAATTGTTATACGTTTTTCCTGACCCTAAGCTGCCTTCAGGGCTCAATCCAGGAGCCATTATGATTGGGAGAGGGTGGGGGGAGGGGAGAGAGTTCCCAGGACCAGCCTTCTTCCCATCCTTCTTGTTCTTAAATTGTTGTTTAGTCGTTTCAGTGTGTTCGACCCTCTGTGACCCCATTTGGGATTTCTTGGAAAAGACATTAAAGTGGTTTGCCAAACAGGGGGAAGTGATTGCCCAGGGTCACATAGCTACTAAATGTCTGAGGATGAATTTGAACTCGAGCCTTCCTGACTCTAGGCCCAGTACTCTAAGTGCCCTCAAATTGTATTTATTTAATATTTTATATCTACTCATCTGCGTGCACATTGTTTCCTCTCAGTAGAATGTAAGCTCCTTGAGGGCAGGGACTGTTTCAGTTTTGACTTTGTATCCCCAGCCCCTGGCATGGTACCTGATGTACCATAGGTGCCTAATAAATGTTTATTGAGTTGAACTGATGGTGAAGGCATGTAGGTGGCACAATGGATAGGGCGCTGGATGAGGTCGGGAAAAGGTCCCTCAGATGCTTACTAGTGGGGTGACTCAGGTCAAGTCACTTCGCTTCTTGGTTTTTATCTGTTAAATGGGGTGCATGTGTGTGCAATAATAGCATTTGTACCTCCCAGGGTGGGTGAGAAGATTAAATGAGATGATATACGTAAAGTGTTTTGCAAACCTTCGAGTACCGTATAAATGCCAGCTATGAGAAAGACAAAACAAAAGGCTCAGAAATGGTAGCCGCCCATAGCAGAAATTTGGCTGATTTAATGTCTGCTTCCCCGAGGAGTCATGACTAAGGATGTCAGCCATATGGCTCACTCTTCTACTCTTCTTATCTGGCACAAGGTGCACCCCGGGCAAGATGCCACGCAAATGACAGAGTGTGTAAAGTTCACCCCACGTAGGTGTTTTATGTACGAGCCTTGTATGCTGCCTATCATGTTCAGCAGGCAGGTGTATTGTATGTGCACGGAATACGTGGTATCTATTGCAGTTTGCAGGGGCTAGATGTTTTTTGACTGGGGGAAGAAATGTCATGGAACCTAGGATCTTTCCCCAATAGCCTGCTGTCTTCTCTTCTTGGTTTAAGAGACCGGCTCTTGTTCGGGCCCCCATCTTGGACTATCACAATAGACTCCAGTCTTTCTCCTTCCTGATCTAACCACAGCTGCCAAGATAATCTTCCTGAAACAGGCTCCTTCCTCAGGAAGCTTCAGTAGCTCTTCTGTCCTCTAGGAGAAAAACCCTTCTGCTCAACACTTAAAGCCCATTCCAGTCTGGCCCCAGCCTACCTTTCCATGTTTAATGCACATTTTCCCCCTTCTTGATCTCTAAGCTTGAGTCAAACCGTCCCACTAGAAATCCCAAGTGCAGAACATTCTACTCCTCCCTTCCAATGCTTTTCCTAGGTTGTCTCCCAGCTGAAATGTGTTCTCTCTTCACTTCTACCAATTAGAATCCTATCTTTCCTCTTGGCTCACCTAAGAAGCCAGATCTTCCAGGAAGGCTTTCCCTAATTGTCAGTGTTCTCTCTCCTCAAATTTGATGTATTGTGTTTATCTCTTTAAGTTGTAGGATACAAGCTGCTTGAAAGCAGGACCTCTAAAAAATTTTCCTCTTTATTATTTCCTGAGCCTACCATAGAAATGCTTCACAAATCCTTGTTAGATGAAAAAATGAATGAGAAGAAGTGATTTGGGCTGGAGGAGATGCTCAATGATGGGAAGGGCTGGCATTGGTGGAGAATGGAGAAAGAGCCAGGAAGGAACAGAGGCACCTGGAGCTTGGGACAGGGCTATGTAGATCTCCTCCTCATCTTCTGCTGTTGTGGGAAAAATCCTGGATGTGCAATTGGAGGACCTGGGTTGGAATCCAGTCTTGGGTACTTGGAACCTGTGGCACCTCGGGAAAGCCAGTGCTACTGTTAAGCCTCACTTTCCTTCTCCAGAAATTGAGGAAATTGGACTATGTTCTAGGATCTCCGTGACCTTTGAATGGAGATGTCCCTGAAAGACCAATGAACCCTAGAGACTAGTTCTAGCTTTGTCTGAGAAATTGTGTGGATGATAGAGCTGGGAATGGAGAAAAAAGTGCCCTTTGTTGACCAGCACCATTGATTAAACATCTACCATGTTGGTGAGCTGCCTATGTATGGTGAACTTAAGGGAGGAGAGAAGGAGGGAAGGAACAAAGGAGGGAAGGAAAAATAAAAAAGAGAAGATGAAAGGAAGAAAGAATGGAAGGAAGGAAGGTGGGAGAGAGGAAAGGAGGGAAGGATTTATTAAGCACTTACTATATGCCAGGCACTGTGCTAAGCGCTTTACAAACAAATCATTGGAGGATTCATTTTTGGATTTGGATTTAGGATTCATTGAGGATCATTCAATCCTCACAACAACTCTAGGAGGTGGGTGCTATTATTATCCCCATTTTACATCTGAGGAAACTTTAATGACTTTCCCAAGGTCCCAGAGCTAGTAAGAGTCTGACGTTGGATTTGAACTCAGGTTGTGCTGACTCTAATCCCAGTACTCTCTCCCACTGCAGTGCCATCAGCTAGGAAGATACAGACAAGAGTTACAGAGAATGGATGGGTATGGGCGTTGGCCATAGAGCCATTGAAGTCTGTTCCAGACACCATCCTAGGGGCTGAGAGTATAAAGCCAAAACAAAACCAAATTCCCTTATCTTAAGGAGCTCACTTTCTGACATTCTTCAAAGAGCGGAGCCAGGGCAAAGCTAGGGTTTGTGGGGGAGGCAGCCTCTACCGGAGAAGTCTTCCTATTGGGTCCTATCAGTGACCCTCAGAATTTCTGTTCATCTGTGAGACACTCCTTCTAGGTTTCCATTTTGCATTCCTCAGGCAGGGCCCTGGGGGCATCCGAGTCTCTGGCACAAAGGTCACCCATCCATTATAAGATCTGAGGGGACTGAACAATGAGGGCTGGTCTTTAAGTACACTAACTAGGTTTTGCCTTCCTAGTGACTGATAGAGAATAAGGTAAATAAGTATTTCCTGCCTGGTTCCAATCCAACACATAGATTATTAGTGGAGCTGATTTCTAGCCATGACTGACTGAGTGGTGGTTACAGTACGATGATGAAACATCTTTTTTTTAAATTAAAAATTTCAAATAGCAAAAGATCTGTCTTCTCTTTCCTCTTCCCTCTCAATTGAGAATGAACAAAAAGCAAAATCCCTGTCACAAGCAAAGAAAATTTCTACATTAACCATTTCATGTGTTTGTATTTGTAGATGTATAGATATAGATATCTCCCAGGTTTTTCTGAAACCATTCAATTCATGATTTCTTTTTCTTTTTTATTGTTAATTTTTCTTTTATTTTTCCTCTCAATTACACAAAAACAAAAACTTTTACCCTCCATTTTAAAAAAAGTTTTGAGTTCCAAATTCTCTGCCTCCCACCCTCCTTCCCTCTGTCTCCCCCTTCCTACTCTCCTCCTCGAGAAGTCAAGCAATTTGATATAGATTATATGTGTTCAGTCATGCAAAACATTTCCACATTAGCCATGTTGCAAAAGGGAAAAGGGACCCCAAAACACAAGAATAATAAAGAAAGTTTCAAAAAAGTATGCTTCAATCTGTATTCAGACGTCATCAGTTCTTTCCATCGTTCTATTTCTTAGCCAGTAACAGATTGTTTTGATGATTACCGTTTTGTAATACAGTTTGGGATGTGGTACAGCTTGACTACCTTCTTTTACATTTCTTTCATTGATTCTCTTGATATCCTGTACCTTTTGTCCTTCCAGATTAATTTTGTTATTTTTTTTGAGCTCTATAAAATAACTTCTTGGTGGTTCGATTGGTATGGCACTAATAAGTAGATTAATTTAGGTAGAACTGTCATTTTCTTTATGTTAGCTTGGCCTCCCCGTGAGCAGTTAATATTTCTGCAGTTATTTAGATCTGACTTTTATTCGTGTGAAAAGTGTTTTGTAATTGTGTTCACATGGTTTCTCAGTTTGTCTAGGCAGGTAGACTCCCCAAAATTTTATATGGTCTACAGATATTTTAAATGGAATTTCTCTTTTTATTTCTTGCTGCTGGATTTTGTTAGTAATATATAGAAATGCCGATGCTTTAGGTGGGTTTATTTTGTATCCTGCAACTTTGCTCAAGTTGTTGATTATTTCGAGTAGTTTTTTCAGTTGATTCTCTAGGATTCTCTAAGTCTACCATCATGTCATCTGCAAAGAGTGACAGTTTTGCTTCCTGGATGTCTATTCTAATTCCTTCAATTTCTTTTTCTTCTCTTATTGCTATAGCTAGTATTTCTAGTACAATATTGAATAATAATGGTGATAATGGGCATCCTTGTTTCATCCTTCATCTTACTGGGAAGGCTTCTAGCTTATCACCATTATAGATAATGCCTGCTGATGGTTTTAGATAGATACTACTTACCATTTTAAGGTAAGCTCCACTTATTCCTGTGCTCTCTAGTATTTTTAATAGGAATAGGTGCTGTATTTTGTCAAAAGCTTTTTCAGCATCTATTGAGGTAATCATATGATTTCTGTTGGTTTTGTTATTGATATGGCCAATTAGCTAATAGTTTTCCTAAGGGAGCTCTTTGATGGCTTGTTCAATTTCTTTTTCTAAGATGGGATTATTTAAGTATTCTATTTCCTCTCCTGTTAATCTGGGCAATTTATATTTTTGTAAATATTCATCCATTTCACCTAGATTGTCAGATTTATTGGTATACAATTGGGCAAAATAGCTGCTAATAGTTGGCTTTAATTTCTTCTTCGTGAGTGGTGAATTCACCCTTTTCATTTTTGATACTAGTAATTTGGTTGTCTTTTTTTAATAAAATTAACCAATGGTTTAGGTATTCCCCTCCCCCCCCAAACCCAGCTCTTAATTTTATTTATTAGTTCAATGGTTTTATTGCTTTCAATTTCATTATTCTCTCCTTTGATTTTCAAGATTTCTAGTTTGGTGTTTAACTGGATTTTTTATTTTGTTCTTTTTCTAGCTTTTTCAGTTGCATGCCCAATTCATTGATCTGCTCTTTTTCTATTTTATTGACGTAAGACTTTAGAGATATAAATTTTCCTCTAAGTACTGCTTTGGCTGCATCCCATAAATTTTCATATGTTGTATCATCGTTGTCATTCTCTTTAATGAAATTATTGATTGTTTTTATGATTTATTCTTTGACCCACTCATTCTTTAGGATTATTTAGCTTACAATTAACTTTCAACCCATCTTTTATTGAATACATTTTTTATTGCATCGTCATCTTTAAAAGATACATTTAATATTTCTGCTTTTCTGCATTTGATTGTAAGGATTTTAATGCCCTACTATATGGTCAATTTTTGTGAATGTACAGCTGAGAAAAAGGTATATTCCTTTCTATTTTCATCCTATTTTCTCCGAGGTCTATGACATGTAACTTTAAAAAAATCATATTCATCTCCTTAACTTCTTTCTTGTTTATTTTTTGGTTAGATTTATCTAGTTCTCAGAGGGGAAAGTTGAGGTCTTCCCCTAGTATAGTTTGTGTTTATTTCTTCCTGTAATTCATTTAACTTTTCCTTTAAGAATCTGGATGCTATGCCATTTGGTGCATATATGTTTAGTATTGATGTTCCTACACTGTCTATGGTGCTTTTTAGCAAAATGTGGTTTCCCTGCTTATCTCTTTTAATTAGATCTATTTTTGCCTTTGCTTTAAGATCATGATTGCTACCACTGCTTAAAAAGGAAAAAAAAAAAACTCAGTTGAAGCACAATAGATTCTCTTCTAGTCCCTCATTTTAATTCTGTGTCTCTTAGTTTCCAGTGTGTTTCTTATAAACAATATATTGTTGGATTCTGATTTTTAATCTACTCTGCTATCCACTTCCGTTTTATGGGTGAGTTCATTTCATTCACCTTCACAGATACGATTATTAACTGTGTATTTCCTTCAATCCTATTTTCCCCATTTCTCCTTCTCTCTCTCTTTTTACCCTGTCTCTCCTCAGAAGCCCGTTTTGCTTCTGACCACAATCTCCCTTAATATGTCCTCCCTTCTGTAAGCCCCCCTCTCCTTCTCTTATCCCATTTCCCTCCTACTTCCCTATAGGATAGGATAGATTTCTATACTCAACTGAGTGTGTTTGTTATTCTTTCTTTGAGCCAATTTCAAAGAGAGTAAGGTTCAAGCATTGCCTGTCGCTTCTCCCCATCTTTCCCTCCACTAGAAAAGCTCTTGCCTTCCCATAACTTTTATGTGAGATGATTTTCCCCGTTCTTCCCTTACCTTCCACCTTCTTTCAGTGCATCCTTTTTCATACTTTAATTTAAAAAAACCCCAATCATCCCATCATAATCAACTCAGACTCCTGTCCTCCTTCTAAGTGCTCTAATAATGATAAAGTTCTTAGGGGATACAATTATTCTTTTCCCAGTAAACAGTTCAACTTTATTGAATCTCTTATGATTTCTCTTTCTGTTTACCTTTTTATGCATCTCTTGAGTCTTCTGTCTGAATGTTAAGTTTTCTATTCAGCTCTTGCATTTTCATCAGAAATGCTTGAAAATCCTCAGTTTTATTCAATGTCCATTTCCCCCCAGGAAGGATTATACTCAGTTTTTCTGGGTAGGTGATTCTTGGTTGTAATCCTAGCTCCTTTGCTTTCTGGAATATTGTATCCCAACCCTCCTATCCTTTCATGTGGAAGCTGCTAAATCTGGTGTTATACTGACTGGTTCTACAACATTTGAGCTGTTTCTTTTTGGCTGCTTGCAATATTTTCTCCTTGACCCAGGAGCTCTGGAATTTGGCTATAATATTCCTTGGAGTTTTCATTTTAGAATCTCTTTCAGGGGGTGATGGATGGATTCTTTCAATTTCAATTTGACCCTCTGGTTCAAGGATACCACAGCAGTTTTCCCTGGCAATTTCTTGAAAGATGATATCTGGGCTCTTTTTTTGATGACGGTTTTCAGGTAGTCCAATAATTCAATCTTTTTTCTAAGTCAGTTGTTTGTCTAACGAGATATTTCACATTTTCTTCTTTTTTTTATTGTTTGATTTTGTTTTATTGTTTCTTGGTGATTTATAGAGACATTAACTTCTACTTGCTCAATTCTAATTTTCATTTATTTATTTGGCTAGGCAATGGGGTTAAGTGACTTGCCCAGGGTCACACAGCTAGTAAGTGTTATGTGTCTGAGGCCAGATTTGAACTCAGGTCCTTCTGAATCCAGGGCTGGTGCTCTATCCACTGCGCCACATAGCTGCCCCCCAATTCTAATTTTTATGGAATTATTTTCTTCAGTAAGCTTTTGTACCTCTTTTACCATTTGGTCAATTCTGGTTTCTTCTCCTGAGTGGATTTTTGTGTCTCTTTTACTATTTGGCCAATTCTGTTTTTTAAAGTGTTATTTTCTTCAGCATTTTTTGTGCCTCTTTTACCATTGACTCTCTTTCCATAATTTACTTGCATCATTCCCATTTGTTTCCCCAATTTTTCCTTTACCTCTCTTATTTGATTTTTAAAATCCTTTTTGACTCTTCCAGGAATTCTTTTTGGGCTTGTGACCAATTCATCTTTTCTTTTCTTTTCTTTTCTTTTTTTTGAAGCTTTGGATACAGTAGTTTTGACTTTGTTGCCTTCTTCTGAGTTTGTGTTTTGATCTTCCTTGTCACCATAGTAACTTTCTATGGTCAAGTTCTTTTTTGTTATTTCCATATCTTTCCAGCCTATTTCTTGACTTTTAATTTGATGTTGAAGTTGAGCTCAGCTTGTGGGATGAAGGGGACAGTGTTCCAAGCTTTAGGCCTTTCTTGCTACTGTTTTCAGAGCTAGCTCTGAGGTGTCTGTAGTTTTTCGGTGCTTTCAAGGTGGCATGATCTAAGGAGAGGTGTAGTCACTGCTCTCCTGGCCTGTGCTCTGGTCTTTAACCAGGAAGGGATCTTGTTTCCCTGTAGCTACTAGCTCTAGCACTCCTCCTTGCCCTGGAACCGTGACCCCATCCAAGGTCCCCGGCAGCTGCAATTACCAGTGATCCCCTCAGTCTTGGAATTGAGACAAGGGTCTCAGCTCCCTCATGAGGGACCACAAGTACTCCTCTCTTCACTGGAACTCAGACTGGGGCCCCTGATCCCCTGAGGCCACAAGTGCTATTGCTCCTTCTGGCTCTGGGCTTGTGACCTGGAACTGTGTGTGGGCAATGCAACAGGGTCTTGAACCTAATGCCAGCAAAGTATCCCTTGAAATCTCCTTCCAACCAGTTGTCAGGACCCCCTCCCCTCACCCCACTCCACAGTCAGTGGGTGGAAAGCTCCAGAAGCTCCTACCACTGCCAGTGCAGCTACCCCCCAAGTCTTAGTCTGTGCTGTCTGCCCTGTGCTCCCTGGGCCCACCATCAGTCATGTGAGGCAGACCTTTCCTGCCAAACTCCTAAGTTGTCTCAGGCTGGAAAACTGTTTCACCTGATTTTTTTTTGCTTCTGCCAGTTCAGAATTCTATTTGAGGTGTTATCTTAGAGCTCTTTGGAGGGGAATTTGAGAGGGCTTGGCTGAATGCTTCTCTCTTCCACTATCTTGTCTCCCCTCTCTCCACTTCATCATTTCTTACAGTACAACAGTGTTGCATCAGCTTCTCATACCATAACTTGTTGAGTCATTCCCCAATTGATCAGCTCTTCAAATTCCAATTCTTTGATGCCTACAGAGCCATAAATATTTTTGTATACCCTTAGAGTTTGCCTTGTTTAAGACTAATTTCTTTCTTCATCTATCGTCCCTCTAATTCCCCATTCTCTCTTTTCCCCTCTCCTATTTTCCTGTTAATTGAAATGTATTTCTGTACCCATGGATGTATATGTATTTTCTTCCCTCTTTTGATCATTTCAAATGAGAATGAAGTTTGTGTCAGCGGCACCCCTCCCCATTCCCTTCCTCCTTTGTCTACTTTTACACCCTGATTATGTGAGGTGATTTTCCCTAAACTTTCTTTCCTTCCCACCTTCTTCCCTTCCTTTCTTTGCTTAAGATCAAAACATAACAGAACCACATGAATCTTGTCTAATTAGGTTCTATGACCCCTGATGATGATAAAGTTCAGAGGGAAGAGTTTTTGTCATTTTTTCATATTAGAATGGGAGCATTTTATCCTTGTTTTGTCCCGTTATGATAATTTGTTCATGTTTGCCTTTTTAACGTTGCTCTTAACTTCTATGTTTGCACTTCAAAGTTTCTATGCAGCTCTGGTCTTTTTATCAAACATGCTTGGAAATCCTCTATTTTATTAAAGATCCATCTCCCTCCCCATGATTATACTCAGTTTTGCTGAATATAATGCTGATGAAGTCTCATATTTGTTTGTGGAGAAGAATAGCTAACTCAGGAGGTGTTGAGAGAGAACTGAGTTTGAACGCAAAAGTTTCCTTCCAGGCAGCAAATGAAGCCAATACTGATATGAGTGCTGAATAGATAAGGGAAAGAGTGGATAACCTATCTCCCACCAAGTGTCCATAAGCACATGGAGCTTCTGTTTTAAGTTCTCCCCTTATCTTATGTACCTGAATCTTTCAGAAATAGAATTGACCAGGTTGTAACCTTGTAAACTTATTTTTTAAATTTATTTTTAATAATAATTTATTTTGAGTTCCAAATTCTCTCCTGCTCCCCACTCCACTTTGAGATGGAAAGCAATATATTAATTATGCTTGTGAAGTCATGCAAAATATATTTCCATATTAGTCATACTGCAAAAAAGCAAACAAAAAACCCAAATCAACAATAAAAAGCAAGAAACATAAAGAAGGTAAAAAAAGTATACTTCAATCTGTATTCAGAGTTCATTAGCTCTCAGATTCATTTTTCATCACTGGTCCTTTGGAATTGTCTTAGATCATTGTACTGCTGAGAATAGCTAAGTCATTCACAGTTGATCATTGTACAATGTTGCTATTACTATGTACAATGTTCTCCTGGTTCTGCTCACTTCACTTTGTATCAGTTCATGTAGGTCTTCCTAGATTTTCTGAAAGATCCTGCTCTTCATTTCTTATAGCACAATAGTATTCCATCACATTCATTTACCACAACTTGTTCAGCCATTCCCCAATTGATGGACATTCCCTCAATTTCCAATTCTTTGCCACTACAAAGAAAGCTGCTATAAATATTTTTCTACATGTGGGTCCTTTTCCCTTTTCTTTGATCTCTTTGGGATACAGACCTAATAGTGGTGTTGCTGGGTCAAAGGGCATGCATAGTTTTATAGTTTCTTGAGCATAGTTCCAAATTGCTCTCCTGAATGGTTGGATCAGTTCCCTCGTGAACTTTAAAAGGTCAGAAAAATCATGAGGGGTCCCATCAGCAAATGAGAGGTGCTAGCAGAGTCCACCAGAGGTAGTAACAATACCCAGCAACAGAGGAAGTGCCTATAGACAATGTGGAAAGACAGTCACTCCAAGAATAGAAATGGCTTCAGGGGTTGTGACTTCTCAAGAGGGAGACAACCAGTTAGAGACTTTAGAAAGGCATTGACATTCAGAGCTCAGAAGGGAGCTAGCTGTACCTATGGGCAATTTCATGAGGTCTTCACAAAGACAGAAAGGACCTCCAGTCACCAGGAGTTGGGAGGCAGCCCTTTGGCCATACAAATGCCTCACTACATAATTGTACTTTAAATTTGAGCTCTCTCCCAGTGCAAGGGGAAGTGCCTGTGGGCTGGGTGTGTGTGTGTTTGTGTGTGTGTTACAACTACATTCTTGTTATATCTTTTCAGTTAATATATAAAAGTTGTAAAAAATGGAATTCAATTGATTCTGGTTATTAATGGGGAATAGTACATGAGTAGGGGGTCAGGAACCATAGTGTTGGAAACCCAAATCCCTCAAGGTTATCCATAGAATCCTTATCAGAGTAGCAGTCAGCCTCTGGAGATCCAACCTGTCAGTATCAGTGGGAGTTGAGAGAGTAAGCTCAGAGGGGGTGCTACCTAAATATCAGGACCCCCATTTTCTAGATGAGGAAATGGAGGGTCAGAGAGGCTAAATGACTTTTTTAAGGGTCATGTGGCTAGGAATCAAATCTCTGAGCCCACATGAAATACCTAGTACTTTAGCCGGTGACATTCAAACCTACAGCCCTCTTCTGACCTTTCCTGAGCTTAACTCAGCCAATACTGAAATTGTTGTGTACCAGTGACCAACAGGCATTCTTCCTTACTCATGATAATGCAGATGGGAAACACAGCGGATAAGCGGCCAAGGTCCCAAGAAGGGGAAGTCCGAGTCAGATGGAACACTTACAGGATCTTGAGAATTAGACCTGGAAGGGATCTTAGGGGCCATCTTGTTCACCCCACCCACCTCAATTTACAGAGGAGACACCCTCAAAGAAGTCAAGTGGCTTATTCATGGTCACAGAGATAGTAAGGCCTGAAGTCCTCCAACTCAAAATGCCGTGTTCTTTCCACTATGACATTGAGAATAGACAAGATGCAGGGTATACCCTCCCCCAACTTGGAAACAGAAGGCATTCAGAACGTTCACTGATTAAGTCATAAAATTGTGGAATCTTACTGTTAGGAGGGAAGGCATCCGTCATCTTGTTCAACCTACAGCTGAAGCATTATGTCCACTCAGTGACCATTCTGCCCCCACTTAAAAGCTTCCAGTGATGGGTCAGTCACTACCCCATATTCAACATTCAATATTTGGGCACGTATTTTGACTTATTCAGGGCAGTTAGATGTCACAGTGGATAGGGCGCCAGGCCTTAGTTAGGAAGACTCATATTTCTGAACTCAAATCTGGCCTCAGACATTTACTAGCTGTGTAACTCTAGGTTTAAAGTCGCTTTACCCTGTCTGCCTCAGTTTCCTCATCTGTAAAATAAGCTTGAGAAGGAAGTGGCAAACCACTCTTGTATCGCTGCCAAGAAAATCCCAAATGGGGTCACAGAGTCAGACACCATTAAACAAGAAGAAAACCATTCATTCCTTCAATAAGTGGCTGTTTCCATTATAAAAGTGATGCGATAATTTGAATACTAGTAATATTAGTAATTTCAAATAATGTATAAATATAAAACACATATATGATACAGGAGATATATATTATATATATTTTAATATATTTATTATATGTTAATAATAATCTAGTGCTTTGAAGTTTGCAAAGCACTTGACATACATTACCTTATAGGAGATATAATACATATTGTATATATTTTAACATATTTATTATATATCAATAATAATCATCTAGTGCTTTGAAGTTTGCAAAGCACTTGACATACATTACCTCATTTGATCTTCACTACAACCCTAGGAGGTTGTGTTAGAATTACTATTATTCTTCTCTTACAAAAAGGAAATTGAGGATACAAGAGGTTAAATGACAACATGTAGTCACAGAGCTAGTCAGTTTCCAAGGCAAGACTTGAACCCAGGTTGGCCAGACCCCCATGTCCATGTTCTACCCATTAAGAAAAAAAAAAAAAAAAAAAAGCATTTCCCAACATCTTGAATAGATACAGAAATGCTTCCCTTACTCTTCTGGGTTCTGCCTAGAAAAGAAAAACACTCCGTTGGACAGTTGCCTATGATTCCAGGGAAAATTCCTAAGATTCCAGGGAAAAAGTTAAAAATCAAGTGACCTGAAAAAGAGTCCTTTATACCCTACTCCCAGAGAAAGCATTAATGGTATTTCTAAGGACTCTGTTATATGGTGATGGGGGAAAAGAATTTGACTTGGCATCTGCAGACATGGGTGAGAGAACCAGCTCTATTACTAGTTGTGTGACCTTGAAAACAAATCATTTAAACTTTCTGAGCTGAACCAAGAGCTCAGGGGTCATCCAGTTTAATTGCTAATGAGTAAAGCTGTCCAAAAGTAGAACACATTGCCATGGGAAATTGTGGGTTCTCCATCATTAGAAGTCTTCAAGCAAAGACTGAATGACCCCCTGTTAAGGATATTGTAGAAAATATCCTCTCTCAGCTACAGGGGATTAAGATGGTCTCAAGGGTCCCTTCTAGCTTGGAATGTCCGATTCATACCTGAATAAGAATCTTTTCCACAATATCCCCAATAGCCTTCCCCTGAGGACCTCTACTGTTGGGCAGCTTGAAACCCTCCCCCCATTCCACTTTGAAACAGTTCTCATTACTGGGAAGTTTTTCCTACACCCAAAATGGCTTTTCAAGCTTTCCACCATTATACTGGTTTTGCACTCTGGGGCCAAGAAGAATGAATCAAATCTGTTTTTCCATGACAATTCTTTAAATGTTTGAGGACTTATTTTATATTCTGCTGGTTCCTGAAATGATTGCCCCAAGTAGCTTCTTTTTTTGAATCACTCATCAGTCAATAAGGATAGCTGAGTCTTTCCTTAGTCTATGTGTATGTCTTTCATTTTGCTTTTGTCGCTTTCACTAGAATTTAAAAAACTGTTCTATAGTAACAGAAGAAAGGCATGATTGCTTTACCCCTGTATTTGGTGGGAAGGCTTCTAATGTGTGCTCCCTGCATATTATGCTAGCTTTTTATGATACTACAAAAAAGTCTTGTGTCTATACTTTGTAGGATATTTAGCATGAGTTACACTTCATCAAAGCTTTTTTTCTTTATCTATTGATGTAACTATGCAGTTTTGCACATTTTTGTTTTTAATATATGTTGTTTTCCTAACGTTGAACTATACTTGCATCCCTAGTATAAACACTCTTAATAAGGGAAAATCCAATTCCTGTTGGTATACACATATAAACCTTGGGACTATTACATGGCCCTGGCTATATTCTCTCCTGGTCAGATCACATCTGCAGGATTGTGTTCAGTTCTATGCACTGTGGTTTAGGACTTTGTTAAGATGGAAAGACTCCAGGGGAGAGCAACTAGGATACTGAGGGGTCTTGAGTCCATGCCATGTGAGGGTCGTTTGAAGAAACTGAGGGGAGATGGGAAACAAGGTAATTGTAAGTTTTTGAAGGGATGGAACACAGAAGAAAAATTTAGACTTGTTTTGTTTGTCGCCAGAGAGGAGAAATAGGTACAATGTCTGGAAGTTGCAGAGATAGATTTAAGCTTGATGTCAGGACAAATAGCTAATGAGTAGAGCTGTCCAAAAGTGGAACATACTGTCACCAGTAGTGAGTTCCCCATCACCAGCAGAGACTGGATGACCCCAGTAGGGGCTATTGTAGAAGGAATCCTCACTAGGGTACCTGAGATTAAGATAGCCTTAGGTGTCCCTTCCAGCTTGGAATGTCAATTTCAGATTCACCTCATTCCATGTCTGGGGGGGAAGCTAGATGGCCAGAGGGAATAAAGTGCTAGGCTTGGAGTCCGAAAGCTCCGAGTTCCAATCCTGCCTCAGATACTTCCTAGCTGTGCTCTCAGCCTCAGTGTCCTTATCTGTAAAACAGGTAATAATAACGCCTACCCCTCAGGGTCGTTGCGAGGATCAAATGAAATAAGTAAGCCTTAAAGTGTTACATAAATGTTAGCTATTATTAAACACATGGATTTGGGTCCTGGTACTTAATAATGCTAACTGATTTTTGCTCTGACACTTGGGGCCACGGCGGAGGCACAAAGTTCTGCGTCTGGCTGCTCTGGAACTACTTTAGTGTCTAACCCTAAGATCACAGCTGGACCTGGTCCAGCTGCTGGACAGAACTGGGGAAGCCCTAACACTTCTTGAGCACAGGAGACAATCTGCCTGGTGGAGCAGAAATGTCCAGAGCTAGTGCATACAAATCACTGAGTGGCGCAATGGGACGGGCTCTCATGGGCAGTGTGGTCCCCCCTGAATCCAAACCGGAATCCCCTCTAGAGTAGATCAGCCTCAGCTTGAAAAGCCCCGCTAGGGAAGGGCACCAGCAACACTCTTAATTTTCTTCAACTCAAACTGAAATCTGCTTTTCCTCAATTCCTTCCTAGTTTTGCCTTCAGGGTTCAAGAACAAGTTTAATCGCTTGGCCAAATAACAGCCTTCAGATGCTGGCCTATAGCTCTCATGTCCCTTTGAAATTTTCTCTTTAATAGATGAACCATGCCCATGAATGTGCATTTATTAAGTGCCTACTGTGAGCCAGGACCTGGGTCAGGCAGTCAGTCTTCAATTATGGACTCATCACTAAGCGTCTGGCTCTGGTCTAAGTGGTAGAGTACAAACATTCCCTCGGGGAGTTTACAGTCTAAGGAGAGCACAAGCAAACAGTCTAAGTGCTGGGAATACAAAGACGAAGGAAACAGATCGTGTCCACACGGAGTTTACATTCTATTGAGCAAGACTGCTACATAACTTAAAACCCCAAGTAAACGTTTACTATTGTTGTTGTTGGTGAAGTATGTGTAAAATAAACTAGGTGGTAATTTAGAAGTGGCCAGAAGTAGCAGGTGGGAGGGAGCTGCAGGGCAGGAAAGGTGCCATAGGAGCCCTGCTTTGAAGGACAAGGGGGATTTCAGAGGTGAGGAGGGACCAGGCAGGTCTTGGCTCTGAGGCAGTTTCTCATTTTTGAAAGTATGGGTTCCACGATCGGGTCCAGGCACGTAACAGGCTATAGGGAAATGCTAGCTGAGTTGCCTTAAAGGAAGTCAGCCCCAGCTCTGCATCCTCAGCACCTAGGATAGGGATAGACTTGGACCAAACCGGTGTTTTCACCCGGATGTCAGTGCAGGTCTGCGAGAGCTGTCTAGACTGCAGCTGATTTGCCCAGGTTATCCAGCCAGTGGATCAAAGCCCAGTTTTCCTCGGTTTGAAGGGTGTCTCACCACCCACCACTCCCGGCTGCCAGCAGCAGCGAGCTCACACAATAGGTGCTTGGTGAAGTCTCTTTCTGCTCTATCTCCTAAGGTCCCTTCCAGCTCCGAAATCTAGATCGAGCAGGTTCTAGAATTGTTGCTCGGCAATCTCTAAGGGCAGACAGAGCCAGGGACTTCCCCCGAGGTGGAAGGGACCCCAGCACCAGAGGAGGGGAGTGCCGGTTGGTGTCTCCCCCTTTGTTCCAGGGCCCCACCCTTGCCAGCTAGGGCGGCCTACCTACGCTGAGGTCACCCACCCAGGGAGCCCGGGGGGATAGGAAGGAAGGGCTGGAGCCTCTGCACTGTGCGTGCAAACTGCGGGCGCAGGCCAATCGCAGTTGTGAGCGAGAATCCAGGGAACATGCGGCTTTTTAACGTTATAGTAAATTCAGCATTTGGGACCTGAAGCAAAGTTGGAAGCCGGCTCGGTTCATTTGCATGCTAATACCCAGAATGCCTTTCTAGCACCCCGCTTTTCTAATGGAAGTGTTTAGTTCGGAATCGTGCAAAAGTTTTGCAGCCGCGCGCATTTTGGGTCCCGGGGGCCTCCCTGGCTGCAAAGCCGCCAGCCTGGGGGCTGATCGCGGTTCCCAAGGGCAGGGTGGTGGGCCACGGGGCTTCCTTCCTAGGCTCAACTGTCAAATTCCAGCCTGGGAGTTTTTCTTCCCACCCGAAAAAAAAGGAAAAGAAAGGGGGTCCCCAGCTGCCCCCCGCCCCCGAGTCCGGCACGGGCGGGCCCTGCGCGCCGCCTCGGCAGCAGCCGAGCTTCCCCCGCCCCCCGGCCCCCGGCCCGTGGGGTACCGCGGCGGGCAGGTTGCTGCGGCTGCCTGCCCTGGGTGGGGGGCTCGAGCTGGGGGGCGCTCCCCCAGCCCTGGGCTCGGGCGTGCGGGGACTCGGGGGCAGGCCTTTCTTCTCTTGGTGCTGGTGGTGGGTGGTGGGGGGGGTCGGTCTTTCTCTGGCCGGGGCCTGGCTGGGGCTGGGGGGCTGGGCGGCTGCAGCCCCCTCCCGGCCGAGCCCGCCTGGCTCCGGGGCCGGGGCCGGGCGGTGGGAGCCGAGCTGGCTCGCTGGTTCGCTGGCTCGGCGGCGGCTCGTTTGCATCGGCCCGGGGGGGCCGGGCTGC
>NW_020941065.1:19851103-19869203 GCF_900497805.2 Vombatus ursinus | reverse complement strand
GGGGCGGCGGCGGCGCGGGGCTGGGGGGGCCAGGCCGGCGGGCGGGGGGGGTGTTGTTGGTATCGCCCCCTCCTTCTCCTCCCCCCCAGGGGTGAAAGTGCAAAAGGAAGTGCAGCCGCTGCCATCTTTCCTCCTCCGCCGCGGCGGCTCCAAACGCACGGCGAGCCAGAGCCCGAGCCGGAGCCCGAGCGGGACCGGGACCGAGCCGAGGCGGGCCAAGCCAGGCTAGGCCGCAGCGCCCCGCGCCCCGCCGCGCCCGCCCGCCCTCCCGCCCGCATTCCCTCGGGCCTCGGCCGCCCACCGGCGCTGCAGCGCGCGCCCGCCCGCCCGCCGGCACCGTCCGCCCACCCCGGCCTCGCGGGCTCCACGGCCTCGGCCGCGACCCCCCCAGGCCCCGGGCCAGCTCGGCCTCCGCTCAGCCCGGGCTCCGGCTCCTCCAGCTCCGGCTCCTGCCGCCCGGCCGTCTTTTGTTCCCGCCTCGTCCGCCCCCTCCCCTCCACGCCCGCCCCATCTCGCGCTTTGCAGCAGCAGCAGCAGCCGCCGCCGCAGCAGCAGCAGCAGGAGTCGCCGCCGCAGCAGCAGCAGCAGCAGCAGCAGCAGCAGCCCGCCGCCGCCGGGCCCCGGCACCAGCCCAGGCAGCGCGCGCCCCCAGCGGCCCGGGAAAAGGAGCGAGCGCGCGCTCGCTAGCTCACGGCAGTCGCACGCCAGCGCCCCCTGGCGGCCGGAGGGGGCAGAGCCGAGCCCCACCGAGGCGAGCGCGCAGGGAGGGAGGAGGGCTCGGGCACCAGGTCCTCTGGGAGCCCAGCTCGCCAGCCCAGAGGCGCAGCCGGGCAGCCGGGCAGCCAGGCGGGCATGTGGGCGGGAGAGGCGGCTGGCCAGCTGTAGACGCGCCTGCCCGCCCGCACGTGCAGCCGCAGTCCCAGCCGCGGCGGCGGCGGCGGCGGCGCGCCCGCTCCGCCAGCCAGCCTTGCCCCTACCTGCCCGCCCGTGCCCGCGCCCGTGCCCACCTGCAGCCATGGAGCGGGTCAGCGACGCGGCGGCGGCGTCCTGCGGCGGCGGCGGGCCCGGGGGCGCCGGGGCCGGGGCTCCGGGCCCGTCGGCGGGCTGCTACACGTACCAGGTGAGCCGGCACAGCACGGACATGCTGCACAACCTGAACCAGCAGCGCAAGAACGGCGGCCGCTTCTGCGACGTGCTCCTGCGCGTGGGCGACGAGAGCTTCCCGGCCCACCGGGCCGTGCTGGCCGCCTGCAGCGAGTACTTCGAGTCGGTGTTCAGCGCCCAGCTGGCCGACGGCGGCGGCGGTGCGCCGGGGGGCCCCGAGGCCGGCCCGCAGGACGTGGCGGCGGGCGCGGCTGGCGCGGCGGGGGGCGCGGGGCCCAGCCGCGAGCTGGAGATGCACACCATCAGCTCCAAGGTCTTCGGGGACATCCTGGATTTCGCGTACACGTCGCGCATCGTGGTGCGCCTCGAGAGCTTCCCCGAGCTCATGACCGCCGCCAAGTTCCTGCTCATGAGGTCCGTCATCGAGATCTGCCAGGAGGTCATCAAGCAGTCTAACGTGCAGATCCTGGTGCCCCCGGCCCGCGCCGACATCATGCTTTTCCGCCCCCCGGGGGCCGGCGACTTGGGCTTCCCCTTGGACATGACCAACGGCGCGGGCCTGGGGCCCGGCGGCAACGGCATCGCGGGCGGCATGCAGCCGGAGGACGAGGCGGCCCGGGCCGCGGGAGCCGCCGTCGCGGGCCAGGCCTCTCTGCCCGTGCTCCCGGGGGTTGACCGCCTGCCCATGGTGGCCGGCCCCCTGTCCCCGCAGCTGCTGGCTTCCCCGTTCCAGAACGTGGGCAGCAGCGCCCCGCCTCTGACTGGCAAGCGGGGCCGGGGCCGCCCCCGGAAGGCCAACCTGCTGGACTCGATGATGTTCGGCTCCCCCGGGGGGCTTCGAGAAGCCGGGATCCTGCCCTGCGGCCTGTGCGGGAAGGTGTTCACCGACGCCAACCGCCTTCGGCAGCATGAGGCCCAGCACGGGGTCACCAGTCTGCAGCTGGGCTACATAGACATCCCCCCGCAGAGGGTGGGCGAGAACGGGCTGCCCATCCCCGAGGACCCCGACGGTCCGCGCAAGAGGAGCCGCACCAGGAAGCAGGTGGCCTGCGAGATCTGCGGCAAGATCTTCCGAGACGTGTACCACCTCAACCGGCACAAGCTCTCCCACTCCGGGGAGAAGCCCTACTCGTGTCCCGTGTGCGGCCTGCGCTTCAAACGGAAAGACAGGATGTCCTATCACGTCCGCTCCCACGATGGCTCCGTGGGCAAGCCGTACATCTGCCAGAGCTGTGGGAAAGGCTTCTCCAGGTAAGAGCAGGCCTGCCCCCTTTCCCCTCTTCTGGCTTCGGCCCTCCCTCCCCAGACTGGCAGACTTTGGAGGGTCAGTGGGCCCCGTCCAGCCCTGAGCCTGTGGGAGGAGGTGAGGCGGGTAAGCAGGGCCCCATTATGCCTTTCTGGAAGCCCTTTGTGTCTCCAGCCGGGCTTGGGGCCCTTGCAGGGGGGAGGGGCTGGCTCTTGCTCGGGCCGGCCAGCCAGCCAGGCGAGCCAGGGGCTGGGGCCACCCTGGGCTGCAGGAGCAAGCTTGTGCTTGGTGTGTGTCAGCAAGGGGGCAGGGGGCTTGGATTTCCCCTGGCGGGTTGGAGGGGCCCCCATTCTGCACTCTGCTGGGTGCCAGGGCTGTTTCAAGGGGGGGGGGAGACGGGGGACTAGCTCCTCTACATATACCCGCCCACACACCACCCATCCACATGTACAGATACACACGTTATTATGTTCACACACACAAAACACACATATATACAGACCACACATATGCATGTACACACATATTCACATGTGCACACACCACATGTACTTGTATATCTATATCCCACACACATATACCCCCACCTCTCACACACACTTAACATCCATGTATACATTATACCCCCCCACACATATGGCGCACACACGTACACCCTACACACACATACATACCCCCATACATACACACATATATCCACACCAAACACACACATACACACACACATACCCGTCACAAACACAGATGCATACATCATCATATTTATACACACATGCCAACATACATGTACACTATATATACCATATATACATGCACATTCACACACATGCACACCACCTGTATGTATGCACACACTCCCACATACTTACATTCATGTATACGTTATACCTCACACACATATACACTCCCCCATACATACACATACATATCCACACCAAACACACGCGCACACATGTATATTCCCACTTCCACACACATACATACACGTCACACATGCATGCACACATAACCACCTCGCACATATACATGCCACATGTGTGTACATACACAACCCCACATCCATGCCTGCACATGTGTACACACAAACACACAACTCTCACACATACACACATATATACTCCCCCCACCCCCCACAGGCCTGCTCTGATACCCTGCTCTGCTAGGATTGGGAAGCTGAGACCCCACAGAGCTGAGCTTATTCTTAATGCTGCGTTCCTAATCACTGCAGCCCAGCCTTGGCCTCCCCGTGCTCCCAGGTGCCCGCCCCACACACGGCCCCTTGGGCCTGCATATCCAGCTCATGCTTTTTTAGCCATGGGGATGAGGGACCTGATGCTTGGGTGGAAGTCTGGCTGCTGGTGTTTTCTCCTCAGGGCTGAATGTTTAGCAAATATTTAAGTAGCTTTGAGGGTGGGGAGAGGGCCTCTTTCCTTGAGAGGGAGCCTCTAGGGGATGGGGGGCCTCGGACAGGGGCCTGTATAGGGGTAGCAGGAAGCACGGCGGATCTCTAACCAGTCCTACCGGTTGTGAGGCCTCTGCCCACCTGCCTCCCCAGACATCAGGTTTAACAACTCAGCTGCACCATCAGCGCTCCTTGGTCTGGTGGGCCATTCTCCAGGGAGCGAATTCCAGCCCACATTCAGGGATTGGCTGTAGACGGGAGGAGCAGGGGGAGGGGAGGCCTGAGTTACCAAGCTGCTTTGCTCTCGGACAGTGAAAATATTTTTCCCCCACCAGGAAAAATGAGAGCAAGTCAGCCGTGCCTCCTTGGGAAGGCGTCTTCCCCTGCCAGCCCCAGCAGTCAGGGGGGGCTTCTGGCCGGTGGCGGAGGGAGGCAGTGTCAGGGAAGCCCGTCTTCCCCTTCTCCCCTGGAGAAGATCAACTTGTGGCCAGGCTCCAGGGCCTGGCAGGGCTGTCCTCTAGGGGTTCTGGGAAGTGGGGTGGCGTGGCCCCAGCCTGATTGCCGTCCCCTCCCCCTCTGCCCTCCTTCCCGAGGGCCCCCTTTGAAAGTCTTTGTTTTTCCCTTTCTTTTCAGGCCGGATCATCTGAATGGACACATCAAGCAGGTTCACACGTCTGAAAGGCCTCACAAGTGTCAGGTAGGGGCCACTGTTGAGGCGTGGCGGCTGGGACTGGAGCGGGGGAGGGGGCTGAGGCCGTGTCACATTGTCTAGGGTGTCCAGCCGTGCAGAAGACCGGGCCGCGGGCCAGGAGCGAGCCGTTGTGTGTGTGTGCCTTGGGTGGGGGGCTGGAGGGTGCAGCCATCCCTCCAGCTGGCAGATGCTTTGCACGCCTCTCTCCTCTCCCTCATGACCTCTCTTGCTGCCCTGACCTTTGAGTCTGCGCCTCCCCCAGCCCTGGCCCAGCTGCTTGGTCTTCCCTCTCCCCTGCGTGACGGCCCCGCCTGCCTGGGGGTGCTCTCTGTTCTTGGCTCGCAGCCCACTCTCAGTCATCTGGGGCATGAGGGATGGCTTGAAAAAATGGGTCCCTGAAGGTCCCCCTGAGTGCCTCGGGTCTGTGTTACCAAATCGTTCTGACCTCTTTCCTCCGCCACGGCCTCTCGTTTCCCCTGTCCGGTTTCTACTGAGTGAACGTCAGTAGTGGAAAGGAGGAAGAGGACAGTCAGAGTCTGTGTAACCCCGATTTGAGAGCCTCTGGACCTGGGTGATTGAGAGGTGACTGTATCATGGCAGAGAGCCCCTCCCATCCAGCCTCCTTAGAGCCCTGGGAATCTCTGCTTGCCTTTCTCGAGAAAGTAAGGGGTCTCCCCAGCCCTAAGTCTGTCTCTAAAGCGCTTTCAGGTTGATAGGACCCTCTTCCTCTCCACAGCCTTGACAGGTAGGTCACTGGAGTATTTTTGTCTCCATTTTACAGTTGAAGAAACTGAGGCCCAGAGATGGGAGGTCCGAGCTGAGGCTCTGACGCCCAAGTCTGGTGCTCATTAGCCTCTGTTATCGTGGAGCCAGGCCTGGGAGCTGGCTGGAGATGTCATTGTTTGTGAGCCCATCTTACTCTGGGGGAAGTTGGGGCTCCTAGGCATCTGCACCCACAGGCAGGTCCAACTTCTCCATGAGAACTGACTTCTGCCCTTTTTCCTGTGGGCTCATCTCCTCCCCTCCCCCAGGCAGTCACTCTCAAAGGGGTCGAGGAGGAGAAATCAGGGGTAAATGGTAAATCCACCATCATCTTCTGTCGCCACTGGCGTCTTCAGAAAGTTAGAAGGAATTCAGGTTTTCTTCAGGTCTAGTGCCCCCTAGTGGGAGTTCCAGTCCCTCTTCATGCCCACTTGGGTAGGATGGGGACTTTGCAAAGTCTGTGGTGTTCAGTTAAATCTTGGAGGGTCGAGCCGCAGGAGACTTAGGGGCCATCGGATGGGGTCTCTGATCTAGAGATGGGAGAAGGCTTCGAGCCCGCCTCGTTGCTGCTCGGTAGCCAATGAGGGAGCCAGCCGCACAGTCACGCGTAGGGCACTGGGAGCTGAGCCAGGCCTCTCACGCCAAGCGGAGTGTTTTTTGGAAGGAACGTGTTGCCCTAGGAGGCCCTTTTGTGGATGTCCACCACACTCCGTATGCTGAAGGGGCAGCTGGTCTCTTCTGAGGGCAAGGAGATGTGAAGAAAGGTGACCGCCAGTGTGGAACCTGCCAATCCCGCTGCCTCCCTCCCCTGCTCACTAGCGCCCCGCGGCTGCGCCTCCCGAGGGGGGCTCGGGGCTCCTGGCCCAAGTAGGATGCACCTCAGAGGGCAGTGGGGCACTGCGCCTGGTGGCCAGGAGGTAACCTGCGCTTTCTGCCCTTTTCCAGGTGTGGGGAGGGAGCAGCAGCGGCCTGCCGCCCCTGGAAACTCTGCCTAGCGACCTGGCCTCATGGGACTTTGCCCAGCCTGCTTTGTGGAGGTCGGCCCGCCCTGTTCCTGATACCGCCTTTTCCCTTTCCTTAAAAAAATCCTTCCAGGCCCTCGATAACCTGGGCCCAGCACACTCCGGCAGCCATCTCTTCTGCTCCGCTCAGCCTGGGTACTTGAGGCAGGGCTGGACCACCCCAGAGGGGAATCGGGCATTTGCCCAGTGGCCTGTGGGATAACCTGCCCCCCATTTGGGGCGTTTTTCCTGGGGTGGGGAGAGGGAGCCTCTTGGAAAGTCAGCCCAGCACCCAGCATCTGCCTGGCTGCCCTGGGAGAGCTCGCCCTGCCTCAGTTCTCCATCCTTCCCCTCTTTCTGGGTGAGATGGGTTCTTCCCCGTCTCAGGGCTTTCTAGTTTGTGGGGAGGCTCCTCGCTAGGCCCCCGGGACGAGAGTCCTCCTTTCCAAGGTTCTGGGCCCAGAGCAAGGACTCCTACTTTAGGTCCGTCCATTGACACTGCCTCTCCCTCCTCCTTTGGACTCGTGGCCAGTTTTGTGGGGACCGGTGGTCCTCTCAGCGTCAGGCCCTGTGGCTCCACTCCCTGGGCAGCGCAGCTGCTGTGGAGGTCAGCACTCCCCCAGGACCAACTCCAGCAGGCAGCCACCAAGGTGCCTGTCTGTGTCTCCCCAGACCTAGCAGTCTGGTCCATCCGTCCGCCCTCCTTCAGGGCAGCACCTGCCCGCTGCCCCACCCGGGGTCTCCGGGAGCTCCTCCGCCTCCCGGCAGTTCCTGACTTTCCCCCAGTAGAGTGGCCCTGTGGCATCCTTCCCCTCAGGTGGTTTCCTCCTTTCCTCTCTGGCATAGAGTTAGACCCTTGGGTTCTTGAGGTTTATTTGGGCAGGAAGTAGATTAACAGTCTTCAGATTGTGGCCGCCTTGGCTTTGGGAAACTGATAAAGCAGGCCCAGAAGCAGGATTCCATGCTCTGCCTGCTATTCCTGGTGGGTTCCGTGAGAATGGAGTCTGCCCACGATAAAGTTTTCATTCTAACATTGAAGCCTTTGTGTGTTTTGTCTCTGGTCTTGGTGAGCGCATCAATGGGTTTTGGTCTCCCCACCCCCTTTAATCCAAAGCACGAGTGCACAGACACACACGTACAAACACATGCACACACAGACACATGCACACGCGGTCCCCCCGGCTTCTCGGCTGGGCTGAGGACACTCGGGTGTCTTCCGGAGGCCCTCCCCTGCTTCGGATGGCTCGGACCTTCCCTCCTGAGGTGCCGGGGCCTGATCGGGCCTAGGGTTTGACAGTGTGGGTCGTAGTGTAGATGGGAGTTGTTCTGGGTTTTGTTTGGCGTGGCCGTGCCTTAGAGCAGACATCGCCACAGCTCCGGCTTCCGCCTCAGAGGCCCAGGATCTGAGATTGAGAGCCGAAGCTTCAGGCCCAGCGTGGCCAGAATGGGCGAGTGGCCTGCTGCCCACAGCTGTGTCTTCTGATGGTCCTAGGACCATGGATTTGAGGAGACCCCCAAAACAGCCCTATCAGGAGTCCGGTGGAAAGATCGTTCTGCTTGGATCAGGAGGACCCAAGTTCAAATGCCACCTCTGACACTTACTAGCTCTGTTACCTTGGGCAAATCCCATGCCTAGGCAGCCTCAGCTTCTTTATCTGTAAAATGAGTATGAGAAGACCCCAGGCCCTCCCTCACCTCGTAGGACTATGGTGAGATAGTGTCTGTAGGAAGGCCCAGAGTTGCTAGTTTGCTGAGGAAGCAGCCAGAATCCCAGAAAGAGAGAGGGAGAGGAAAGGGGGAGAGAGAGATGAGAGAGAGGGAGAGAGACGGGGGAAGGGAGCCAGACAGACAGTGGCTCCCGGGGCCGCTCAGCGGCTGTGCCAGGAGCTGACCTGCAGAGCCAGAGTCCTGCCCCTCCTCCCTTGGGCCTCTGCTGCCCACAGTGCATTTCTGTACGTCCGTGAGCCCGGTTCAATAGGCTTATGCCAGGGCTTTATTTAAAAGACCTCACTGACGCAGGGGTGTGAAACCGAATCCTGGAGGCTCAGCCTCGGATCTGGCCCTGACCCATCTCATCTGTGTATTTGCCCTGCCTCTCCACATGGGCGTGTCTAGACCTCCCAGGCCTGGGGTAGAAGGGCACAGTCCTGCCCTTGCCTGCTTTGGCTTGGTCGCCTTAGCACTGTTGGTAGCATGGGAGGAGGAGCTCTGCCTCTGTCTCTTTCTGCCCGGGAGGCTAGGTGGGATCAACTCCCCTGGGGGGGGGGGTTCCGTTTCCTTCTCTGTAAAAACAGGGGGTTGGCCTAGATGGTTTCCATGGTCCCTTTAGGTCTAACCCCCCTGGTTTACTGGGGATAACATTCTTCTCCAGGTGGGAGCGTCCCTTTCCTTCTCCAGCCCAGGGCAGAGGGGGAGGGCGTCCTGCTTGTCCCAGCTCTGTCTCCTGCAGACTCCGCCGCCATCTTGGAGTCTCAGGGGCCACCCAGACTGGAGAAGACCTGGGCACATTCACCCAGCCTTGGAGGGCGAGGGAGGATTAGAGAGATGTGGGGGCCTTTGGGAGAACCCCAGTCAGGACTGGCCTCCTGGCTCTCACAGCTGGCCCAGGTGGAATCTGGTGAGCTGTGACTGGGCAAGTCAGGGCCCCTTTCTCAGCCTCTTTGTATCCTCATCTGTAAAATGGGGCTAGTGATAGCACCCACCTCCCAGGGCTGTTGTGAGGTCACATTTATGCAGCGCGCTCCACGCTTTTAAGTGCTCTAGAAATGCTAGTGATCCATTGGGGGGCTCGTGGCTCAGACCAGATGGTCCTTGCCAGCTCTCATGTGCTGTGCTTCTGGATTCTGCACTGGGGGAGGGTCCTCTGCCCCTCCTGTGATCCTGGATGCACCCTGCCCTCTCCTCCCCCGCCTCAGTTCTTACCTCTTTCCCACCCCAGGGACGTGGGAAGTATGGAGCTGGCCCTGGAGCTCCCCTGTCTTGTTGGGCTGCTTTGGCCCCTGTAGGATCAAGCCCGGGCCGGGCTTTCTCCCCGTCGCAGGGTCAGGGCTCTGGGGCTACCTGGGCAGGCCGTGTGGGCAGGGAGCTGTGGGCAGCGAAGGTGGGTGCCAACCCCATGCAGAAGAGCCAAGAAAGGAAGCGGTTCTTCCTTTGTTACGTCGCCCCAGGAAGGTGTGCCCTCCACTCTTGCTTGCTGCGAGTCAGGAATCCCAAGACGGACCTTGGGTTCAAGCACAACCGATGTTCTGATATTCTCTGGGTGCTCTCTGCCTCTAAAAGCCTGCTTTGTTTCCCTCCTGTCTTTGGGATCCTGATGGCCTGCCTGGGTTGGGGACGTTTTCTCCTGGCTTCCCAGGACTCGACAGTCCTCCTTCTTTGCAGTGGAACTCTGTCCCTGTCCCTCCCTTCTCTCTCCCTCTCTGCCATCATCCTTTTCTTCCGGATCAGGCTGCCATCGGCTCTCTTCGGGGCATCGCTGCTGGCCGGGCCTCTGGATACTTGGAGGGAGACCCCTGGGTACTGCTTGCCTCAGCTTCCCCTTCTGGGTCCCAAGGGCTAGGACGCTGAACCTGTGATCTCTGAGGGCCAAGGACCCACAATTGATTTTTCAGTGAAATGCTACCTAACCCGTGCTGACGTGGAAGGGGGACTTGGGCGGGGGCAGCTGGGGAGCGTCTTGGTGTGACAGTGAGATTGGGAGGCTGGCGTGCCGGGGTCTCTGCCTGGCGACTTGGGAGGAGACAGGAGCTGGCTTCAGGCGTTGAAAGAAGGAATAGATTTGTAATGTGAGGCCCCAGAGGGTGGAACCAGGAGCAAGGTGGGGAAGTGGGAAAGAGGGGAGTTAGGCAGAATGTGAAGAGAGGCTTCCTAGTGTCTGTCTTGGGAAGCGGTGAGCTCCCTGTCCTCCAGGGTCTTCAAACTGAGGCAGGATGACCACCTAGGGATGTCATGGTGGGATAGGAGTGGGGACCCTTTGGGGTCCTTTCAGCTTGGAGGTCCTGTGATACCCACAGAGATATGCACTCATCAACAGATTTGATTTCCAAATTATGTTTTGCTTAGGTGATTATTAAATTTAGTTTACCTTCCCTGATGATTGTTGAGTAGCTAGGGAGAAAAGGTGTGGTCCAGAAGGGATGAGGGAGAGAAGCCAGGCCAGTGGGGATTAAAATCCTGGCCTCTGCAGTTATCCCACCTTCTGTGGTCAATTGAGAGTTGGCCGCCATCTTTAAATAATCACAAAAAATGCTAAGGAGTGTGTGGCCTGTGGAGGATGGTCACCAGCCTGAGTGAAGGAGGCCGTGCCTTTGAGGAAGGCCCTCCCTGGCTCTGGATCTCATCGAGCCGCCGGCTGGAGCGGAGCAGTGACTCATTGCCTGGGGAGGCCGGGGAGCCCAATTTGGCTTCTGTTTTCTTCGTGTTGCGCCTCATAGTTTTCACTTCCCTGCTCCTGCCTCTCCTGCCCTGTGGTCAGGCCCAGAAAGCCCCTAGGGTGACTGTCCTCGAGATGGCCCAGTCTGAATATTTCCAGGTCTCCTTCATTGTGGACTTTTCACACGTTTTCAGACCATCTTGGAACGTGACCTAAGTGGCTTTTAGGCAAAGGCACTCACTTGCCCAGCTATCCTGGTCCGCTCATTTCCCTGGCAATGAGGAGTGGATGGGTCTGAGTCCTGCCTTGGACATTTCCTAGCTGGGTGGCCTTGGGCAAGTCCCTTCCCCTCTCTGGGCCTCAGTTTCCTTATCTGTCGAATGAAAGGTTTGGACTCAGTGGCCCCTAAGACTTCTCCCAGCTTGGGATCGGTGATGCTGGTGACCCTGAGTTTCTCTCGGGCCCTTTGGGAGCGCCTCTCAACTGGTTACACTGCCCGGCTCCCTTCCCTACTCCGGGCCTCTGCAGGCTGCTGCAGCTGTCCCAGGGGTGCTGGTAGCAAAAATGATAGTAATTTTTCATTCCCCTGACACCGTCTTTGGTCAGTATTTAGTAAGATAGGGTGTGTCGGGGTGGAGGAAACTCTTTTCTCAGAGGCAACTTTCTGTGGCAGCTGTCTCTGTAACGTTGGGATCGCTGTTTCTTCTCTTTGGACCTGGATTTCCTCATCTGTACGGTGGGGGGTTTGGGCCAAGTTGTCCCTAGGACCCTTCTGGCTCGAATGTTGTGTATTTTAAGATGAGGCCAAGGTGCTGCCTCTGGGCGAGGGTGCCGGGGACCACCCTGTAAGGATGCTTGACCTTTGGGTTGAAGTAGGAGTCTGGAGACCTGAGTTCTGGGTTGGGCTCTGCGTAGCCAGGTGATCTGGGGGAGACAGCTGAGCCTCCGTCCCCTCAGCTGTAAAATTAAGGTAACACCTGCCCTGAGTGCCTCATGAAGGGCAGGAGAATCTGCTAAGGTCATGGTTATGAAAGTGTTTGGGGACCTAATCCCTGTGTAAAAGATGATGATTTATCCAGGCATTGGCTACTCTTTTTGTTTTGATGAAATGAGAGATTTAGGTCAGCCCGCAGCCCTGGTCTTAAGAACATAATTAAGGCTATAGCTATGGATATAGCTCCATAACTTGCTGTTTAGGGGGCTGTAACCTCCTGATCCTGACATTCAAAGCTCCTTGATCCAGTGCTTTTTATTTATTTATTTATTTATTCATTTATTTATCTGTTTATTCATTCATTCATTTATTTTTAACATTCATTTTTTAAAAATTTGAGCTCCAAGTTCTTTCCCTCCCTCCTCTTTCCCCCACCTATTGAGAAGGCAAGCAGTATGATAATCATTATACATGTGAACTCATGGTACTTTAACCATTCCGTATTAGCTATGGTGCACCTCCTGTCCCCGTTCCCCCCCCCACCCCGCAAAAAGCAAGAAAAATAAAGGAAGTGAAAAAAGTCTGCTTCAGTTTGCGTTCCGAGGTCATCGGTTCTCTCTCTGGAGGTGGACAACATTTTTCATTTCGGGTCCTTTGGAATTATCTTAGATCATTGCCTTGATCAGAGTGGCTAAGTCATTCACGGCTGATCATCGCACAATGTTGCTGTTACTATGTGCACTGTCCTCTTGGTTCTGCCCACTTCACTCCACCTCAGTTCATGTAAGTCTCCCCAGGTTTTTCTGAAATTGTCCTGCTTGTCATTTCTTATAGCACGATAATATTCTATCACAATCCTATACTATGACTTCTTCAGCCATTCCCCAATTGATGGGCATCCCCTATATTGCCAATCTTTGCCTCCACAAAAAAAGCTGCTATAAATAATTTTGTACAGATAGATCCTTTTCCCTTTTTTAATGATCTCTTTGGGATACAGACCTAGAAGTGGTATTCCTGGGTCAAAGGGTACGCACAGTTTTGTAGCCCTTTTGGCATAGTTCCAAATTGCTCTCCAGAATGGTTAGATCAGTTCACAACTCCACCAACAGTGCATTAGTGTCTCAGTTTTCCCACATCCCCTCCAATATTTGTCTTTTTTCTTTTTTGTCATGTTAGCCAATCTGATAGTTGTGAGGTGGTACCTCAGAGTTGTTTTAATTTGCATTTCTCTAACTGATGGTTATTTAGAGCATTTTTTCATGTGACTATCGATAGCTTTGATTTCTTCTTCTAGAAACTGTTCATATCTTTTGGCTATTTGTCAATTGGGGAATGGTTCTTATTTTTATAAATTTAACTCAGTTTCTTATATATTTTATATTTGAGAAATGGGGCCTTTATCAGAGAAACTTGCTGCAAATATTTTTTTCCCGCTTCCCACTTTTCCTTCTAATTTTGGCTGCATTGCTTTTGTTTGCGCAAAACCTTTTCAGTTTCATGTCATCAAAATTATCCAGTTTATTTCCTGTGATCCTCTCTCTCTTTTTTTTTGGTTAATCAGGCTCTAACTCGTCCTTTCAGCCTGATTTCGTATTCTTCTATTTCAAAGGATTGTAGCTTTAGAGCTCTCTAGCCCGGCCCCCTCAGATTATGGAGGTGCCAACTGAGCCCCAGAGAGGTTCATTTCCTTCACTTGTCCAAGGGCATTCAGGTAGCCAGGGGTCCATGGGTGATTCAAACTCCAAATCCAGCAGTTTTTCCGTTGTACCCTTTGGCGTCTGTGATCCCCGCTAAGCTCTGCCCTCTTCCTTTCCCCTGCCTTTGTTCACGCCGTCCTTCCTTCCTCTCCTCTCTAACTGCTGATGTCCTCTCTCCTCCTTCAAAGCCCAGCCCAAATGCCAGGACGTCTCCCCGATTCCCTCCTCAGATTTCTCAGGATGCCGTGCTCAGACCTCATCCCCTTGGATTCAGGCCCGTCCCCATCACTTTCAATGGCAGCTAGCCGGCGCCATGGTACACAGGGCACTGGACCTGAAGCAAGAAGACCTGAGTTCAGATCTGGCCTTAGACACTCACTCGCCGGGTCACCCTGGGCAAGTCACTTTAATCTGCGTCTGCCTCAGTTTCCTCAAATGGGGATAATAACAGCGCCTGTCTTGCGGGGTTATTGTGAAGAACAAATCAGACAATATTTGTAAAGGGCTTTGCATAGTACTTGGCACATAGTAGGTGCTATATACATATTTATTCCCATTCCCGTCATGTATTTTTATTTCACTCTCCCTGGTATCATGGCTATTTGTTTTCCTGCCTTTCTTCCCCATTAGATTTTAAGAGCAGGCCTGTGCCCTGATCTCTCTTTGTGTCTCTGGTGCCTATCACAGTGCCTTGCATACGTTAGGTGCTTAATAATTGCTTGTTGGATGAGTGAGTGAAGATTTGGCAGATGACTCTGGGGAAGGAGGTCTTCACCAGATGAAGTCACCAAGCCCATCTCTCCCTCCCTGGGTGGGTAATCCCCACAGAACCAGAGGCTATCTGGTCGTTTCATGGGCTTCCATCTACTGTGACCAGGAGTTATTTGGGGTCCAGCCTCCATTGCCTCCTCTCTTCCCTGCTTCCTGGGAGCCTGTTTCCCTCTGGGCAGGACCGCCAAGCCCACTTAACATGAAGCAAGCTGAGAGGGAGGGGCTGGGAGCACAGGTCTACACTAGAAGCCACTTCCCCTCAAATTCACCTAGACTTGACATAATTGAACTTCTTAATGTGGTCATGAGAGGCAGCTAGGCCACCAGGCAATTAGAGCACTGGGCCTGGAGTCAAGAAGACATGAGTTCAAATCTGGCCTTAGGCACTTACTAGCTGGGTGACCTTGGGAAAGGCACTTTACCCATGCCTGCCTCGGTTTTCCCATCCATAAAATGGAGATAATAATAGCTCCTCCTTCCCAAGGTAATTGTGAGGACCAAATGGGGTAATATCTTATAAAGCGCTTAGCCCAGTGCCAAGCACATAGTAGGTGCTTCATCTAGGTGACTGATTCAAAAGCCACATATAGGGGCAGCTAGATGGCAAAGTGGATAGAGCGCCAGCCCTGGAGTCAGGAGGACCTGAGTTGAAATCCTGTCTCAGACCAGACAGTTGACACTAGCTGTGTGACCTTGGGCAAGTCACTTAACCCCAAATGCTTTACAAAAAAGAAAGAAAGAAAGAAAAAAGCCACATATGTCGATCCTTTAAGGGAGGTCGGGACTCCCTTCAGGCACTTCTGGTTCATAATTTGCCTCAGGATTAGATGGGGACAAGCACTGGACCTGTGACTGAGGGTAGAGGTCTGCGCAGATGGGCACCTTAGAGGTTAAGTGACAGGATGTGTCAGGGATGGGGCTTGAACCTAGGTCTTGTTTGTTTGTGAGGCCGGCTCTCTTGTCCTAACAGTGATGATAATAATAGCTGGCCAGCCCTTAGTTATCACTTTAAACAAAGTGTTTCACAGGTGATCTCACTGAGTGTCCTCAACAGTCCTGGGAGGTAGATGAGGAAACTGAGTCTGTGAGCAGTGAAGTGACCCCAGCCATCCGAAAAGGGAATGAGCTGCCCCAGTCTCCACCCCTGCTCTTGGGGGATCCAGAAGGTGGGCCTGGATGGCCTGGGGATCCCTTGCTATCCTCCACCCAGTATAGAGTGACTGATGGAGAGGCAGCTTGGAGCTGCCTTGAATGGAAATTCCCTCTTAGCACTGTGGCTCCTGGCATTTTCTCTGGCTGCTCCCCATGCCTGGGATGTGCTCCCTCCTCCACTCCAACTGCGGACCTCCCTGGCTTCCTGTAAGCCCTAGCTAAAAGCCCACCTCCTACGGGAAGCCTTCCCCAAAGCCTATTCATTCCAGTGCCTTCGCTTCTCCATTGTACGTATGTGTTTGCATGTTGTCTCTCCCATTAGAACGTAAAATCCTTGAGGAGCTGGGAAAACGTGCGCTCAGTAACAGCAACATTGCTGAAGATCCACCAGGAATGACTTAGTTATTCTCAGCGATATCATGATACAAGACAATTCCAAGGAAAAATGCCCTTCACACCCAGAACAAGAAGCCATGGAGTGTGAATGCAGATCACAGCAGACTCGTTATTTTTTTGTATATTTTTTCCCTTTTAATCTTTTTTTTTTCACACCATGATTTATATGGAAATAGGTTTCACATCATTGCGCATATGTATCCTGTATCAAATTGTTTAACATCTTAAGGGTGCAGGTGAGGGAGGAAGGGAGAAAATTCGGAACTCAGAATTTTTAAAGGAATGTTAAAATTTTTCTTTACATGTAGTTGGAAAAAAATAAAGTACCATTAAAAAATAAAAACACAAGAAAGCATAGAAAAAAAAGAACATAAGCTCTTTGAGGGCAGGGACTTTTCCTTTGCCTCTTTTTGTATACCCATTCCTTAGCACTGTGCCTTGCTCCTAGTTGATTGATTAGCATTGCAATTTAAAGTCTGCCTGCTTGGGGGCAGTGCGTGGATGTTACTTACCTAGGGTTACTCGGTCTTTGTGGGTCTCTGGAGAGACTGGGATCTGGGCCTTCCATTTAGCATACAGGCTCATTGCCTGTAGGGATTGTTTCTTTTTTTGTATTTGCCTCCCTGGTGCCTAGCACAGTGCCTGGCACGTAGAAGGTGTTTAATAAATACTACTGTTTTGTTTGTTTGTTTGTTTGTTTTCTTTTTTTGTTTGTTTGTTTTAGGCAATTGGAGTTAAGTGACTTGCCCAGGGTCACACAGCTAGTGTCAAGTGTTTGGTCTGAGGCCGGATTTAAACTCCGGTCCTCCTGACTCCAGGGCTGGTGCTCCATCCACTGCGCCACCTAGCTGTCCCTTAATAAATACTTCTTGATTTGAGCGATTGACTGGTTGATTCCTGGCTGTGAGGATGGTTGTATTCACTCTCCTACACTGCCTCTTACTGATATAAGAAATATCTCTGCAAGACAAGTGAGGTATTATTGAGTCTCATTGGAACATTTGTCTTACTTTTGGGCAGTCAGTCTCATCTGGGTTCCAACCAAGCCACATGTAAAAACTCCCCAAAGTCTAGTGTCTCCCCAGGAGCCAGGAATCCTGTCCTTGGGGAAAAGAGGTGGGCACTCACCCTGACTCTCTTTCCTCCCCACAGACCTGTAACGCTTCCTTTGCCACCCGGGACCGCCTGCGTTCCCACCTGGCCTGCCACGAAGACAAGGTACCCTGCCAGGTGTGCGGAAAGTACTTGCGGGCGGCGTACATGGCGGATCACCTGAAGAAACACAGCGAAGGACCAAGCAACTTCTGCAGTATCTGTAATCGAGGTAATCTTCCCGTAGCCTGGCATTCTAGCGGGTGGTGGTGAGCACAGGTTCATGTCGCCAACGTCCCACCGCATCCTTGGCTTCCCCACATGCCGCTCTTCCTTCCCACTGACCAGGAAGCATCTCCAAATCCTGGAGGCATGGCCTGGCTTTGGCTTCCCGCTAACTGCTTGCTCACTCAGTGTTGGGGGCCAACCCAAGGAGCCAGGGGTGGGGAGGGAGCAGCATCTCTGCCCAGCTTTGGTTCCTTGTGTCTTTTTGGGGGTGTTGGGGAACTGAATGGATGAAGTCAAAGCTGTAAAGATGCCAGTCCATTTGTGTGCTCTAGGGGGCAGGATACATGCATTTGTAGATACAGTAGCAATAGCATGTTGCCGGGGTGGCGGTGTGTCCCCCGGGGAGGGTAGGCTCTGACTTTCTTCCAGCCAACTTGCCGGCACCAAAGGGCCTACCAGCCAGAGGTGTCGGGGGAGTTTGGAATGGCAGAGACTTTGGGGCATAAGTAGATGAGAAGAACCCACTGAGTCCATCGTATCCCGGGCACAATTTCATTTCTATCTCTCTGGACGGCCATTTACCTGGCAAGATTCTGGTAGACACGTGCCCAGAGTGGGCACGAGCACGGTGGGGATTGGGGGAGTTGGGCTGGGAGGTGCCCTTTCCCAGTCGTCTATCTTGGTTGCCAGGCTGGGAGAGGAAGGATGTACGTCTCAGATACCTAGGGACCCTGAGGAATCCAGAGTGGCCGCATGGGGACCAGTTGTGTGGAAAAATGCTTTGTGGTGGCCATGGCGGTGCTGAGGGATCTGTTTGGAGCCCCTGACAGTAGACCAGACAGAGCTGAGCTTGGGATATTTTCATCAAAGGGCACACGTCCAAAGATTCCCATGGGATTTAAGAATGGTGGGCTTGGCAGGGTCAGATCAGGTAGGAAGAACACTGGGCTGTGGGGTCCGAAGATCTGGGTTTTCCTGTTGGCGCCGCCATGTACTTGACACACGATGTGGGCACTTCTCTGAAACTCAGTTTCCTCATCTGTAAAATGGGGATAATAATACCTGCCTAGCCTACTTCGCAGGGTTGTTGTGAGGATCAAAGAACTGTATGGATTTGAGAGCAGACTTTGCATACTCAGGGCTCTGCAAATAAGGCATTATTATTATTATTATTATTATTATTATTATTATTATTATTACTGCTACTACTACTACTACTACTACTACTACTACTACTACTACTACTACT
>NW_020941065.1:19825074-19851093 GCF_900497805.2 Vombatus ursinus | reverse complement strand
CTACTACTACTACTACTACTACTACTACTACTACTACTACTACTACTACTACTACTATGGGAGAGAGCATGACTTCTGGCAGTCCCTTAGGTAAACCATCCTTGTGAACCTCGGCATAAATATCCAAGAAATTTCCAGATGCTTCACAGATGTGAAGTGATGTTAATAACAGCCCTCAGCAGAGGGGCTGGAGGGGCAGCACGTCGCCTGGTGGCTCACAGACTGAGGCCACGATGGCGTGGGGCAGTCACAGCGTGGGAAATCAGAGACTCGTCTCACTGGCCCCCGGGGCTGATGTTTTCATCAGATGCCCCTAACAGGAGAACCTGGGTAAAGCTGATTGCAAAGCCAGCATTTCCAGAAAGTTAGGAGACCCTCAAGTTTTTGGACGCCTCCGTGAGGTGGCAGTAGTGCTTGTAGGAAGGATGTACAGGCAGGCCAGCTGGGCTGGATGTGGAGGCTGTATGTAGCTGGATTAAAGTGCTTGGGGTATAGTGGGGGCGAGACATTGAGCCAATGGGATTTCACCCCTCCTCCAGTCAGACGGAGCTTTCAGACGGTGCCTAAGCACCCCTTCAAACCCAGACAAGCCAACTGTTGGCCAGTGTTTCCACAACCATCTTCCGTTATCATGGCTGCTAGCATCCGGTAAACTTTGTGGAGGCCAGTGAGAGACGATGCTGGTCCTCTCAGGTGAATTGGAGAATCCTAGCTGTTGTCTCCAGGACAAGGGGACCCCATGGAACCTCGTTAATGGACTCAGCTCTGGACAGTGAAGTGAAGACCAGAGAGTGGAGACCACGGACTATGATAGGACATGGAAAAAGCTGAACAGATTAGGAACAGACCCCGGGTGAAGAGGCCGCTAATGAAAACAATGGACATTTTACAAGATTTATATGGTTTTCTCTCCTAGAGCTGGCAGAGGGTGGTGTGGCTGCTGGAACACAGACTTAGTCATTGGGATATGTGATTCAGAAACAATGACATCGAAGACCATGTTTTCTCAGAAGGGCCGCATTTGGATCCAGGTTGCAGATGGCACGTCCTTGGGCCTCAGCCCTGGAGGCTCATGGCCGCCTTTCTCCAGGGCCTCAGAAGAAAAGTCAACTTTAGGCTGACCCATCTTGGGAAGTCAGAGGGACAGGATATGGTCCATTTCTTAATCAGAGGAGAAGAAAAAAATAAAGCATTTGCTTTAATGTTTTGAGGTTTGCAGAGTACTTTTCCTAGAATTATGAGTATAGGCTGGTTCCTTGTACAGATGTAGAAAAAGAATCAAGCAGAGGACTTCTGGCAGAGAATGGAAGATGAGGCATCATCTCTGGACATCAGAGACGTTTTTAAGCCGCCATCTATGTACAGGGAGACATGGGAGCTTAAGACGTATTGTTATTTCCTTCTGTGATAGAGAAAATTGGTGTAGAGCCTCACTTAAGAAGATTCCCTGACCCTAGCCATTCTAGACAGTCGAGAAACGCATTTATTAAGCACCTGCTGTGTGCCAGGCACTGTGTCATGTGCTGGGGATACCAAGAATGGCCAAGGGCTGCTTTGGGTCGCCTTCAGTCCAGGGCTGTGCCTCTTTGTGTGTTGTAGAGACGGTTTCAGCAGCATTCCTTCCGGGGGTTTGTGTACGTAGGGTCACGTCCACCATCTCCGTTCATCAACGGGGTGAGATACGGCATAGCAGTCATCCCTGGAGGATGTTTGCTTCTGGGGGCCAGACATCCACCTGCCTGGCTCAGGGAGGAGATGCACCTCACGTGGTGGGACCTCCAGGCCCTTTCTAATGAATTCTGGGAAATCCCCAACATCCCTCTACTGCTTTGGAGCCCAGAACTCTTTGGGGCGAGGCACGAGAGGGGGCTGGAGCCAGCTTGTGCCAGCTCCTGAGGCATTGTTCTGTTTTCAGCGTGAGCCTTCATACCTCAGAAATCAGCAAACGCTACAAACCAGGACTTGATTCATTGTTTTACTGACTGTCTAGACTTTAAAAAATGATGGAGACCGCGTGAATGGGGCAGGTTAAACTTAAAAGTGTATCATTTTGTTTTTTGAGAGCTACTCGTTAAACATTTACCAGCAGCAAACCTCTGGTTAGAAGCCTAACGGCCTGAAAGCCCTAGTTGTAGTTGGACAAAAGTTGTCAAGAATGATGGTGGAGAAGGGGCGGGGCAGGGGGCTGGAGCACCATGGAGTGCCTTATTTGTGAGGGTGGGGAGTTTGCCATGAAGGAAGATGGGAGCTGGGGGAATGGAAGGGCCAGGCCTAACCCATTTTCAGCATTGGAAGGAATAGTGGAGTTTAACAGCAGGACAGGAGTAGCTATTCATTATCTGTTTAGTTTTAACAGAGAGGAGATGTGTGTGTGTGTGTGTGTGTGTGGGTGTGGGTGTGTGTGTGAGTGTGTGTGTGTGTCTCCCCCCTAGCCCAGCAGCAGGACCAGATAAAGGAAGATTTCTTCCCCCCGGGGATTGCAGCTAGCCAGAGAAGCTACCCACGTCCTGCGTGGACTGCTCCCATCACCAGAGGTGCAGCCCCTGGGAATCAGGAGGTTTGGAGAGCACTGGTGGGCTCTCGGTGGAGGGTGGAAGTTGTGGCCTGGTTTGGCGGCCGAGTGAGCAAGCAGATGTTGTCATCTCCATTTCACGGGCCCCCTCGCTGCCAGGGTTCTGACCCCAGGCACTCGGCTCCTGAGATGCTTTCTGCCCCAAAGCTCTACTCGGGCCCTCTTCACCTTTGTCTTCATGTCTCCTTGCCCCTTGGAGCTGCAGTCGAGACCAGCCCAGTGCCCTGTTCTCCTGGAAGTTGCTTTAGCTCTTGCTGGGGTGTTCCTAATATCCAGAATAGCTCAATGATCGGAAAAAGAAAGAAAGGAAGAAAGAAGGAACCAGGGTTCCCAGATCTCCCAGCAGCCTCATTTAGGCAAAGCCAGGTAAAGCTGGGTGCACCCCCTCCTCAGGGGCCAGTCACAAAAATAAGACTCAGGCCCTTTCAGGACAGGAAGGGGGTGATCTGTGCAGCCCGACTCATGAGCTGCTCCGTTAGGTTCCCATCTGCCCTTATGCTTAGGTGCCAGACACACTGCCCAGCGTCCAGTGCCCGCAGAGCCGTGCCATCGATTCAGCTTCCTGTCCAATAACAATTGGTCCATCTAGTGCCTTCATGCAGGGAACTGGAGATTTAAGGAGTACAAAGACATAGCAAAATCCCAGCCCTGCCCTCCGAGAGCTTGCATTCTGAGCATTGCTTCCAGGCCAATTTCTGGACCCATTTATGACCCAGTCCCCAAAGCAGGAAGGAGATTTCATTCAAACCTTACTCACTTTCTCTATTGAGAACCAAGCAATTTTATCAGACAAGGACCAGACACCAGTGTAAGATTTAGTCCATCCCCCCCGAAGCAGCAATTTCCAGAGCCCCTCCCACCCACCATCCATCCGTCCATTGACAAGTATTTGTCAAGCCCTCACTGTGTGCCCTGTTGGGGATAGAAGTACAAAGAATGAAACCGTTTCTATGTGCGGCAGCAGCAGACTTTCCCGTGCTTTGCCCCTTACCTTCCTCCTCCACCACCAGCCTCTTCCTCTTCCTCTGGGAGCGCCCGTTCAGCCTTTCTAAAGTGTAGGAGGCTTCTTTTCCAATCCCATGTCATTTCTGCACATTTGCTGAGTGTCTTACTATCTTTTCACCCCTGGGCTAGGTGCTATACTCAGAGATGCCCTGCTCTCAGAGAGCTTCTGTGCTAATCCATCCGCACAGCACAGATGCATAGGCTCTGTATGACCCCCCCCCACACACACACACAGATGCTGTTAGGGGTCAGGGACTGGACAGCAGAATAACTAGAATTCTCCTCCACACCGATCTGTGCACTTCAGAGTAAGGAAGGCAGGAGGGGGGCATCCCCTGCTCCCATTCCCATATGCCTCCAGGCTGACCACAAGCTGTCTGCACACAAGCCCTGGCCTGTGCCCAGAAGTGTCTGTGCTGGGACCCCAGCCCAGCTGTGCCAGTGGAATTCATCAGGACATGACAGTCAAAATAAAGAGCAGATGAGTGACTTTTCTAGGTCTATAGTGGGCCATCCTTCAGAACCATTTGGTCCTATACAAGTGGGCCTGCTTGTTTTACTGTGGTCATGTCTTTAAAAAAAAAATCACAAAAGTTCTAAGTGTATTCAAGCTGAATAATTATTACTGGGTTAAAGGGATGTAGTCACTTTACCCCACGCCCTCTGCCAAAAAAATGTTTTAAATCTTCTAAAATGGCTAGACTTTCATAATATCCCGATTTGGAGACATGCGTATTAAAGCCAGTGGTGTCATTGGACTCAGGAAGAGTCTGGGAGAAGAAGAGTCTGGAGTCAGAAACTCCAGACAAACTGGAGAGCAGCATTAGCTAGAGAAACCTCAGAAATCACACTCCTCACTACGGCTTTGGTTTCAAGCAAATGGATGGAGATTAACGGCAGAGGCACCATCTTCATTTCACACTTTCTAGAGAGTCAGAGTGGACCTCCAAAGCCTCTCGGCTCTGAAAGTATAACTCCGGTGTCGGAAACCTGTGGGATGAGGAGACGTAGAAACAGAGATGACTCTGTCCCTTTAATGTGACTTCCCAATTTTAAAAGTACTTTAGCAATTCAGAAGATATCAACAGTTACTTCATAGTTATTTCCCGAGGTTGCAATTCAAAAGCAAACCCTCACCCCAAAGAAGCGAGATCTCTCGACTGTGTCACAGGGAAGGAGCCCAGGGGAACTTGGCCCGTAAGGTCTGATCTCCTCTGGTTTCCCTGGACACCAAAGAGGGCATTTGCTTTCTTTTATTTTCTTAAAAAAACCAACACCGACTCCTGCTTTGCTGGTTCTCAGATGCCAGGGCTGAGTTAGGCCAAGATCTCCCCTCTCCCCCTGCCCCGTTGATTCTGATCGTCCGGCCCTCTCCATCTCCCTGTGGAGATTCTTGCCCCATCTAAGGAGAGCGAGGCCAACTCCAGCTTGGCGGAATCGGACTCTTCCCCCTCGTTCCACAAGCGGAATCTCTTGGTTCAGTGACTGTTCTTGTACTAAGTTTGGACAGTCTGAACCAGCCCCTGAGACAGCCAAGGACGCTGACTATTTGTCCAAGGAGGCTGGTTATTTGTCCCAGGGGCGAGGAGGGATGGAGATGTTTTGGCATCTGGTCTCTTCCACCACCGAACGTTTCCTGAGCCCTTTGCTCAGATCTGGGACGCTCGGCTCTGCCCTCCAGGAGTTTTACCCGTCAGGGCCCTCCCCACGCCTGGGCTGCCTCGGTCGGACGCCGCTGCCCCAGCCTCGCCCACCTAGACCGAGCCGGGGCCCCCGCTAGCGCGAGCCTGGCAGCCAGATGCAGTCGGGGAAACTGAGGTCTCTCGGTGCTGGCGGCAGGATCTCATCTCCTTTTGTCTCGTTTAGGTTTCTCCTCTGCCTCCTACTTAAAGGTCCATGTTAAAACCCACCACGGTGTTCCCCTTCCCCAGGTCTCCAGGCGCCAGGAGCCCATCCCGAATGGGGGAGCAGCGTTCCACTGCGTCAGGACCTATGGCATCACAGGCAAGGACTCCCTGCTCTGCACGCTGCTTGTCTGCGCAGACCGTGCGGTGGGCGCCGGGCTGGGCACGGGGAGGAGGGGCGGAGCGGGCCGGCTGCCCGGAGGCAGCCGTTGAGGGCGGGCACCAGGCGGTCTCAGGCTGGGCCCTGGGGATTGTGAGTGAGGCTACTTGGGTCCCCCAGCCAGGCCCCACACACCTCCCGGCCCTCGCCTGCACTCTGCTGCCGCCAGCCCTCCCCTGACCCATGGCCCTGCGCCCCCCACCCCCGCATGATCAATCAGAGGATGTGTCCAGGGTGAGCAGGGGGTCTGGAAGCATCGAGGCCAGCCGCTTCCGGCCCGCCTGTGGCCGTGAGGTAGGCTCCTGTGAGGTCAGAAGTGTGGGCTGCTGAAGCCTCCTCCTTCCCTAGGGCCTCCTGGAGAGCCTTGGGTCACCCAGGGAGACGGGGAGCTGTCCCGTTGCTTGGTCACTGGGCTTGTCCTGGAGAGATGCAGTCTGTTGTGGACTTGGAGGCGAGCCCAGGGGCTCAGCCAGCCAGCCGCTGTGCCTGGCCCTGATTGATGGCATGCTCCGTGCTCCCATCAGGGGCTCGAGAGGTCCACGGCAAGAGCCCCGGAGCCGGGGACTGTAGCTGTGCCTTCTGCAGCCCCTCTGCGACCTTGGGGCTAGTCAGGAGAGAGGCCGCTGGGCCTCGGCGTAGCTGGCTCCGGGGCTGAAGTCTTTAGGAAGAGGCTGAAAGGGCTTGGGACGAGCTGAGGGCTCGTGGCCAGCGGTGGCGAGAGGAGAAGTCGGTCTGGCCTCGTCTCTCTCCCAGGCTTCCCTGGGGGTGCTGCAGGCAGCTAGGGTCTGCACAGTTTGTGCGGGCGGGCAGGCAGGCGTCTCTTATTTGGAGCAAGAAGAGCTGGAGGCAGAGGAGGCAGTGTGCCGCAGTGTGGAGAGCACAGGATGTGGAGCCAGAGGGCCTGGGTGCGAATCTTGATTCTGCTTCTCACCACCTCGGTGACGTTGGGCGAGTTGCTCCAATTTTCTGGGCCTCCGTTTCCTCCCCTGTAAAATGAGTGAGGGGCTTGGACGGGATGATCGCCAAGGTCCGTCTTGGAGCTCGCAATCCTAGGGTCCTGTGGCGGACCCCGGGGCTCTGGGCTTCGCTTTCTCGGGGTAACCAGTGCTTCCTCTTCCTGGGGCTGAGGTGTGGGCGAGCCGAGCTTGGCAGCCCAGGCAGGATGTTCCTGTCCCGCTAGGAGGTCGTGCTGGGCCGGGGGCCTCCGTGAATGGTGTTTGTTGGTGGATGGCCTTCTTCTGTGTCCTTGAGCTGCGAGGGGGGCAGCCCAGACCTGGCTGTTGGCAGGTGTTTAGGGACTGTAGATTTGTCTCCGCTGCTCTCCATCCCAGCCTCGGGCTGAGGTGGGGACGAGGCGGAGGGCATGGGCAGAGAAGGCCCTAGCGAGGAAAGCGGCATCTCTGGGGGTCTCTTGATCCCTTTCCTCACAGGTGCTTGGCCCACGGATTGAGCGGTTAGGCCTCCTGGGGCCCTTCTGGGGCCGCGTTTGACTTGACCACCTGCTGGCCAGCCCCCTGCCCCCAGCCCCCAGATCCCAGCCCACGCTTGCTAGTCTGAGCCCCCGGTCCCCTCCAGGAAGGGGCCTTTCCAAAGCCTGGCCTCATCTGTGTGTTTTGTCTTGTTCTGTTTGTAGAAGGCCAGAAATGCTCACATCAGGACCCGATTGAGAGCTCTGACTCCTACGGCGACCTCTCGGATGCCAGCGACCTCAAGACCCCCGAGAAGCAGAGCGCCAACGGTTCCTTCTCTTGTGACATGGCCGTCCCCAAAAACAAGATGGAGCCCGACGGGGAGAAGAAGTACCCGTGCCCCGAGTGCGGGAGCTTCTTCCGGTCCAAGTCCTACCTGAACAAACACATACAGAAGGTGCATGTGCGGGCCCTCGGGGGGCCCTTGGGGGACCTGGGCCCCGCCCTGGGCTCCCCCTTCTCTCCCCAGCAGAACATGTCCCTCCTGGAGTCCTTCGGCTTTCAGATCGTGCAGTCTGCGTTCGCTTCGTCGCTCGTAGACCCGGAGGTCGACCAGCAGCCCATGGGGCCGGAGGGAAAGTGAGGCCGGCTTGTCCGCCCTGACGCAGCGGCGGCGCGGTGCTGAGGACGGGGAAGGAAGCGATGCCGTCGGGTTCTGTAGCTGAGAGATTTTTCTTCATTTTTAATCCCCAGACTCCCTCCCTCCGCCCCCCACCCCATTCCTAAAAGCTCTTTAGAAGTAGCTTCTCAGACCGAAGCCGTACGGGACGTCTCTGCGGCCGAGGACGAGGGTTAGGACACGGGGCCGCCAAACACTACAGACGTCTCCGAGGCCACGCCTGGACCGGCTTCCTGCGCCGACTCCCCGCGGCGTCCCGGGGCCCTCTCCCCTGTCCTGCCCTCCATCTTTCCCTCCCCGACCTCCCTCCTTCCACCCAAGAAACCGCAGTAAGTTTTCCACCCACCTGCAAACACTGATCAATTCCCAGCTGTTCGGAAGGACTCCGGAAGCCTGTAGCATCTAGCCGACCACGGTGCCGTGATCCTCCTCAGAGACTCTCAGAGAAGCTGGGCCGGGGGCTCCGAGATTCCCCAGCCCCCCAGCCCCCCAGAGGCCGGGAGGCTCCAGCTGCCGAGGGCACCCAACATCCCAAGCCAGTTCTCTTGCAACTTTGACCATTCAACTTGCTGTCGGGTTTTGATTCTCTAATTATTATTATTATTGTTATTATTTTTAGGACCTGTTGTAGTGAATTGCTACTGAAAGCCAGTCCAGGTGATATACAGAGCTCTTTTTAAGCAGCAGTCACATTAGGGTTAGTATTAAAATTTTTTTAGGCGTATCATAAATAATAACTTGGCTAGTTGATGGTTTTAAGTCTATGGAAGAAATAGTTTTATGCAAAATTTAAAAAAAAAATGCCAGTCTGGTTGGGGTGGTAGAAGTGTGGTTTCTATCTGGGTACCCCAAAGATGGGAGAAGCCAGGAGCTGGGGGACACTGTACCACTCGTATGTTGCGTTGAAATAAACCCAGTTTTGCCCAGTGATGTGATTTGATCTGATCAGACTGTATTAAAAAAGTTAGTATGTTACTTACCCGCTTTGTCTGGTCATTGAATTGGGTAGCGTGGAGCTCGGGGCGAGGCGAGGAGCCGCTGACGCGACGAAGGGATGGGGGGGCTCCTGGTCTGAGGATCCCAAGAAGCTTGGCTTGGAATGCCAGGTTTGCTTTCAGGCGCGTTGTCTCCGGGGGCCAGTTCCTGACCTCCCCTCTTTCTGGTGTCCCTTCGACGTCCGAATCCTAAGGCACTCTGGTGTCGGCTGGGCGGTCCTGCCAGCCCTGTGGGGCCTCTAGGGCAGGAGTCTGGGGTCTGTGGCTACATCTCAAGGGTTCTGTGAACTTGGATGGGGAAAAAAGGACGTCTTTCTATGTTCGCTAACCTGTGGTTTCCTTTGTGATCCTGTGTATTTGAAGCTGTTTTTCTGAGAAGGGGTCCAAGGCGTCCCTGCCCCCCAAAAGGTTAAACAGCCCTGGTGGAGAGGGGCCCCCAGAATGCAGACAGAATCTCCACGTCTGATGACAGGAATCCGACCCTGAAATGCTTTTGTTACAGCCTTCCTCTGGCTTAGACTGTGCGCTTTGCACACAGGCCCCACTCCTAAAGGTCAAGAAACGCCTGGGGTCGGGAGGGGAACCCCAATGACTGTCTACATGCGAAGACCAAGGCAAGCCAGGGTAGATGAGAGGGTCTTTACTAGGAGGAGATAGCCTGAGGCACCAACAGTTCTCCAAAGAGCTCCGGCCCTGCTCTACCATACCCCATGGCTCCCTATCGCCTCTGGGATCAGTTTAGAAGCCTGGGTGTGGCACGTGGAGCCCTTCACAGCCCCCCTCTGACCCGCCGGCCTGTCTGCCATCGATCCTGGGGGGTTTCTGTCACATCAGATGCCTTCTCCCTGGCCGCCCCTCCATGACTCCATGGGTTCCATACAGCCCCTCAGATCTCACCCTCAGCAGGAGCCTTTCCCAGGCCTCCCAGAGGCTGCTAGGCTGTCCTCTCCACTCTTGCATGTTCTTAATAAATAAATAAATGCCATTAGGTCGTGAACTCCTGGAGCACAGGAGAAAGTCCTCTTTGTACGCCCAGAGCTTAGCACAGCAAAGCGTTTGGCATACAGTAAGCGCTTAATAAATGCTTGTGGCCCGGCAGGGGGACCGCTTGTATCTCCATCTCCCTCTTACTGGGTTTAGGGATCCCATGAAGTTTCCTCCTTTTCTGCCTTTGACGGGCTCCTTCCTTTCCCCTCCGTTCTCCCTTTAGATAATGACAGGTGCAGCAGGAGAGGCCCAGTCCCATGAGCAGCCCCTGGGCCAGCTTGGGTGCTCAGGGGACTGCAGCTTGGGGCCCCGGGCTCCCCGAGCCCTCCACAGTCCGTGTAGCTTGTCTGCCCGCTGAGCTGGGTGGGCCCCGCACGAGATCAGCAGGGACAGCTGGCCAAGGCCTCTTCTTTCAGCCAACTCCTCCTCTCCACCTCCCTGTAACTCGGGCTGAGGGCAGGTCCCAACAGATGGCACTCGGCCTGACTGCCAGAGCCTTCTGGCAGCGGGTGACGACCCGCTGGACCTGGCAGCTGAGGGCCCTTCCTGAACAAGGGCCCTGGCACTGCTCTCCCTGTGACCCACCGCGTCTGCTTCTGGGAAACCTGTCAGCCTCAAGGATGGGAGAGGCCCGACCTTGTGGCAAGCAGAAGGGGGACCTGAGACGTCCGGGATGGGGAGCTCCTGGGGAGGAGATAGACCTTTGCCAGTGCAGTCAGCCTGTCCTCTGCCACCCGGAGTCACACAGCTGTGGGGGGGATCATGGTGGCACCCAAGCTCAGATCCTCTCGATGAAAGTTGACTTTGAAAAACCATACTGCACTAATTAAGTCCCTACTGTGTCTGGAGCACCATGCCAAGTGCTGGCATCAATGTAAAGCTCGGGGAAGACATTATATGAAAAGTGCCTAAGGACAGTGTTTGTACGTAGGGAATTAATAATTCCTCCCTCTGGGGCAGCTAGGTGGTGCACTGGATAGAGCACTGGCCTCGGAGTCAGGAGGACCTGAGTTCAAATCTGGCCTCAGACACAACACTCACTGTCTGTGTGACCCTGGGCAAGTCACTTAACCCCATTGCCTAGCCAAAAACAAAAAAATTCCTCCTTTCTTGCTTCCTTCCTTTCTTGGCTTCTCTTTCCTTCTCCCCTCCCTCGCTCTTTCTCTCTTCTTTCCTTCCTCCCTCCCTCCCTTCCTTCCTTCCCTCTGGGATGCTAGAATGAGAGCTTCAGGGCAGGGATTTGTCTCTGTGTCCAGCATGTAACCAATGCCTGGAACACAGTAGGCACCTAATAAATGCTTGTGAATTGCCTGAGGATTCCTCCCCTTCTTCCTAAATTTTTTCACCAAGTTGAAAAAAAGGAATCCAGAGGTGGTGTGCAGGCTGAGAGCATTGGGGGGGGTGGGGAGCTGTGGAGTGTCAGTAAGTAAGCGCTAAGTGCTGGGGGGAATCAGGATGCTGGGGAGGGGGGCAGGGTTGGGGGGCACTTGCCCGGGCCTCCGTTTAGCTCCTGGAGATCCCACTTTTCTCTCCAAATTCTCAAAATGAAACTTTAAATTCACTTTAAGGAGTCAACGAGTCTCATGGATATTGGAGGAGGGGAACGTGTGTGTCCTGGACCAAAAGAATGATGGTATCTGGCACCTTGACCCAAAAGCTGGGGGAGGAGCAGCCCCGAGGCAAGACTGGGCAATCGGTGGTGCCCCTGCCGCTGAGTGGACCCCTGACCTTAGAGCAGCCCCTCCCTCCAGCATCCAAGGCTGCTCCTGGGCCTCGAGGCCGGCGGGCAGACCGAGGACCTAGGAGAGCTGGCTCTAGGAGGCCATGTTCTGTGCTCTCCCCCAGCCCTGACATCCCCTGTTCCAGCATGCCCGCCCTCCCCCCATCAGTGCAGTGTTTCTAAGTATACCCTAACAGAATCCATCCTTCCTGGTAGAATTTCAGGCATTAGCAGCAGGCTAATGGAAGGTGAGGAATCTGTCCCTTAAATCAGGCCCCATGGACAGCTGTTGCCTTTGCCTCCGTGTGTCCAGTCCAGACCCCTGGGAGGAAGGGGGCCCAGCCCGGGCAGCGGGAGCTGCTCGGGAGCCCCGACTCTGCCTCTTCCTGCCTTGGTGACCGTGAGCAGGTCATTTAGCCCCTGGGGGACTCAGCTTCCTCCTGTGTAAAATGGGGGGCGTGGGCTAGATGGCCCCCAGACCTCCCGCAGTCCTAAGTCAGGACCCCCAACAGAGCTGCCCCCAGCCAGGCAGAAGCCAACGGTGGAGCCTGGGCTCGGGCTTAGATTATCTTGTCAGAGCTATAATTACTCAGGCCCAGCACCGGGAGCAGCACTGAGCCTGGTGGGGGGGGGGGGCCAGGGCAACATTTTGCCTGGTCGCCCACCCCCCCAGTGGAACTCCCTGATGCCGTCCCTGACAAGAACCCTGGAGTCATGTTGGGAGACAAAACCAGGAAGCTGGGGATAGACAAGCCTGGGGCTGGGTGGGTCCCACATGTTCAGAATTCACACCCACGACTTGGGGGGTGGACTTTCTTTGTCCCTTCCTAACAGTCTATTAGTCAACCAGTCAACAGGCTTCAAGCGCCTGCTGTGTGCCTGGCACTGTGCTCTGCATCTCTTTGTCTCTCTGCCCTGGCCTCGCAGATGTACTTTAGAGGCTGGGATTCCGCCTCTGCATGGACCTCCCCCCCCATCTCTGCTGCTGGATGGATGGAGAGAAGGCTTTCTGTATAGTTAAGAACATAAGGGGCTAAAAGCCAGGAGGGTCCCTTCTGGTTAGAGAACCATGGAAGGCTTCATGGAAGAGGTGGCTTTTGAATGTGGCTGGGAGGCTAGCTAGAATTTGGAGGAGGCTACACTGAGGCAGGCGCAGAAGGCAGAGGAATCATAGTAGCAGGAAGCATCGGGCATCAAGGTGGTGGATAGAGTGACTGGCCTGGAGGCGGAGGGCCTGAGTTTAAATCTGGCCTCAGACACTTCCTAGCCGTGTGACCCTGGGCAAGTCATTTAACTCTGCCTCATCTTCCTCACCTGTAAAAGGAGCTGGAGAAGGAAATGGCAAACCACTCCAGTGTCTCTGCCAAGAAAACCCAAAATGGCGTCACGGAGAGTCAGACACCGCTGAAATGACTGAACAACGCTAACCTTGATATAGCGATTTAAGGTTGATAAAACATTTTACAAATATTATCTCATCTGATCCTCACAACAACCCTCCGAGGTAGGTGCTGTTATTATCCCTGTTTTACAGATGAGGAAACCAAGGCAGACAGGTGAAGTGATTTGTCAAGGGTCGCACTGCTAGGAATTTGAACTCAGGTCTTCCTAACTCCAGGCCGCGCTCTAACCACAGCGTTACAAATCCAATGCTGTCGGGGAGTTAACCCCCCTCCCAATATAACACACTGCCTCCCAGGCATTTGATCAGAATGCGAATAGGGAAAGAGAATAAGCAATGATATCACACTTACTGCATGCCAGGCATTGTGCTAAGTGGTTTGGGCTTTGATTTTGTTTTGACAAATATTACCTCATTTGAGGGGTTTTATAGACTTATAATTTCTCCTCTCTGGTCTTGGGATCTCCCCATTTCCGTCTTACAGTTGGGTGAAGGCAGTGCCGAGGACTTGGCACTACCAAGGGCTTTCCCCACAGCCAGCCTGGGCTCTGGCCAGGTCATTGGTGCTAAGGCTCCACCCCCGGGCCAACTCACTAAGAATTGAATGGAGCTGATTTCCTGTGAATCGAATTGAACTGACACCAGGGTTTGCGATTTCTTCTGCTGCCCATTAATCCCATTGATCTCTGCTAGGCTAAATTAGTTGTTTCAGGAAAAAAATAAACATGTACTTGTGCCAAAACAATCATAACCCAAGCAAAGAAGGCCCTGTCTGTCCAGGATTGAAAACAGCATTTTCTCACACACACACACACACACACACACACACACACACACACACTTCCACGTGCACACATATATATGCATGCGCATATGTGTGCACATATATGTTCTCCTGCTCGCCCAACCTCCCCTCCACTTTCATACATTTTAGGGGTAGGGCAAAATTTGGGTTTATTTTCATTCCTGTCTTTTTTGGATAGGGAAGGGAAGTGCGAAAGGACAGAAACAGAGAGAAGGAAGGAGGGAAGGCGGGGCTGGAAACCAGGGAGGGCCTCTGTTTTCAGATTTAACGTTGCTTAGGCAGGGTGTCCCAAAAGTCTTAGTGCAGTTTTAAGCCATTATTCCGTTATTATACTAATAGTTTAATGTATCATTACTCAGGCTCTTAAAGGTCACAACTTCATTAAGGCTTTTGGAACACCCTGTATTTCTGAAGAGGTCAGTGTGGTGGTGGAAGGCTGCCTTCGGACACTTACTAGCTGTGTGGTCCTGGACAGCTCGCTTCAGTGACCTCGTTAATCTCTGGTGACTAAGCCTTATTGGCTAAACTGTAACTCGATGGTCACCTGTGGGCGACCTCCAGAAAGAAGTAGGAAGTGTGGAGGCGTCTTTCCCAGGGAACACTCTTCGCTACTTTTCCCTTTTTCCTGGCTCTCCAAGGCTGTTCCTGCCTCGATCCAGGAGAAGTAGTAATGGGGTAGATGAAGGGAGGCAGCAGGATGGAGTGGGGATCCCCAGTTTATTCCTTTGGTTGATGGTGACGCCCTGCGGGAGACACCTTTGAGCTGCTCTCTGCTGGCCGCTGGAGGTGGACTATCCTTCCCCCCACAAGTCCTAGGCTCGGTGCTCCCCAATTCGTCCATCTTCCCAAGTCTCGTGTTCATCCCATCAGAGGGACGGACAGAGATCGGCCTGTGAGCGACCCCCCGAATGCCTGGCAACAGAATCCAATGCGTCCTCCCCGCCGGCCGGCCTGGGCCCCCACTGACCTCTGCCAACCCTCTTCAGAAGTGATGGGCTTCTGGCGACATGAGGGTGAAGAAAATGGCTCTTGGGATCCCCTTACCATGAGAGGGAAGGAAGGTGCCGGGCAAAGGCTGACGGCTGTCTGGACCAGCCGCCTTCGGGGAAACCCGTGAAAGGAAATGCCAAGAAATTCAACAAGAGACAGTCTCTCTTCCACTTGGGGCCCCGGCGTGACGGCGTTTCTGTCCACGTTTGTGCCAGTCTGGGCACGTCCCACAGTGACACCTTTTCCCCTCTGCTCCCTCCTAGTGAGGATTTCGGTCTTGGCCCTCCCTCATCTCCATCCTCCGTATCCGTATGAAGGAATTCGTGGAGAAGGGGTGTGATGGCAGGAAGACTGGATCTGGATTCGGGGGATACCTGGATTCATATCCCAGCTTTGTGAGCATTTCCCCTCTTGGCCTTCACCTTCCCAATCTGTAAAATGGGGGAAATTCTACTTGCCCTACTAACCTCATGGGCAATTGTGGAGAAGGTGCTTTGTTAATCTCAGAATGCTATAAGTACTGTGTGACACTGGGCCAGTCACTTAATCTCTCGGGGCCTCAGTTTCCTTCTTTGTAAAATCCGAGTGTTGGACCACTGATCTCCAAGGGCTCTCCATCTTGCCATCCCATAAAGTCAGCCCCGGGCTAGGGCACTTTTGCAGGGCCATCCAGTCCCGCTGACTTTCTCCCCTGAGGGCAGGGCCTCCGGCAGCTTGCTTTATTTTAACGGCCCAGCTCCACGGAGAAAAGGTGCCTCCCTGCCCACCTTCCTGGCACTCAGAGCGTCAAGGCCTCCTGCTTCCGCCAGGCGTCAGCCCAGACTCAGGCTTAAGGGAGCCAGGATTTTCCAGCATCTCTCCTGTCAAGGAGCCAGACAGGTCCAGGCCAGGGAGCGCTGACAAAATGCAGATGCCCCCGGCAGCCTCTTCATAGACCTCCATGGCACCCAGAGGCCAAAGAGCTGCCGCAGTACAGTGGCCTGATTGCTATTAACTTCTCTCCTGGCTGAGGAAATGGGTGAGCTGTCATCACTCCAGCTGCGGCTTAGGAGAAAGGCAGCAGGGCCTCAGGCCTGCTTAAGAGAGCCCAGTCTAAGTGCCCTTCCCTGCTCTAGCCTGGGGAGGGGTCCTGGGCGGAGATAATGAGATGGAAATGGAGGGAAGAGATCCGGGCAGCCTCCAGGAGAAGAGGCCGAACTGGAGGAAGAGAGGCAGGCCAGGGCAGGCAGAGCTGTTCTGAAGCCCCTGCTCGTCCAACCCACGCCCCCATTTTGCAAATGAGGAAACTGAGGCCTGGGAAAATGAAGTAATTTGTTCAAGGTTGCACAGGTAGACTCCTGGCTTTCCTGGCCTCTATTTAAAGTGGGAAGGGGGGCGGGGTCAGCCCAGGCTTATCCCTATTTCCCACTAGCTATATCCTGTCCCTTCTTTGGACTTTCCCGTCACATCCCCGGTCAGGTCCCTTCGTCCTTCCTCCTTCTTCCTTATGTGTGGTCTTTCCCCCCTTAGAGTGTAAGCTTCTTGGGGGTTGGAACTGCCTTTTTTTTTTTTAAACTTGTATTTTTATATCCCCAGCACTTATCACAGTGCCTGTCACTAATAGGTGCTTAATAAATGTTCGTTGACTGACTGATACATGCAAATATATATACATATATATCTTAAAGGTTTGCAAAGTGCTTTACAAGAATTATCTCAGGGTCAGCTAGGTGGCACAGTGGATAGAGCACCGGCCGGCCGTGAAGTCAGGAAGACCGGAGTTCAAATTTGACCTCAGGCCAAACACTTGACACTTATTAGCTGTGTGACCCTGGGCAAGTCACTTAACCCCAATTGCCAGGAAAACACACACACACACACACACACACACACACACACACACACAAAGACTAAAGAATTATCTCATTTTCACTTCACAACAAGCCTGGAAGGTAGGTGTTATTATTATCTCTATTTTATGTATGAGGAGACTGAGGCAGGCAGAAGTGAAATGATTTGTCCAACGTCACACAACTAGTAAGCATATGAGGCTGGATTTGAACTCAGGTCTTCCTGACTGCAGGCCCAGAGCTGACCAGGACAAAGCACTGCAGATACCTGCGGGAAATTCTCTTGATGCAGCCTAAGACCGAATTAGTCCATTTTGGCTGCCAGATCACATTACTGACCCGTATGAGCTTGCTCACTGAGACCTGAGCATGGAGAATGTCGGCTCATTTTGCCTGTGTCTTATACAGGGGACAGTATTCCCTTCCTGTAATCCTCTTATTTTCAGAACCAAGGCCCAGCTCTGGCTTTGCCCCGTACCCAGATGGTATTTTTTTGGGGGGAGGAGCTAGCCAGGCCGCCTTGGTACGATGCATCAGCCGTCCTGGCCTTCCCTGTCCTGCCCTTATTTACAATGGAGGAAGGTTCAGTCCTGGATTTCAAGCCTACCTCGGGAGAGATGCTGGCCAGACGGAGTAGCTGAGGTAGCCACTGGCACTCTACAGCAGGTCAGGTCTCTGGGCGCGCCAAGCTGCCAATCCCAGGTGGCCTCAGGCTCCCTTAACCCAGATGGTCTCTCAGCACATCCCCTTACGCTCGTGTCTCCATCGTCCTTTTTTATACAAAATGGCCCCAACTCAGGTCACTCAAGTCTACTTCAAAGATCATGCCTACAGGATGACTTACCCAAGGTCATACAGAGAAGAGGCTTCAAAGACACTAAGAGTTAGAGGAAGAACGAATCCATCTATTATTATTATGCTAGGCACCGCACCGACTGCTGCACATTACCACGTTGACCATTTCCACAAATGAGTGTCTCGCTTTACAAATCTATTCTAACACCTAGAGGTGTAGTGGATAGAGCGCTGGGCTGTGTTCAAATCCAGCCTCAGACACTTATTTAACTGTATGACTTTGGGCAGGTCACTTAACCTCTGTCTGCCTCAGTTTCTTTATCTGTAAAATGAAGGTATATCATCTACCTCCCAGGGGTGTTGTGAGGACCAGAATGGATTAATATTTGTGAAGCATTTTGCAAACCAATCTTAAAGCTCTATAGAAATGCTGGCTATGACCATGATGAAGATGATGACGAAACTGATGTCAGCAACGATGACCTTTCTACCAAGAAGCAGGCAGCTTTCTAACTCATCGGTTCTCTGGAATCATGGTTGATTGTTACATCGGTCAGAGTGTAAGTCTTCCAAATCGTCTGTTTTTACAAGGTCTTTGTCATAGTTTGAGGTGTTCACCTGCTTCTGCTCACTTCACTTTGTATCCCTTCAAAGTGATGTTTAGGTGATGCCTGCTCTCCATACCGTCCGTTTTTGTAGACCTCTACTTGTGCCCCATCCATTACGTGAAATAATTTCCCCACTTCATTCTCCTTCTTCTCTTCCCTAGCATATTTTTTCCCTCCTTCCTTTCTTTTTCAGCATAGTTCCACATTGCTTTCTAGAATGGTCCAGTAGTGCACTAACACCCCTCCAGCATTTGTCATTTTCCCTTTTTGTCATCTTAGCCAATATAATGGGTGTGAGGTGGTATTTCAGAGTTGTTTTAATTTGTATTTCTCTAATTATTAATGAGTTAGAACATTTTTTTTCATACGACTGTTGATAGCTTGGATTTCTTCCTCTGAAAACTGTTTATATCCTTGATCATTTATCAGTTTGGGGATGGTTCTTATTCTTGTAAATCTGACTTAGTTCCCTGTATATCTTAGAAATGAGACCTATTTTTTTTAAAGAAAAACTTGCTGCAAATATGTTTCCTTGTTTCCTGCTTTTCTTCCAATTGTTGCTGCATTGATTTTGTTTGTGCACAAACTTTTTAATTCTATGTGATCAAAATTACCTATTTTACCTCCTTAATACTCTTTATCTCTTATTAGGTCATGAACTTTTCCCCTATCCATAAATCTGATAGGTAATTTCTTCCATGTACCGTTATCACTCTTTATATAATGCACCAATTTTGAGTTTATCTTGGTATGTGGTGTGAGATGTTGGTTTATACTTAGTTTCTGCCATTGGTTTATACTTAGTTTCTTCCTAGTTTTTCCAATAGTTTTTATTGAATAGTGAGTCCTTATCCCAATAGTATCTTGGACTTTTTCAAAGACTAGATCATTTACTTTTGTATATTGTGTGCCTAATCTGTCCCACTGATCAACCTCTCTATTTCTTACTCAGGAGATCTGATACTGCTCAGCTCCCTTCCTTTGCATTTTTTTCATTGATTACCTTGATATTCTTGACCTTTTGTTCCTCCAGATGAATTTTATTATTATTTTTTCTAGCTCCATAAAGTAATTATTTGTTAATTGGATTGGTATGACACCGAATAAGTAAACTAATTTAGGTGATATTGTCATTTTGTTTTATTGGCTCAGTCTACCCATGAGCAATTAATATTTTTCCAATTATTTAGATCTACATTTATGTGAAGTGTTTTAAAATTGTGTTTATATAGCTCCTGTTTCCAGAATGTGTGTATGTGTTTTGATTACTGTGTGTGTTTTGGTAGATAGACTCTGAAGTATTTTATGCTATCTCTAGTTATTTTAAATGGAATTTCTTTTTCTCTCTCTTCCTTCTGCATTTTGTTGGTAATTTACAGAAATGCAGATGATTTGTGTGGGTTTATTTTATATCCTGCAAATTTGCTAATGTTGCTATTGTATTGATTAGTTTTTTAGTTGACTCCACAGCAGGCCTGCTCAACCATATCCTGCGGGCTGCTTATGGCCAATGGGCACACCAGAGGATTTCGGGTGGCATGGGGAAAATGTGGAGGAACGTGCAGGCCTGCTCTAGAGGGTTCTCTTAGGAAAGCATCATGTCATCTGCAAAAACTGATCTTTGTGTCTTTGAAGGAAGTTGGTAGGATCATTTCTTTATCTGTTTCTTCAGTTTATGTAGTATTAGAATTGTTAAAGAACAATTAACAACCATTTAAAGAAATGGTTAGTAGAATTCACTTCTAAGTTCATCTGGTCCTGGGTTGTTGTTTTTTGTTTTTTTTTTTCCTTTAGGAGTTCATTTATGGCTTGTTCAATTTCTTTTTCTAAGGTAATGTTATTTAAGTGTTCTATTTCCTGTTCTGTTAATCTGGACAATTTACATTTTTATAGCTATTAATTAATTTCATTTAGATAGTCAGTTTTATTGGCATATTGTTGCTTTTATTTCTTCATCATTGGTTGTGAATTCACCTTTTTTACTTTTTCTAATGGTAATTTTTTTTTAAATAAAAAAAGTCAATAGCTTATCTGTTTTATTGGTTTAAAAAAAAGCCTCTACTTTTATTTATTAGTTCAGTTTTTTTTTTACTTTCAATTTTGTTCATCTCTCTTTTGATTATCAGTATTTCTATTTTAGTGTTAATTGAGGGTTTTTAATTTATTGGTCTTCTAGATTTTTTTAGTTGCATACTCTATCCTTGGCCTGTTCTTTTCACTAATATAAATGTTTAGAGATTTTATATATGTGTGTGTGTGTGTGTGTGTGTGTGTGTGTGTATATTCCCCCTAAGTGCTATATCCCACAAATTTTGGTATGTTGTCTCATTATTATCTTCAGTGAAATTATTTATTGTTTCTATGCTTTGTTCTTTAAATCACCCATTATTTAAGATTGTTACATAGTTTCCAATTAATTTTTAATCTATGCTTCAGAGGCCCTTTAGTCAATGCAATTTTTATTGCATTATGGTTAGAAAATGATGCATTTAACATTTCTGTTTTTCTGTGTTTGTTTCTGAGGTTTTTATGCCCTAATAGTCCATTATTGTGAATGTGCAAACCACAGCTGAGAAATAGGTGTACTTCTTTATATTCCCATTCAGTATTCTCCAGAGTTCTATCATATCTAACTTGTCTGATATTCTATTCATCTCCTTACCTTCTTTCTTGTTTATTTTATGGTTAGATTTATCTAGGGCTGAGAGAAGTAAATTGAGATCCCCACTATTATAGTTTTATTATTTCCTCCTGTAACTCATTTAGCTTTTCCTTTAAGAATATCGATGCTATGCCATTTGGTACATGTATGTTATTATTATATACAATATAATATAATATAATCATTGTATTATATATTAATTTATTGTCTATGGCACTTTTTAGCAAAATGTAGTTTCCTTGCTTGTCTCTTTTAATTAGGCTTACTTTTGCTTTTGCTTTGTTTGAGGTCATGATTGCCACCCCATGATTGCCATGTCTTTTTTTTTTAAACGGCATAATTGATTCTGTTCCATCCCATTTAAAAAAAATTATATGTGTATCTTTCTGTTTCAAGTGTGTTTCTTGTAAACAACATATTCTTAGATTTTGGTTTCTAATACATTCTGCTATCCTCTTCCGTTTTATGAATGAGTGCCTCCCATTCACATTCTCAGATATGATTGCTAATTCTGTATTTGCCTCCAACTTATTCTCTCATACTTCTCTTTTTAACCCCGTCCCCTTTTTAAGAATGTTTTGCTTCTGAATACTGCCTCATTTAATCTACCCTCCCTCTTATGCCTTCTACCTTTTCTCTTGACCCCTTTCCTTCCCACTTCTCTGTTGGATAATGTGAATTTCTGTACTCTAATATGTGTATGAGTATTCTTCCCACCTTTACCTGTTCAGATGAGAGTGAAGTATAAGTGTTATCCACTCCCCACCATGGCTTCCTCCACTATATAAACTTTTCCTTGTGTGCTCCATTTATGTGAGATAATTTCCCCCATTCCTCCTTTCCTTTCCTCTCTTTCCAACACATTCCTCTTCCTCACTTATCCATTCTTCTTTTGAGATTATCCAAACAAAATAGAATCACAACCAGACCCTCTGTCTAATTGGACTCCCTCTAAGACCTCTGGTGATGATAAAGTTCTGAAGGATGACATGAATCATTTCCCCATATGAGAATGGAAACAGTTTAACTTTGTTTAATCCCTAATGATTTCTCACTCATTTTTAAAAAATGCTTCTCTCAAGTTCTATATTTGGATGTCATATTTACTACCCCGATCTCTTCTTTTCATTAGGAATGCTTGAAATTTCTTTATTTCTTTAAAAGTTCATTTTTTCCCCTATGGGATTTACTCAGTTTTTCTGGGTGAGTTATTCTTGGTTGTAAGCCTAGATCCTTAGCCTCCTGGAATCTCCTGTTCCAAGCTCTTCATTCCCTTATAGTGGCTAATGATGAGCCACAAGTGACTAGTGATTATGGGTACTTGAATTCTTCCTGGTTAGTTGCAATATTTTCCCTTAATCTGGGATCTCTGTATCTTGGCTATAATATTCCTGGGAGTTTTCATTTCGAGGTTTCTTTTAGCAGGTAACCTTTCAATTCTTCTAATTTCTACTTTGCCCTCTGATTCTAGGATATGTGAATAGCTTTCTTTTATTCTTTCTTGAAATATGACATCTAGGTTCTTTTGTTGTTGTTTTTCATGGCTTTCGGGTATTCCAATGATTCTCAAATTATCTCTCTTTGATCTATTTTCCTGTGAGATATTTTACATTTTCTTTTATTTTTTCAGTCTTTTGACTTTGTTTTTATTATTTCTTGATGTCTCATGGAGCTGTTAGCTTCTATTTAACTAGTTCTAATTTTTAAGGAGTTATTTTCTTCGGTAAGGTTTTATACCTCTTTTTCAAAGCTGTTAATTCTCTTTTCATATTTTTCACATTTTTCTTCCTTAGCTCTTATGTTTTCTCATTCTTTCTCCTACTTCTCTCATTTGATTTTTAAAATCACTTTCTAGCTCCTCCTTTAACTCTTCTAGGAATTCTTGTTGGACTTGCGTCCAAGCGGCATTTTTCTTTGAGATATTGTTTGTAGATGTTTGTAGATGTTTTCAAGTCATTCTTTTCTGTGTTTGTGTTTTGAGCTTCTCTATCACCACTGTATCTCTTTATGATTGAGTTCTTCCAGTCTTCCAGACTTGAGACTTAAGTTAGTTAATATAAGAGCTAATATTATGTTATGTTAATGTAACATTAATGTTAGTGTTGGGCTTTGCACACTTCTGGGGGGTTGTCTAGCCCAAGCTTCTGTTCTTCTAATGTGCTTTGCTACTTTCATTGTTCCAACTGAGGGCCTGCAAACTTTTAGCACCCCCAGAGTGGTATGTTTTGTTCACTGATCTCCTGATCTGAGTCATGCAAGTTTTGGTCTCTTGGCTTATTTAAGGTAGCTAGGCGATGCAGTGCGTAGGGCACTGAGCCTGGAGTCAGAAAGACCAGAGTTCAAATCTGGTCTCGCACACTTGCTAGCTGTCTGACCCTGGGCAAGTCACTTCACTTCTGTTTGCCTCAGTCTCCTCATCTGTCAAAAGGGGATAATAATAGAACCTGTCTCCCAGGGTTGTTGTGAGGGCCAGAGGAGACAGTCATTGTGAAGCAGTGCCTGGCACATAGTAAGCATTATATAAATGTTAGCTGTTTATTATTATTAGTAGTAGTATTTCTGGTCGGGAGCGTAAGCAGTGCTGCGGTACTCCGTCACTGTTGGCCCACTGGGAGGTTCTCTAGGGTCAGAGCAACCGAACTGCGGCCCCGCCTTGGTCTGGGTCACTATTCTTTGCTCCTGGGACCAGAGCCACACGCCCCCATTTCCTTCTGGAGCCGGCTCCTTGCTCCGCAGGCAGCAAAGGACAATGCTCATGACCCCTCCTTCGTGCGGTCTGTCTCTTCTGCTGGATTCTCTGTGAAGCCTTGAATCTGATTACAATCTCTCCTTGATTCCTGAGGCAGGCACTGCCATCAGCTAACGTAGGAATGCTGACAGGACACCGTTGGGAAGATGGGGAGTGCTCCACACTTCCAAAATTCACGAGACTTCTCCTAGGTCGAGGGTTGGTGCTGAAGGAGACTAAGGCCTATTCATCTCGTTCCCTCCACTCCTAAAGATTCTTTCTCAAGAGTTTGCTGGAATGGCTCGAACCGCTAACCTGCCAGATGCGATATAATAGAAGATTCAAAGGGCATGACCAAGCCCCTTATCTAATCCAAGTAGACTTCCTATCTGGTGGATTTTCACTTCATCCAATGACTTTCAAACTCATCCTAAGTTTATCAAAGATTTTTATTTTTTTTTTATTTTTTTGCTTTTTTGGTGAGACAATCGGGGTTAAGTGACTTGCTCAGGGTCACACAACTAGTAAGTGTCATGTGTCTGAGTCTGGATTTGAATTCAAGTCCTCCTGACTCCAAGGCCAGAGCTCTATCTACTGCGCCACCTAGCTGCCCCAATCAAAGATTTTTAACAGTTAATCTAAAGTCTTTCATTGCCTGGATAATTAATTGAGACATATTCACACTTTATTAAGGTTGCAAGGCTTAGCATCTTATTTTAAGTAAGGTGGGATAATTAATCTAGGACTCAATGATTCCCGCCCCCGTACTCCTTTTGTACAGGTTGTCTGTAATATACCTCAAGGGCAAAGTCAATGCTATCTCTCCCTCCACCAAGCTTCATCTAGTATTCTCTGTCAGAATTCTCTGGTTCCTAGATTTCTTCCCATGAAAATACCTTCTTAATATATAGTGCTACCCCTGCTCCCTTATATCTATCCTGTTTTGCTTGAATAAGGTATAAATATCTAGTGCCATGGTCTGGTCATGGGTTTCATCTTACCAATTCTGTGATACCTATATAGCCTCTTTGGGTCCATCAGGAGTCTGTTGTAATAGATAGAGGTGATGAGGCAATTACCAAGGTAATGAGGACCGTGAACCAGGGTGATAGCCATATGACTATGATGAGTACAAGCTAAGTTGTAAAGGCTGGATTGACAATATTTGGAAACTGATTGGATGGAGATGGACTGAGGGGATGCCCTTATAAAAGTGACTGAGGAGATTGTGGTACCCACAACAAAAACAGGAGGGTTTGGAGGAAAGGGGACGAGATGGTGAATTCTGGTTTTGACGTTTTGAGTTTCTGATGCCTGTGGGACATCCAGGTGGAATTCTCTAACGTGTGATTAGGGATATGGGAGTAGAGCTCAAGGGAGATATTAGAGCTTTATCTTGGTGCCATCTGCGTAGAGAGGGTAATTGAGCCCATGGGAATGAATGACGTCACCAAGGGATAAGTACAGAGAAAGAAGAAGGCAAAGGGCACAGCCTCGGGGAATGCCCCCCATCGGGGGAGGGCACAAGTGATGATCTAGCAAAGAAGACTAGAAAGAAGTCAGGAAGGAAGAGAACCAGGAATAAGCAAGGGTGAGAGAGTCTATTCAGGAGGAGAGAGTGGGCAAAAGCAGCAGATGCTGCAGAAAGGTCAAGTAAGATGAGGAATGAGAACGGAATTTGGCAATGAAGAGATCATTGATAGCTAATTCCAGAAAGCACTTGAAGGGTGAAGTGAATAGGAGGAAAGGAAGTGGCAGCAGTGTGTGTTTTTTGGTTGGGGTTTGTTTTTTTTTGTTTTTTGTTCTTTATTTATTTATTTGTTTGTTTTTGCCTAGGAGTTTGGTAATGAAAGGGAGGAAAGCTATGGGTTAAAATCTAGAGGGGAAGGTAGTGGCCAATGGAGGGTTTGGTTGTCTTTTAAGGAATGGAGATTTGGGAGTGTTTGTAGGCAGCAATAGCGTGGGAAGAACCAGAGACTGAAGACTGAGGGTGGGGATGATAGAAGGGATAAGTCTCCAGAGGAGAAAAGAAAGGATGGAATTAGGGGCACCAATAGGTAAAACTTAATGAGGCCCCCTAGAAGAATCCTATATAATGGGGGTCTAGCATATGCACACACTCTTTAGTTGGCTGATGTAACCTTTCAACATGGAAGATGCTGGGAAGCCTAGCCCAGCGCCTGGCACATAGTAGGTGCTTAATAAATGTTTGTTGACTTGCCTAACAATGGAGGGAACTCGTCTTGTGTGTATTGGCATCCACATGCTTGGGAGGTCTTCTAGAGCTGCCTCTCCTGCCTCCCATCCAAAGTCTTTGGAAAAGCAGTAGATATACCCCCAGTGACAGAAATGGGACAGCTATTTTCCAAGAGCAAACTGAAATGAAGCCCACGTGCTTGCAGCTTGCCTCACCTTCGATCTCTCGTGTCTACCATCAGTTGGAATAGAGAGGATTTTGCCACTGGCCAGTGGACTCTTTATAAATCCTCCCTGCTGCCCTCTGCCTCGCTCCTGCGATCCAGCCTCTGCTACGCTGCCAAAGCAATCTTCCTTATGCAGAAGGAGCAATCTGCCTAGACAGATTTCCTGGCTCTCTGTTGCCCTGTTTTGAGTAAATGTGTCTGGCGCATGAGTTTTATTTTTCTCATTGCTCTCCCCTTCACACACTCCGTACTCTGGTCAGACCAGACCATTCTCTGACTTCTGAATATCCCCTTCTGCCCCTGTGCCTATCCCAGAAATGTCCTCCTTCTCCTTCTTTGCCTGTTA
>NW_020941065.1:19805610-19825064 GCF_900497805.2 Vombatus ursinus | reverse complement strand
GTCCTGCCAGGAATCCTCCTATCTTCAGAGTTGTGTGACCTTGAGCAGGGCACTGACCACTCTGGGCCTCGGTTTCCTCAGGTGTAAAAGGAGGCAGGTGACGAGTTGAGCTTTCAGGTCCCCTCTAGCTGCAAATGGAACAGGTATGGGTTGAGGTGATGCCTGGCGTCAGGAAGACTCATCTTATGAGTTCAAGTCAGGCCCCAGACATTCCTAGCTGTGTGACCCTGAGTAAGTCACTTCACCCTGCTTGCCTCAGTTTCCTCACCTGTAAAATGAGCTGGAGAGGGAAATGGCAGACTACTCCAGTATCTGCGCCAAGAAAACCCCAAAAGGGGTCACAAAGAGTTGAACACGACTGAATAACAAACCACAACCAGCTGTCAACGTTAGAACTCGCTGTCCAGGGTCCATCTCCCTTCCTTCCTTGGGGAGGATACTGGGAGGGAAGGAGAAGAAGGGCTCGGCGTTGCTGTTATCTGTTTAAGGCCCGATGCCAGGGGGCAGCCTTGGCCCAGCATAGCAGAGGACAGCTGCGGGGCCAGGCTGAACCTTGGGCCCTCGAATCTCTGGTCCTTCTCAGAGTGTTTTCCCTGAGCAGGGCTCTCCCCAACTGGCGTGAACCTGCTTAGACCTTCAGGAGCGTTGAAAAACAATGTTGTGCTTTCTGCTGGAGATCTGCTTGGCTCTGATTCCCACCAGACTTCTGGGAAAAGGGAGACCAGGGTCGCACAGGCTTAGAGGGAGACAATAGCGTGCTTCCGCTGCTGGTCAGTTCTCGGAAGGGGTCCACAGGGAGATGCAGAGCTCTCACCCAGGAGAGCCGGGTCTTCAGAAGGTGATCGGTATTTATAATCTGCCGACTCAGAAGACCGCAGGCCTAGACCTGGGAGGGACCTTGGCATGTAGGATCACAAATCTAGAACTGGAGGGGCCCAAAAAGTCATCATTTTACAGAAGAGGAAACTGAGACACAGAGGGTGAAAACAATCTGCCTAGGGTCATACAGCTGATAAGTGTCTGTGGCTGGATTTAGACTCAGGCTTTCTTGACTCAATGTTCAATACTCTCCATCATGCCATACTTCAATTAATGTTTAAAATTTAGTTTTTCATTTATTTTATCTTTTTAAAAAATTTATTTAGTATTTTATTTCCCTCCACTTACATGTAAAAACAATTTTTTACATTCATTTTTAAAACTTTGAGTTCCAAATTCTCTCCCTCCCTCCCCACCCACCCTCACTGAGAAGGCAAGCAATTCAATATAGGTTATACATGTGTAGTCAAAGCATTTTTTTTTCTACCAGCATCCCCATAGGGAATAACATACACACTCAATTGGGTATGGAAATCTATCTTACCCCACAGGAAAATAGGGGGGGAAAGGAACAAGACAGCAGGGGGATGATAGAGGGGAGGACAGATTGGGGGAGGGGGTAATCAGAAGCAACACTTCTGAGGAGGGACAGGGTCAAAAGAGAGAATAAAATAAATGGGGGGGTGGGATAGCATGAAGGGAAATATAGTTAGTTTTTCACAACATGACTACTATGGAAGTGTTTTGCATGACTACACAAGTATAACCTGCATTGAGTTGCTTGCCTTATCAATGAGGGTGGGTGGGGAGGGAGGAAGGGAGAAAATTTGGAACCCAAAGTTTTAAAAACAAATGTTAAAAATTGTTTTCACATGCAACTGGGGAATAAGATATATAGGCAATGTGGTATAGAAATCTATCCTGCCCTACAGGAAAATAGAAGGGGAAGAGGATAAGAGAAGGGGGGGGTGATAGAAGGGAGGGCAGATTAGGGGAAGGGGTATTCAGAATACGTGCCATCTTGGGGTGAGGGGAGGGGTAAGATGAGATGGGGAGAAAATCTGGAACTCAAAGTCTTGTGGAAATGAATGTTGAAAACTAAAAATAAATAAATAAATTAATTCAAAAATACACAGCCAAGCAAAACAAATCCCCGCGTCCGTGTTCACAACCATATGCCTCTTTCTGCATCCCAAGGCTATCCCCTCTCTGTCTGGAGGTGGGTAGCAGGCTTCGTTATCAGTCTTTTGGTCTAGCTAATTTTTCTCAGCTAGGTATAGCTGTCATAGCTCTGCCATATGCAAAGGCCCTAGGATTCCTTTGTGTATGTAGATTGAAGGGAGCAGTCTGGTTGGTGGTGCCTGGGATCTCGGTGGCCTGCCCTCTGAGACAGCCTCTTCCTGAAGCCTTCCAGAGATGGACATGTCACTACTAATGGCAGCTCATTCTAGCCTGGGGCAGCTCTCAGTGTTACAAAGACTTTTCTATATGTACAAAAATATTCGTCGCAGCTCTTTTTGTGGTGACAAAGAATTGGAAGTTAAGAGGATGCCCATCCATTGGGGAAAGGCTGAGCAAGCTGTGGTATATGAATGTCATGGAATACTATTGTGCTGTAAGAAATGATGAGCAGGCGGACTTCAGAAAAAACCTGGAAAGACTTTAATGGACTGATGCAGTGTGAAATGAGTAGAACCAGGAGAACGTTGTACAAAGTAATAACAATACTGTAAGATGATCAGCTGTGAATGACTTAGCTCTTCTCAGCAACACAATGATCCAAACAGTTCTGAAGGACTCATGATGAAAAATGCTCTCCACCTCTAGAGAAAGAACTGATGGAGTCTGAGTGCAGATTGAAGCATATTTTTTTTAACTTTCTTTATTTTTCTTGGGGTTTTTTTGGTCTATGTTTTCTTTCACAAAATGACTAATATGGAAATATGTTTTGCATGACTACACATGTATAACCTATATCAAATTGCCTGCCTTCTCATGGCGGGGGGGATGGGAGAGAATTTGGAACTCAAAATTGAAAAACAAATGTTAAAAATTATTTTATAAGTAATTGGGGAAAATATAATACTTAATAAATAATTTTAAAAAGAAGAAATGATAAAGAAAAAAAGACTTTTCTAAGTCTAAGCCTAAGTCTGCCTCTCTGGGACATCCCTCCATTGCTCCTGGTTCTGCCTTTTGGACCCCAATTATACATTTTCATTTAGGCAGCGTGGTGGCATGGCAAGCAGAGACCTGAAGTGGGACTCAGGATAGATCAGAATTCAAAGCCTGCCTCATCTACTAGCTGTGTGACCTGAGATAAGTCACTCTCCCCTTCCCACATCAGTTTCCTCATCTGTGAAATGGGGATAGTAACAGCACCTACCTCACAAGCTGGTTGTGAAAATCAAATGAGATAATATATGTAAAGCACCATATAACGTCAGCTATTACTAGGATAAAACTCAAGGGATTCCCCCTTGTAAGGGAATACATTCTGCTAATCATTCTGTCAATTCACATTAATTAAGGAGCCCTAACAGAAAATGGGGCCCTGGACTAACCATCACTCCACCCCACCCCCCAGATCCTGGGTCTCTTGAGAGTTGGAGCCAAGTGAAGAATCACGTAGTCAACTCAATTTTCCAGAAGGGGAGAAACCTAGATCAGCCTTCCCAGAGGGCACAAGGCTGGGGAATCTATTCTCCTTCCCTCTACATGAGCCAGTCGAGCAGCACAGAAGATTCGGGAGGCAGGAGGTCTCTGTCCCCTTCCCAGCAGGACTGCCAGCTCCCTGGGTGACTTTGAGAGCTCTTGTCATCCCTCAGAGCTCCTCTGTTCTAAAGCAAGTTGATAGAGCCCTTGTGCCTGCCAGCGAAAGACAGAAGCCCCAACTGCAATACCCATCCTGATGAGCTCAGTGCTCTTCCTGGTCCTGAGATCTAACCCCTTGGCTTGGAGTCCTGGCTTCTGCTTGGCTTGGGGCTCTCCCTCTCTGGGTCTGCTTCTTCATTGAGAGAGAGAGGGAGAGAACTAAATAGGCTTTGAGGTCCCTTACAGCTCTATGAGGCCACTTCCTTGTTTTTCTTTTTCGTATTGAAATGTTTGGGTTTGTTGACGGCTGTCAAGTTTACAGTAAAAAAAACTCATCATTTTTTAAAAGAAGGATTCACAGGGCTTGCAGAGATCAGCCCAGAATTGGCAGGGAGAACATTTCATAGGAAATGAAAAGGCAGCGCCCGTAGTCCTCAATAGCCAGTTAGTAGAGACAGACAGCAAAGACCACCCTCCATTGGGGAAGTCCAACTGGGGACGTGGTCCTGGACGTGGAGGGTAGTGGTCCATGCCAGCAAGCTGGATGGGGCCAACGATCAGAGCAGCACTCCTTCATACTGTTCACAATTTGGGGAGGTGTGGTAGAAATGGTCCTGGGGTTGGAATCCGGAGGACTGAGTTAGAATCTCATTTTCTCACCCACACTAGCTTCATGACCTGGAGCAAGTCACTTGAATTTTCTGGGCCTCAGTTTCCTCATTTGTAAAATGGGGGAAATTCTCCTTGCACCATCAATCTCTTGAGATAATTATGGAAAGTGACCTGCAAACCTTTGTTAGTATAATATACATTATTAAATGGTAGCTGTTATTGTTGAGATTGCAGTAAACAAAGGGTTGGCTGAACCGAGAGGTATCACCTGGTCTGTAATGGGATCTGTAAAAAGTTAGGGAAGCCTATGGAGTGGGCGAAAGGATGCAAAAAGGACAAGAAGAGATGGCCTGCCTCCCTAATCGATCCCCTTGCTCACTCCTCAGCTGCTGTTCAAGCCTCTTCTCTCCTCAAGCCTCCCCTGGGATCTCCCTCCCCCACACTCTTAGCCAGTGCCTTCCCCTTACTCACACTTACCGCAGGAAAAAATGGCGACCATCGCCAAGATGTGCCTCAGATGTCAGATGTTTTCCCCATTCTTTCCTCCTTCTCTCCGATCTCAGCTCTATCTGCTGGGCCACCGACGTGCCTTAGCTAGGCGGTTTTTCCGATAACTGTCACAGGACATGGTCAAGTCCATTCTCGACAATGTTCTAACTAGTAGGACTCTGATAGAACAGCCCCTGAGGATCCCGGTTCAACTCCAAGCTAGTACAAAGCATCGACAGGTACTTTAGTAGAGGATGGGTATGCTGCAAAAATTATAAACATAATCATATCCTTTGGCCCCGTAATCCCATTTTTGGAAGTATACCCTAAGGAAATATCAGCAAATACCAACTAGTCGTTCAAAAGACATTTAGAGCAACATTAGTTGTAATTTCAAAAAGTTTAGAAACTGCCTAGCTCAGGGGTAGGGAACCTGCGGCCGTGGCCCTCTAGGTCCTCAAGGGCAGCCCTTTGACAGAATCCAAACTTCACAGAACAAATCCCCATCATAAAAGGATTTGTTCTGTAAAACTTGGACTTGGTCAAAAGGCCACACCCAAGGACCTGGAAGGCCTTGAGGCCGCAGGTGTTCCACCCCTGAGCTAGGGGGTTCTACTCTACTCTACCCAGACATAATGGAACTCCATAGGTGATATGAAAATCTATTTTTTAAAAGTCTGCTACGGTCATCCAGGCAAGTTCTTTGTAGTCCTGAAAACATTAAAAATACCACCATCATCACCATCCTCCTCATCAATATTAGCAAGAATAATGTGGAAATCAATGCAACCAGAAGGCCAGTAGATACAGTGGACTGCACTACAGGGAAAGGGCAGGAGATGCGTAGATACAGGCATGAATGGAAGGGAGACGTGGTCGAGGAGTGATTGATTATAGGGACCTGGAGACTGAAGGTCTTATCTCTTTTTTAAAAAACATCTTTTTTCTCAATTACATGAAAAAAAAATTTAACATTCTTTTTTTTTGCTTTTTTTTGTATAGTATTTTTATTTAACATTGATCTACATATAGCCTGTGACTAAATACTTAACCCAAATTTTATAATAAGGTACTATAAACACTCCATAAAAGAAAAAGAAAGAAATTCAGACATCTTTTCTGGTACAAAGGGAGGGCCAAAAATTTTTACACAGATTTTCCAGATCAAGATGGACCCGGGATAACTGTATTTCTTCTTGCTTTTTAAAAAGAATGTTTTTATTTTATTTTTCTCAATTACATGTAAAACCAATTAAAAATTATTACTGAAACTTAAATACGCCATAAGACAAAGAAACTTAAACTTAAATATTGAAACTTAGATGCAAAATAAGAAAAAAAAAGCATGTCGTGTGCAGAGTAAAACCAATTTTTAACATTTGTTTTTAAAACTTTTCGAGTTCCAAATTCTCTCCCTTCCTCCCTCCCCGCTCCACCCCCCTCATTGAGGAGGCAAGTGATTCAATATAGGTTACACATGTGTAGTCGTGCAAAACACGTTTCCATATTAGTCATGTTGTGAAAGAAAACAGACCAAAAAAAATAAAGCAAGTAAAATAACAGTATGATCTAATCTGCATTCATACTCCATCAGTTCTTTCTCTGGAAGTGGATAGCATTTTTCATTATGCATCCCTTAGAATTGTGTTGGATCTTTGTATTGCTGAGAATAGCTAAGTCATTCGCAGTCAATCATCGTACAGCATGGCTGTTCCTCTGTACAACGTTCTCCTGGTTCTGCTCGCTTCACTCTGCATCAGTTCATGTAAGCCTTCCCAGGTTTTCTGAAACTTCATTTCTTCATTTCTTATAGTATTCTATCACAACAATACTCCACAACGTGTTCAGCCATTCCCTAATTGATGGGCATCCCCTCAATTTCCAGTTCTTTGCTACCACAAAAAGAGCTGCCATAAATATTTTTGTACAAATAGATGCTTTTCCCTTTTCTTTGATCTCTTTGGGATACAGCCCTAGTAGTGGTATTGCTGGGTCAAAGGGTATGCACACCTTATTAGCCCTTTGGGCATCGTTCTGAATTGCTTTCCAGAATGTTGGGTCAGTTTACAACTCCACCAGCAATGCACCAATTTTTCCACATCCCCTCCGACAATTATTTTCCTTTTCTGTCACATTAGTCAATCTGATAGGTGTTAGGTGGCTTGAAGGTCTTTTCTCAAGATTGCAAGTGTCAGTACAATTGGTTTTGTTATTGTTTATCAAATATATCAGGCTTTTCTTGATCCCCTGAATTCTCATGTCCTTTTTGAAACTAGTGCAGTAGAAAGAGCTCTGAACTTGGATCCATAGGCCCTGTGGCCAAATCCCAGCTCTTCCACTTGATGTAACCTGGGGCATGTCACGTCTTTTTGGGCCTCAGTTTCCTCATCTGTAAAATGGAGGGCCTCTGAGATAGCCTCTGAACTCTCAGCTCTATGTCTAGGATCCTACACGGCTCTGGGCAAATTACTTAATGTCTCTGGTTTTTTTTTTTTTTTTTGGCAATTGGGATTAAGTGACTTGCCCAGGGTCACACAGCTAGTAAGTGTCAAGTGTCTGAGGCTGGATTTGAACTCAGGTGCTTCCTGACTCCAGGGCCGGTGCTCTATCCTCTGCGCCACCCAGCTGCCCCTCTTAATGTCTCTGGATCTCAGTTTACCTAGCCATCAAATGAGGGGGTTGAATGTAATGTCCTCCGAGGCCCTTCCCAGGTCCAGATCGATGATCCTACGATCCTATATTGTATGATCACACTCACACACACACACACACACACACACACACAATCACATATATACACACTGTATCTGGGCGCGTGTATTTGTCTTGTATTATCTTGTCTCCGCTTTGTACACTTACTTGAGCCCTTGTTATAGAACATAAGCTTCTTGAAGGCAGGCAGTTTTCTACTTTTGCCTTTGTATCTCAGGGGTTGAGCACAGTGCCCGGGACTTAACAGACATATCGTCTATGTTTATGGAATTGAGCTGAAGGTTTGTAATGGCTTACCTATAAAAATAAGAGGGGAGGGAGTCAACATTCTAATGATCAAATCCAGAATAGTCCTTATCCTTTGTCTTTCTGGAGACTTTTTGTTTTGAAGACCATGTGTCTTAGATGTCCATCATCAGCACGTATACATGTTATTTCCTCAGTTAGATGGTGAGTGCGTTGAAAGCAGGGACTGTCTTTTGACCCCCTTTGTCTCCTTAGCATAGTGCCTGGCACACAGTAGGTGCTTTAATAAGTGTTTATTGGTTAACTGATTGTCACATAATAGCCCCTAAACCAAATATTGTCATTCTCACTTGCTCATAAGCTCTGGGCCAGGTTGTGTCCTTTGTCCTTCATTCTCAAAGAGGTCCACGACATCAGGGAGGTGATGTCATGACTTGCAGGTGAATTGGATTTAAGTGAGGAAGGGCTGTGCAAAGATACCAGCCTCACTTTCTCCTCCAGAGCCATCAGGTCCAGTGGCCAGATGTAGATCAGGACGACTGGAGATGGCCTAGCTCTGGGCCAGCCAAGGAGGCAACAGAAACATGCCTGACAGGATGCTGGCATTGAGACTGATACCTGGGCTTTGGATCTCAATCCCCATAACCAAGAGGACAAGGATGGAGCCAATGCCCCGTGCCAACTGAAGGTAGAGTCCTTTCAGGAATAGAAGATGCTCTTGAACGTCGGATGAACCATCAAGGTGACGAAAGGCCGGGCTGAGCACAGAATCCTTGAGAGTGGGAAGGAAGGCGTGCCCCATGCCAGCCCCTGGCTGGTGGCACTCGGGCACACTGTCTTCGTCTGACACCAGGACAGTCAGCCCCTGCCGCTGAAAGCTTGCCAACGCTCATCTCTGATGGCTGATTTCCCGCAGAACCATTAATGATGACAAATCTGGAAAGAAGCTGCAAGTGGAAGTGGCCTCAGGATCTCTGGGTGAACATTGAGGATGGGAGAAGGGTCATTAACTTTGCTTTCCCTAACTTGGGGCCTTGCCAAGCAGATGCCCGTCGCAGTCCACTCTTGGCATGGGCTGCTACTGCAAGGGGGCCAGCCAGTTCCTTTCTGGAGACCTCTTCCAGCTCCTGTGAAGCCATAGTCAGGAATTCTTCGAAGAACTGAGGTTAAACAAATATATTTTTCTGCGTTTGGCTGGTAGTAAACATTTCTCCGTCTCAGAATTCCTCTAAAGGCCCCTCCGGTGAAGGCTTAGGTAGAGAAAGCTGGTTGGAGACAAGGAAATTGTAAGTGGGGGTCCAGTAGAGAAGGGGCCCTTTAGAGGGAAGAATATGATGGAAAGGGGGGTGGTGTGGTGGCCAGGGGACATTTGGGAATTTTCACAACTGTCCTGCTATTCCCTACTCCTTGTCTCTAAGAAACAGCTATCTGATTAAAAAATAATTAACCTAGAATTGAATTACTTACATATTGTTCATATAAAGATTTGAAGGTCACCCAACAAGCAATGGAGAGGTAAATGATGGACATGAATAGGCAGTAATATGTTAGGAATTCAATGAAAGTTGGGCAGCTAGGTGGTACAGTGGGTAAAAGCTCTGGGCCTGGAGTCAGGAAGCCTTGGGTTCAAATCCAGCCTTAGATGCTAGCTGCGAGATCTTGGACAAGTCACTTAACTGCTTTTTGTCTCAGTTTCCTCATCTGTACAATGGGGATAATAGCACCTCCCTCCCAGGGTTGTTGTGAGGATCAAATGAGATAATAATTGTAAAGTGCTTAGCAAATGTTTATTTTTCCTTCCTCAGATATTAGCTGGGTGACCCTGGGCAAGTCATTTAACTTCTCTGAGGCTCAGTTTCCTCATCTGTAAAATGAGGAGGTAGAAAAGTTGGATTCCATTGCCTCTAAGGTCCCTTTCAACTCTGTATCTGTTATCCTTTGAAGTGGCACAAAGAATTCCATCTGAGAAACTTATGACTGGACAAGATGGTGGACTGGTCATGTGGCAAGAGTGGATAATAATAATGCTAAAAATAATAATAGCCAGTGCTTTAAGATTCGTGAGGTGATTTACATATGTTATCTCATTTGATCCTCCCAACAATAGTAGCAAATCGGTGCTATTATTATCCCCATTTTACAGATGAGGAAATTGAAGCAAAAAGCAGTTAAGCCTAGGGTCACCCAGCTAGTAAGTGGCTGAAGGAAGGATTGTGCATGAGCAGCCCATGCATTCTGTTGGTATCCATGAAATGTCAGACGACCTAGAGTTAGGGCCCCAGCTTGTTGGATGGATTCCCTGCAGAGTATTCATGATAAGACATGGACAAGATGTGTGTAAGATGAGAGGGTACGGGTGGTTGTGATCTGTCTCATTGAAGGGAACACCCATATCAATGAAGTTGGAGAATTATGGAAGTCTCACAGCATCCTGTCCATATTAAAAATGTTAACTCCAAGGCTATAGTTACTTTATTACTTTAAGGATTTTTATTTCATCAGTGTGGGCATTCCCTCTGCTAACCCAAACTCCATCCCCTCTATGTCTTAGTAAAGGTTCTTTGGGAGTTGCTGTGACCACCATCATTCCTCATCTTGTGGCCAACTTTTTGCTAATGAACATCTCTGGATTTAACTGGGCTGGCTCTAAAATGGAAGCCAACCAAGTAATTATAATTATGTACATAATGGAAATTAAAATTTATTTATTTAGGAACACATGTGATTTCATTGGAAGAAGAAATTCCAATGAGGAAACTCCCTCTGCCAGGCTGGATCAATGCCTGCAACTTCTAGTCTTAAAGAATTACCAGGGGCACAGAGAGGTTAAGTGATTTACCCAGAGTCACACAGCTTCTAAGCATCAGAGGCTGGATTTGCACCCAGGCCTTCCTACCTCTGAGGTCAGCTGTCTATCCATTATGCCACAATCTTTTTTGTCAATTAAAATTAATGAATTAACACAATTGTAGCCCAGCTCGATAGTAAGGCTTGACACACTTGAAATCATAGTAGCTAACACTGATACAGCACTTTAAGGTTAACAAAGAGATTTTCATAGTTCTAAAACAACCATCAAGAGACCAGCTCTCTCCTATAAATACTCAAACAAAGATGGTGGTAGAGATGAGAAATTGAAGGAGAAACTTCACTGGGGTCATTTTTCCAGCCCAAGTCAACATAGGGAGACAGGTAGAGGCCTGCATGCCTTGCAGAAGGGGGTGGGCCAAGGAGGCCAGCCCCATGTAGAACCTTCCAACCCAGGATTGGGGAGGGGGGCTGGAGAATGGAGAGGGGTTGTAGCTATGTACCAGAGCAAAGAATGGGTTAAGTATCTGGCATAGTATAGAAGCCATGTGGTTCTAACTCCAGGGTCAGAGTTGAGGATCTAGCTTGGACTGAGGTTTGCCAATGGTCTGGGTCTCAGGGCAAGGAGCAGGTCTTTGATCCAGTTATAGGGCCTAAGGTTCACAAAGGGCAGGATACAGGAGCAACTGGGCAGCTGGGTCATTCTGACCCCAGAGCTGGGCTTTTGATCTGGTGAGGGGGGGACTGAGGGTGAGACCTATGGATGTATACCAAGGTAAGGAGCAGAGCCATGATCCAGGAAGACAGAGATCTAGGGCTGAGTCCTGGGCAAGAAGCAATGGACAGAAGGGAGCCTGCACCTGTGTTGCTCCAAACTCAACATGTCCAAAACAAAACTACCCAAAACAAAACTTTCCTATTACTATAGACAGCAACACAATCCTCTCAGTCCCTCAGGTTCCCAACCTGGGAGTTATTCTGGATTCCTCATTATCTCTCACTCCCACTATATCCAATATGTACCAAGGCCTGTCAATTTCACCTCTGCAGCATCTCTTGTCCATTTCACAGCTCTTGTCCATTTCACATCTCTTGTCAATTTCACCTCTGCATCATCTCTCATCAGTTTCACCTCTGCAGCATCTCTTGTCCATTTCACCTCTGCATCATCTCTCATCAGTTTCACCTCTACAGCATCTCTTGCCCATTTCACATCTCTTGTCCATTTCACCTCTGCATCATTCCTCATCAATTTCACCTCTGCGGTATCTATCTTTCCAATACACCCTCTCCTCTGTAACTGCTCCCACCCTGGTGCAGACCCTCATCACCTCCTGCCAAGATTATTGCAAGAACTGCTGGAGGGTTCTGCCTGCCTCAAGTCTCCCCTCTCTAGTCCATCCCGCACTCAGCTGCCATCCCCTACTCAATAAACCCCAGTGGCTCCCTATTGCCTCCGGGATCAAATATAAAATCCTCTGCTTGACATTCAAAGCCATTCATAATCTAGTGCTTCCCCCTCCCCACTCCCCACCCTCAGTCTTCTCATACCCTACCACATACTCTGCTGTGATCCACTATCACCGGCCTCCTAGCCATTCTTCAAACAACAGACCCTATCTTTGAACTCCAGGCATTTTCGTTGGCTGTCCCCCATGGCATGAATTCTCTCCCTCCTCAGGTCTATCTCCTGGCTTTCCTGACTTACTTCAAGTCTCTGCTTGTCTGTGTGCCCTTCTAAAAATCCCTATGCTTTCTTCCGTATATTTTTTACATGCTTCATTGATGTTCTTTCCTTTTTTTTTTTTGTTAAAAATTCATCACCATTACTACGTCCCCTCTCCACACTCATCACCTGACCTACCTTGACCAAACCCCTCAGCTGTCCCCTAGCTCTACCTGGCCAGCGCCAATGCCCCTAGATTCCAAAGCCATGTAGGCCTGGCAGACCTATGCCATCTGACTCCTCTTCCCTTCACCGCAGTTCTGGAGGCTCAGTCTCCACGCCTGACTGGCTCAATTGCTCATTTCGCCATGCTTCCTTCTTCTGCCTGATCTGAATTCTGTGCATGGAGTGCAGTCTACTTGCCTACCTGTGTGGCCCTTGGAGCTGCATGGTACTCATATGCCATTGCTATTCTCCATAATTTCAAACACCGTACTCAATGGTATGCTGATAAATATTTAACAGCCAGCTTTCCAGGGGAAAAATACACTAGGCACACTTTTAAGTTTAAACTGCATTGTTACCATTTTTTCCATCACTTTCTTAAGTCTAAATAAACTGGCCTTGATTTGTAGCATTTTCAGACTTCTGAGGCATAAATACTCACAGTGAAAATTTAACAATCAGCTCTCACAAGGCCAGTTTGAGCTGGCTGCAGCACACCCATGACTGTGCTCCTTCGCAATCTAGACCCCAACCTCCATGAAGTCTATTGGACTACTCAGCCTGTCCCCTCCTGCCTTATAGATATTCTGTTATTGTTCACTCTTGCCCAATTCTTTGTGATCCCATTCGGGATTTTCTTGGCAAAGATACTGGAGTAGTTTGCCATTTCTTTCTGTAGCTCACTTTACAGATGCGGAAACTAAGGCAAACAGGGTTACGTGACTTGCTCTGAGTCACACAGCTAGCAAATGTCTGAGACCAGATTTTGAACTCATGAAAATGAATCTTTCTGATCCCAAGCCCAGTGCTCTGACCACTAGGTGCCACCTAGGTGCTCTATCCGCTCTCTCCACTCAGACCACTAGGTGCTACGTAGATATAGCACCTGCCTCATTCCAAGGTCCATGAGTGACACATTTATACGTACTATCCTATAATAATAATGAAGCTAAAGTTCTGGGCCTAGAGTTGAGAAGATCTGAGTTTGAATACTGCCTTAGATACCTGGTAGCTTAGATACCTACTACCTCCCACAGTCACTGTGAAGCTCAAATGAGATAATATTTGTAAAGCACTTAGCACAGTGGCTGGTACATGGTAGGTACTTATTAATAAATGTTTGTTTGCTTCCTTCCTCAACTGTAAAATGGGCACAATCATAGCACCTACCTCAAATGAGATAATGTTTGTAAAGCAAGTTGCAAACCCTAAAGCACTCTAGAAAAGCTAGCTGCTAATTGTTATAATGGTGCAGCTAGGTGGCACAGTGGATAGAGTGTCCAGCCTGGAGGCAGGAAGACCCATCTTCCTGAGTTCAAATCTGGCCTCAGACATTTACCAGCTGTGTGACCCTAGGCAAGTCACTTACCTTGTTTGCCTCAGTTTCCTCATCTGTAAAATGAGCTGGAGAAGGAAATGGCAGACCACTCCAGTATCTCTGCCAAGAAAACCCCAAATGGGGTCATGACTTAACAACAATTATTGAATAGCTACCACTTACATAGCACTTTTAGGTTTGTAGAGCACTTTCCCTGCATTCTTTCAAGTCCTCACAATTCCATCAGGTCAGTGCCAGCATTACGACCCCCAGTTTTCAGCGATTTGGCCAGGGTCCCACAGCAGCTCGGTGTCAGAGGCAGCATCCAGATCTGGCTCCCTTCTGATTCCACGTTCAGAGCTCCTCCCGTGCTAGCCTTCCCTCTGCTTCTCTCTAACTGCCCCCTTGGCATTATTCCACTGCCTTCACCCAAAAGTCGACATGTCCAAAGTCAGATTTGTAGGATCCTGGTCTGGAGCCAGAAGGTACTTCATGGATCCTCTAGTCTCCCCCCCCCCCCCCCATTTTACAGAGGAGCAAACTGAGGCCCAGAGAGGAGAGGGGACTGAGCATCACTGGTCTGCAGCCAGAAAGGACCTCACAGACCCTCTGCTCCAATCTCCTCATTTTTAAGATAGGTAAACCAAGGCCCAGAGAGGAGAGGGCACTGAGAACCATAAACTTAGAACTCTCAGGGGGCCTCAGAGGCCAAAGGAGGCCCAGGGAGGGGGAGGCGCTTTGGACCATGCTGAGGGAGCCCAGAGGCCATCTAGGCCCACCTCCTTGTTTTACAGAGAGGGCCCAGGGAAGCCCGAAGACCTCACTCCTCTCCCTGCTTCCCTCCAGCACACACCAGCTCACTGCCTCTCCCACCCTCCTTGTCTCTGTCCATCACGCCATCATTCCAGTTACTCATCCCTGAATCATCTCCCTCTTTTATCTCTTGTGTTCAGTCAGTCACCAGATCCCGTCAGTAGCTCCTTCCATGACGCATTCTCAAGCAGCTCTTCTCTCTTTTTCCTGCCACCCGACACACAGCACCTCTCCCCCAATAGCAACCATCAATCATGATTGGAGGGTGCTTTAAGGATGACATAGGGAGCATTATTACCCCCACTTTACAGATAAAGTGACTGAGGCTCAGAGGGCCCTAGGTGATTCTCCCATGACCACCCAGAGTGTATCTGGATCCCAGGGATGTGGGATTTGGGGACACTCGTGGCCTGGAATGGGATGGGGCGCATCATGCAGGATTAGTACTCTGGGAGGCCACACAGCCTGGCCATGAAGAAGAGCTTTCTATGTCAAAATTGGGGCTGTGTGGGGGCAGCTGGGTGGTGCAGTGGATAGAGCACTGGCCCTGGAGTCAGGAGGACCTGAGTTCAAATCCAGCCTCGGACACATAATACTTCCTAGCTGTGTGACCTGGGCAAGTCACTTAACCCCAATTGCCTCACTAAAAAAAAAATGGGGCTCTGAGGGCCTCTCTGTCCCCCCCATGCCTCACTCACCTCGGCTCCTTTCCCTTCTTTTCCTCCACAAGTCCCAAACAGGCTCACCTCTGCTCCAGCCTTCCTGGAGACCCTGCTATTGGATGAGTAGAGAGGAGCTAAGGGGGGTTTTGACTCAGACCTTGCATTCAAGGCCTGGCTAAGAACCAGGATTGGTTCTTTCTGGGATTTCTGGGGTTACTTACTCATCTTCAGAACTGCCACGTTCTGGCCCTGCGCCTTTCTTCCTCCCACACTCAGCAAATACTTTGCTTTTCAGTAAATCCAGTATACTCCCGGCCCTGCTGCTCTTACCTTTGGATGGTGGCTGTTCACTCTGTTCAAGAAAGGTCCCCTTGTTCCTGTGGGCTCTTTGGTCTGGAACATAAAAAGGAGCCATACATTTTGTCAAAAGTGGTTTCTGCAGCTATTGAGACAATTGTGTTATTCTTCTTTGTAGTGAAGGTTGAATTGACTGCTAAGAGCGAGAATGAGCCCAGAGATTCCCTGAAAACTTCTGTGGACTCCAGGGACAGTGCGTCTCAGCATTTGGACGCACTGGACATGAAGAGCTCCCTGGCTGTTCCCACCATGTGGTGACCCAGCGCTGGAAGGACTTGGCATTTTGGTACGTGTGGTAAAACCCAAGCGATTCCTTGGGTCTCCCCTGGCCCATGACATCGGGGAGGGGGTTGGGCGGTGCATCGGTTAAAAGAAGAGGCAGTTTTTGGCTTGGTCTGTTTGGAATTGACCAAGTGACCAGGACTGTTTCTAGATTGCCCCTGACAAGGGCGAGGGGAAATGGATGGTTCAGCTAGCATGAACTCAACTGCAAGCTTGCCAATGAAGCCATTAGGCTGGCTTTTCAGATAAATGTTTCCTTTCCTTATCAGGTGATCAAGCATCAGCCTCAAGAAGGATGTGTCCAGGCTTGGAGGTGACCTTGGGAGCTCTGGAGGGCCTGGCCCATTGACCGCAGCTGACTCACAGCAAGAGGGGTTTCTTCGTCAAAGAAAATGAACACAGCAAAAAGAGTGGTCCAAACTTGGCCCCTTTTACCAGTAGCTAGGTGTTTAGATAGATGGGGCTAAGGTGAAATGTGAAAGGCCTGCTCAGCAGGCTTGCAAATGGCTTTATGTTCTAATGAGGTTTAAGTATCAGCATCCCAGCAGATTGTAACAGTAGCGATTAGTTAATGGATCTTATTTTAACATTGTTCTTGTCAATCGTGAGCTTGTGACTGCTATGTGTTTAACATTCCTTCTGTGTGTAGGAAGTGAGTAACTGTCCCATGCCTGATTCATACTTGTAACTCTCCCCTTTTGAGGAAACCCTAGACATGAAACTAAGCTTTAAAGAATATATCCCTTGGGATTCTAGGGTGGGGGGATTAATAAGACAGAAAGGGCTGAACTCAGGCCAAATCTTATGTCTGTTTTCAGAATAAAGGGGTTCCTTACTAGAAAAAGAAGAGCTATGGTACCCCCCCCCCAAACCCTGCGGGCCTAGCAGGGGTTCCTGAATGTTAGATGTTGTTTTTGTAATTAATATGTGTATAATATTCCTAATATTGAACCAACCCTTCATTCCTGGTATAAAGCAACCTGGTCATAGTTTATAATCTTTTTAATCTATTGCTATAGCTTCTGCTATATAGTATTTTATGCTAGATTATTTTAGTAGATATTCATTAGAAATATTGATCTATGATTTTATTGCTCTGACGTCTCTGTGTGTTTGAGGTATCGGGATTGTCTCTTAGAAGGAATTTGGTAGGGTGCTATCTTCCCTATTTTTTTCTCAAATATTTTACTGTTTTCCAATTACATGTCAAACTGAGACATGTTAAAGACCTTAGCTTGAAAAGGCCAAGGATCCCCAGTGCCTCCTGGGCTATCTCCAGTAGTCCTGATCTATGTCTGGTCACTGGACCCAGATGACTTCGAAGGAGAAAGTGACGCTGGTGACTTTACACAGCCCTGCCTCACTTAAATCCAATTCACTTGCAAGTCATGGCTTCACCTCTCTGAGGTCATGGTCCTTTTCGAAAACAAAGTACAAATAGCAGCAAGTAAGCAACATGTAAAAAGTTTTTAACATTTGTTTTTTAAAGTTTTGAGTTCTAAATTCTCCCTCCCCCCCCTTTTGCAAACAATTTGTGCAAAATTTGAGTGAATTATTCTTTGAATATTTGATATAACTTACTTCTAAATCCATCTGGCTCCAGGGTTTTTTCTTTGGGAGTTGATTTATAGCTTATTCAATTTCTACTTTCTGAGATTGGGTTATTTAATCTCTATTTCCTTTCTGATAATCTGAGTATTTTACATTTTTGTAAATATTCCTCCATTTAGTTTTGAATATTTTTTCTAGCCTATAATTCAGGAAAATACTTTCTAATAATTTTCTTTATTTCCTCTTCATTCGTTGTGAGTTCTCCTTTTCTATTTCAGATAGGGGCAATTTGATTTCTCTCTCCCCCCTCCCATCAGATTAACTAATGGTTTGTCTATTTTATTAATTCCTCCCCTCCAAAAAAAAACCACATAGTTTTATTTTGTTATTCAGTAGTTTTTTTGTGCCTGTGTTCAATTTTATCTCCTAAGTATTTCTATTTCTGTATTTAGTTGGGATATTGTGATTTGTTGCTTTTCTAGTTTCTTTAGTTGCATGCACAATTCATTGATCTGATCTTTATCTCTTTTCTTAATGAAAGCATTTAGTAATATAAATTTTCCCTTAAGGACTGCTTTGGCTGCATCCCAAAAGTCTTAGTATGATGCCTCTTTGTTGTCCTTTTATTTAATGAAATTAATCTATTTTTTTCTATGTTTTGTTAGTTGACCCACCAATTCTTTAAGACTAAATAATTTACCTTCCATTTTTAATAGTTTTAATAGTTTCTTCAGAGGCCCTTTATTGATTATAATTTTTAGTATATTGTGGTCAATAAAGGATGTGTTCACTTTTTTGACTTTTCTGATTTTGTTTATTAGTTTTTTTATGTCCTTATTAACCATATTAACCACATGGTTATTTTGAAAAGGTTCCATACAAAGCTGAGATATGTATATTCCTTTACATTCCCATCTAGGAATCACCAAAGATTTATCACATCTAACTTTTCTAAAAATTCTATTCAGGTAATTAGTTCTTTCTTATTTGTCTTTTTTAATTAGAGTTGTCTAGGTCTAAAAGGAGAACTTTGAGGCCTCCAACTATTAGAGTTTTTCTGTTTATTTCTCTCTATAATTCAATCCTAAAATGGGGCACTCAAAACAGAACATATTCCTCTGACCAGGTGAGAGTATAGTGTGATTATCACTTCCCAAGTCCTATGCCTCTCAATGTAGCCTAGAATCATGTTAACTTTTTTGCCATCATATGAATGAGTAAAAGAATGAAAAGCAGTTATTAAGCCCTTACTGTGTGCCAAATGCAGTTAGGTGGCTCAGTGGATAGAGTGCCAGTCCAGGAGCCAGGAAGATCTGAGTTCAAATCCAGCCTCAGATACTTACTAGCTGAACTGGAAAAGGAAATAGCAAACCACCCCAGTATCTTAGCCAAGAAAACCCCAAATGGGGTCTTGGATAGTTGGACATGACTGAAAACGACTGAACAATAACAATAAATGTGCCAAATACTATGCTAAGTGCTGGGGATACAAATACAAAAGCAAGACAATCCCTACCCTTGAGGAGTATTGTAGGAAGAAGGAAGGAAGGAAGGAAGGAAGGGAGGAAGGAGGAAGGAGGAAGGAAGGAAGAAATGAAGGAAGGAAGGAGGAAGGAAGGAAGGAGGAAGGATGGAAGGGAGGAAGGAAGGAAGAAAGGAAGGAAGGAAGGAAGAAGGAAAGAAGGAAGGAAGAAAGGAAGGAAGGAAGGAAGGAAGGAAGGAAGAAATGAAGGAAGAAGGAAGGAAGGAAGGAAGAAATGAAGGAAGGAAGGAAGGAAGGAAGAAAGGAGGAAGGAAGAAAGGAGGAAGGAAGGAAGGAAGGGAGGAAGGAAGGAAGGAAGGAAGAAATGAAGGAGGGAAGGAAGGAATGAAGGAAGGAAGGAAGGAAAGAGGGAAGGAAGGAGGAAGGAAGGAAGGAAGGAAGGAAGGAAGGAGGAAGGAAAGAAGGAGGAAGGAAGGAAGGAAGGAAGAAAGGACAGAGGAAGGAAGGAAGAAATGAAGGAAGGAAGGAAAGAAGGAAGGAAGAAAGGAAGAAATGAAGGAAGGAAGGAGGAAGGAAGGAAAGAATGAAGGAAGGAAG
>NW_020941065.1:19798341-19805510 GCF_900497805.2 Vombatus ursinus | reverse complement strand
GAAGGAAGGAAGGAAGAAAGGAAGGAAGGAGGAAGGAAGGAAGGAAAGAAGGAAGGCAGGAAGAAAGGAAGAAATGAAGGAAGGAAGGAGGAAGGAAGGAAGGAAGGAAGGAAGGAAGGAAGGGAGGAAGGAAGGAAGAAAGGAAAGAAGGAAGGCAGGAAGGGGGGAAAAAGAAAGGAGAAAGGGAGGAAAAGGGAGGGGGGAAGGAAGGAAGGACACAAGGAAACAAATACATTCCTACCAGGTGCCAAACACTGTGCTAAGTGCTTTACAAATACTATCTCATTTGATCCTCATCACAACCCTCATTTTACAGTTGAGGAAGGTGAGGCTGAGAGAAATCAAGTGACTTGCTCAAAGTCATATAGCTTGTAAATATCTGAAGCCAGATTTGAACTCAGGTCTTCTTGAATACAAACGCAGCCCTCTGAGCCACCTAACTAAGGAGTAGTGGCCAGAGGAGGGTGTTTTGGTTTGGCAAGTCACAGAGGTGGTGAGTGGAGCCCTAGGAGAGACAATACCTTTTCCAGAAGCAGTAGTAGATTAGTAGGTGTGTTGGGGAAGAATTGACTTATCTTGAGCTTGTGGTCCTTCATATCTCCAAGATCTTTTTCAGATGAACAGTTATATATAACCCGTATCTCCCCCATCCTTCCTTGTGAAGGTAAGTTTTTGAGCTCAAGGGTCAGTCTTTACATTTATCCCCATTAAATTTCACCTTCTTAGATCTGACTTATTATTCTAACTTGCCATCCCTCCTAGCTTCGTTTCACTTGTACATTTGAGAAGCGGACTTTCAGTGCCTTTATTCAAACCATGGAAATGTTAGACAGCACAAACCCAAGCACTCTACTAGAAACCTCTTTCTCAGCAGACCTGGGACTATCTACTCTATGAGTCTGATCTGAGGTCAGATTTGAACTCAGATCTCCCTGACTCCAAGTCTGGTGCTCTGTCTACCATGCTACACAGTAGAGAATAAGCTTCTTGAGGGAAAGGACAAAGGCACTTTTGCCTTCATATCCCCAGGTCCTAGTTTAGGGCTTGGCACATAGTAGGTGCTTAAGAAATGGTTATGGTTCTTAAAAAAAAAAAGGAAAGAAAGAAATGGTTATGGAATGGGATGGCATTATGTGGTGGAGGTAGATTAGTGACAGAGGTCCCGAAAGTTAGGGCAATTAAGGAATTGGGAGTGGGCTGGGGTGGGAGTGGAGAAGAGGACAACGAGCAGATGCTGGACTAATTGGGGAGGGGGAAGAGTAGGTGGTGATCTGTAGATGATGACAATGAAGAGCCAGATGGAGAAAGTGTTAATGGAGGAGAGAGGGCAGAGAAAAGGTGGAGACCTTGGGGGGTGTTGAAGCAAGGAGTTCCTGGCCATCTGGGAGAGGGTGTAAGAGAAGGAGCAGGCAGCCTTGGAGAGAATATTGAGAGATACTGATGTCAAAGAGTTCACGTTCTGTTGGGGGAAGCCATATGTACATGGATAAACTAATACAACATATACACTCAGTAGTGAGGAGGTAATTTTAGACGGTTGTTGTTGTCATTTAATCATTTTTCAGTTGTGTCTGACTCTCCATGACCCCATTTGGGGTCTTCTTGGCAGAGATACTGGAGCGGTTTGCCCTTTCCTTCTCCAACTCATTTCACAGATGAGGAAACTGAGGTAAACAGGGTGAAGTGACTTGCCCAGGGTCACACAGCTAGTAAGGGTCTGAGGCTGGATTTGAACTCAAGAAGATGAGTCTCCCCAACTCCAGGCTGGAGAGTATCCACTTCGCCACCTAGCTGCCCAAATTTCGGGTGGAGGGAGGCACCCATGAGTGGGGGAGGGGGTGTTAATAAAGGCTTCATGTAGGAGGTGGCCCATGAACTCAACCTTGAAGGAGGCCAGAAATTCTAAGAGCTAGAGGTGAGGAGAGAGGTCATTGCCCGTTCAAAGATCCAGAGAGAGGAAATGGGATGTGTGTGAGGGACGGTGGCCAGCTGGACAGAGTAGAGGGGAGTAATGCTTAAAAGTCTGGAAGGGAGCCAGAACGGGAGAGAGGAGTCTGCACGTGGCCCTGGAGGAAAGAAGGAACCACGGGCGCTTTTTGTTCCTGGATTTTCTCACGAGTATCACTTATTGGTGCGATGCCTGCTCGGGGAAGGCTGCAGGTGTTTCCCGCGCTGTGTTTGTGGGTGCCAAAGAGGCAGCCTTGAGGCCAAGGTAAAGGACTCGGTGGGCCGAGATGCTCGGGGATGAGACCCGCTGCTTTGTGTCTTTCTACCCTGGTGGTTGTTTCACTGGACAGTGTGAGAAGCGCCACGAAGCTGTGGCCACATAGATGCGGAAAAAGTCAACAGAAAACTCAACCTGGGCAATGAAATTGCGCCAGAAGTTTGTAGGGCTCCTAGGCTAGGGTGCGAGCGGCGCAGAGGGATGGTGGAGACACCAGTGAGCCCCCGATGATCGGGTTTTTCCTGGTGATCGATCATGAAATGGTGGCTGTCTCCAGATGGGTCTGGATGGAACGGACCAATGAGACGGTTCCTTTTCTCCTTTTAGTGATATCCATCCTCTACAGACAGCCTCTGCATGAGTCCCTCCCCTTGGTAGACGTCAGACTGACAGCAAAGATCTGGGGACACCTGGGGAGACCTGATGCAGAAGTGGTGGGTTGTCAGACCCTCAGAGCCTCAGTGAATGTGCTTTGTGATGTGAATTGGAGTCCTTCAGGTCACCAAGTTGGGCAGGAGATAAGAATCTTCATAGGATGGAGGCTGATTCATTATGATAAACGTGTAGTGTTTTTGATAATTTCCAATTGTGATTCTTATTAATTCTATAAACCAAAATGTACAAGCTAATCTGCCATGCAGATTGTAATCAGTCACAGTCCAGAGATTCCCTTCTCATTTTATTTTTAGGGATCAATCAGACTGATTCTTCAAAAAAAAAATTATTTAGGGGTGCCATCTTTGCCTTAGAGAGCTGATTTATCTCCCTTCACCACCTAAATGGTATTTGCCATTTTAGAGGATCTAGGAAATAACTTGGTCACATGTTAAATTGCCATATAAGGGTGTGGCCACTACCAATCTGGCCTTTGATTACAACATGGGGCAACTGGAAATTTACCCAACTTCCTCAAAGCCAATGAATGGATCCCATGGCATCAGAAGTGCATACAGGTCCAGCACAGGAGTAGCAGGGGCTCCTCAGGCTTCACTCTCCATCGAGATGGAAACGACACACCCCCATCCCGGTGGGGAATTGAGGAGGGGGCCCTTGAGGCACACAACAACTGACCCCACCCTCTGGATTTTCTGAGCCTTCTTTCCATGCTGTTGTGGAGGAAACCTCTCTTGTTAAATGTTATACCCAGTCTTGATTCTGAACCACTGGCTTGGCCTGAATTGGCCCAGCCCTAGACAGTGTGAGTAATCATGGCCACACTAGGCTCTAAAAATGATGTTTTTCTATATGCTCCATTGGCTGTCTCCTCCACATGGTTCTTGGCCTTCTCCTTTCTCCCAAGCCAGAGGTTCTTAACTCAAGGACCATGAACTTAAAAAAAAAATTCTGATAACACCTTCAAAGTAATTGATTTCTTTTGTAATGCTATGTATTTTTTTTTATGCATTTAAAAACACAATTCTGAGAAAGGGCTGGTGGGCTTCACAAGACATGATGATGCTTGAGGGCATCCAGGACACAAAAAGGGACAATAACCTCTTCCTAAACTGAAGCCTGCATGAGTGTGAACCTGAAAAGTTCCTACTGTGCACAGAGCCTTTGTGCCAGTCACCGTCTGTCAGCAAGTGCCCAGGGATGCCCTGGAGACTTTTCTTTTTCTTCTTTTCTTTTCTTTGAATATTTAGTTATAACATTCATTTATTAAAATTTTGAGCCACCTGTTGAGAAAGCAAACGACATGATATCCATTATACATATGAAGTCATGCAAAACATATTTCCACATTAGCCATGTTGCAAAAAAAAAAAAAAAAGCAAGGAAAATAAAGTGCAAGGAAATCTCTGCACCCATAGCTCGTCAGTTCTCTCTCTGAATGTGAATAGCATTTGCATCACGGGTCCTTTTTTGTCTTGGGTCGTTGTATTGATCAGAATAGCTAAGCCTTTCACAGTTGATGACTGTTACAACGTTGCTATTACTGTATACAATATTCTCCTGGTTCTGCTCACTTCCCCTCTGAAGGAGAAAGACTTGGAAATAGTAGACATACATGCCCCATCATGCTTCCACTCTCTCAACATTCTAGAGCAGCGCTTCTTAACCTGAGCTCCACAGGTGCCTCCCCCTCCCCCCAAGAACTCCACGGAGAAATTTCAGGGGCTCCATGAGTGGGGATGGAAAAAAATTACATTTGTATTTCCATGAACCTTTGGTTTCCTTCGTATTGTGTTTTATTTTGTGCTTTTAAAAACATGATTCTGAGAAGGGGTCCATAGGCTGCCACCAGGGTCCAGAACACAACCTTCACAAAGGTGAGGAAGCCCGCACTAGAGACGGCTGGAACCACCCTCCCCTGGTGAGAGCTCGTTTTCTCTTGGTTGGAGCCGACATCTCATCTTGCCCCACATAAGGAGCTCAATAGGTATCTCTTGTGGTTTGGTGGGAAGGATCTAAGCTTGTGAGTGTAAGCTAAGGACCTCTCTACCCTTCTGAAGAGCAACCAGGGAAGCTGTTTCCCTTTCTAATCGAGTTTGTAGCCCTAGCCCAGAGATATTGGAGGGGGCAGCCTGGTACCCCTCTGGGGGACTGAAGAAAAGAAGGTCTATCTTTGTCACCCCAGGGTCCCACTCCTCCACCTTCACCCCAAGCCACCAGCTAATGCGGCAATGGTACAAGTCACCGCCCTTTGGCTCTGCAGAGGCAGGTGAGATCTCAGATCGTATCTGTCTACGTCATCCTCGAGCTGTGTTTATACATTTAGACGACCCAGGTGGCCACAGAATCTGATGTGTGGGTGCACATACCTGACACTCCCAACTGGAGGCTCAGAGGAATCTTATCCCCTTCCCCTTCTCACGCATAAGCTTCTTGAGGGCAGAGCCAGTCTATGACTTTTGTATTGGTCTTCATAACCTTGGTACCTTGCCCAAAAGGATGCTAGGTTGTGTAGGGGATGGAGTGCTGGACCTGGAATCAGGAATACCTGAGTTTGAACCCTTTCTCATGTCCTTATTAGCTGTATGACCTTGGGCAGGTCATCTGATCTCTTATCTAAGCCTCAGTTTCCTCATCTGTAACATAGGAATAGTAATAATAGTATCTATCTGCCAGGGTTGTTGTGAGGATCAAAATGAGATAATATTTGCAAAGTGTTTTGCAAACCTTAAAGTACCACAGAAACGTAGCTATCATTAATTATTCTTAGCCCAGTGTCTTGGACATAGCAGACAATTTTAAAATGTTTACCGCTGCTGAATATGGGCTTACGGGAGTATCTGGTCAGGCCACACAATGACCTTAGGCGCCAGCACCGGATTTGGGGTTGTGAGGGCAGAAAATGACGCCTAGGGGCAGATAAGTGGCATAGTGGATAGAGCACGGGCCCTGGAGTCAGGAGGACCTGAGTTCAAATCCAGCCCCAAACACATAACACTAACTGTGTAACTCTGGGCAAGTCACTTAACTCCAATTGTCTCACCAAAACAAACAAACAAAAAACATCTACTTTGAAACTCAAAATTGTATATTCTCCTTTTTCAATCCCCGAAGGGAGAGAGATGTTCCCATGACCCACACAGTAGAGGCAGCAGGTTCTGCTAGATAGAGGGTGAGCTGGCCTCAGAATCAGGAAGACACATCCAGGCTGTGTTACCCTGTTCAAGTCACTTAACAACACTAGGCAAATCTCTAAATTAAAGAGAAGGTGCTGATCTGCATTGATAGAGGGAGTTCCTCACATGGGAGTTATCTATGTTGATGAAATCACAAGTCTGGCCAACAGTCAGTCAACAAACATTTATTAAAGGGTACTATGTGTCAGGCACAGTGCTGAGAACCAGGCACAGTAAGTTTTTATTAGCAAGTAAAAGATTCCTGAATATTCCCCCTTGACTTGTATGGAACACTCCAATCATTCTTGAGGATGGGAAGGTTCTTTTTCACTTCCTACAGGATCTACGGCGAAGATTCAGAAGCAATTAGTAGCCATATGACCAACATCTTGTTGGGACAATTGCGGAAAAGATAGTGTGGCTATTTCAAATAGGAACCAAGTGCGCCTTGCTAAATGGCCTCCAGAGAAAAATGTTCATCTCATAGCTTCAGAGCTGGTAGCAGGAGTGTGCTGGCAAATATTTAACAACAAGCTCTTGGGGGTGGGGTGGGAAAATGTATGCCTGACTCTTTTACATTTACTTGGCATTCTTAACATTTTCTCCATCACTTTCTTAAATCCAGGCAATCGATAAAACACCAAATCAAGTCCTGGTTGTTGGCCGATTTCTGAGCTGTAAACGCTCGTGTTGAAAATTTAACAATCGGCTCTCACGGCCTCTATGAGATGGCTCCAGCATACTCCTGCCTTTGAGATCATGTAGTTTAATACTCCCATTTTATAGATGAACAAACCGAGGTCAGGAAGATTAAGTGACTCTCCCAAAGTCACAGGAAAGCCATAAGTGACCATTCAGTCTTTCAGCTCCATATCAAAGGTCTCCTCTCTACTGCCTCTATCACCTTCTCCTTGGGCTGGGCCACACCATCAATAAGGTCCTTTCTGCTCTCCAGTTCTATAATTAGAGGTCCTATAAGGTTCTGTGGTTCTTTGTAGTGAGTGCAAACTTACTTCAGGGTATGTGGGCCACCATCTGCATTATTTTTCAATCTAGTCTAGATTGGGTCTTGTGGGAACTGCTGGATCAATATTCTTTTTCATTCCTCTTAAATGACAGCATGCAAAGTAGAAGCTGTGTGGCCCAGGGATGGGAGGAGGGATTCCCTGTTCTGTTTTAGCGTGAGTCACCAGGTAGTTTGGGGTCAATCACTCATCTCTGTCTCAGGGAGGGAGAGAGCTTAGCAACTTGAACAACTGCTGGCCAGCCTAGAGCCGAACCAGAAACAGAAGCTTGACCCCCAATCGCCAAAGTGAGGGACAGATGTCAATCCCTGGAACCCCAGTGTCTGGGGAGGCTGGGAGGATGCCAAAGGC
>NW_020941065.1:19751281-19798331 GCF_900497805.2 Vombatus ursinus | reverse complement strand
GGCACAGGGGCTGGGGGTCTCGGAGGTCCACCCTGGGCAAAGGGGCAAGGCAGCCTGGATCCCGAGCTGGGGCCCTGAGCATCCTCCGTCTTTGCGCTCCCCGGCCTCCCCGAGGCGCAGCTTGGAGATGCTGCCGCTGGGCCGGGAGCGGGGCAGGCAGCCCTGCGCCTCCCGCTGGCAGGCCATCCGCAGCAGCTTGGAGCCCTGGGCAGTCCGAGCCCAGGCGCCTGCCCCCAGCTCTCCTTCCGTACATCTTCTCTTTCTCATTTCCTGCTGCGTTCAAAGTGGGGGGGGGGGTCCCAGTTGAAGGCTTTAGGATGGGAGGGGGGGGGATTTGGGGGCTTGCCTAGTTTACATAACAGGAACAACTCTGTCCCCTGCACTAGGGGCAGGGCGGGGGTGGGGTGGAGGTGGTTGGGAGATGGATGCCCACCCACTGACCAATATCCTCTGGGCAGCAAAGACTGCTGAGAGAGAGTCCGCAGGCACACAGTAGGCTTAGAGCAGCTAGGGCCCTTACATTTTCTATCCAGTACGTTTTACAGAGGCGCAAATTGGAGCCCAGAGAGGTGCAGAACGGAACCAGTCCTAGCCAGGTTTTCTGACTCCAAAGTTAGGGTGCTTTGCCCCCCTATGCTCTGCTGCCTCCATACCTGTCCTGGGCACCGCGGGGGTACATCAGCTACTGGCTTATGCCTTTTGTAGATGCCAAAGCCCTTCTTCTTCACAGGCTGCTTCTGGGATCAGGGACATCTGTACCAGGCTGACCAGAGCTTCTCTGCAGATGGACTGCCCTGCCTCAATTGGCAGGAATTGCAAAGCCAGGGGACAGAGACTCTCACCACTGGTGAGTAGGAGAGGGATAAGGAAGGAGGGTCAGTGGGTGAGGGATGAGTGAGTGAGGGGGTGGGCAAGGGGAGGGAATGGGAAGTGAGGGGGCAGATTGGTGGGAAAAGGAGGTGATGGGAGCTGGTGGAGGTCAGGGAAGGGCCTGGAGCAGTTGAATGGGAAGTGGTTAGAGGGATTATTGGGACAGGATGAATTGGGGTGTGTGGGACCTACAGTGTGTGAATGAGGGAGATGAGCAGGTGAGGTGGGTGAGGGAAAGGAGTCAGTAGTGAAGGGATACAGGAGGTGAGGGAGGAGAATCAGTGAGGAGGTGAGGACGTCAGTTCTGAGGTAAGAGAAGAATATGAGAAAATGGAGTGAATGGAGAGTGAAGGGATGAAGGAATTGGGTGAGGAGCTGAAGGTGAGGGAGGAATTGAGAAGGAGGGGAGGGAAGAGAATGAGGAAAGTGGGTGGGTGAGGAGAAGAGAGAAAAGGTGAAGGAGGAGATGAGGGAGAGGGTGGAAGAGGAGGTGAGGGAGGGGGTGAGGAGGTGAAGGAGAAGAGGGAGGAGGTGAAGGAAATGAGGGAGGAGGTGAGGGAGGTGAAGGAGATGAGGGAGGAGGTGAAGGAGGAGGAGGAGGGAGAGGAGATGAAAGAGGGGATGAGGGAGAAGATGAGGGAGGAGGTGAGGGCGGCCCTGGGGGGGGGTGCACAGTTCACAGGGTTGGGGGTCAGTTCAGCACCCCTTCCCCCCTCGGTCATTCCCCAGGGGCGGTCCCAGGCCGGACAACCATCTGGGAGAACCACAGCTACTGCCGGAACCCTGACGCGGACGCAGCCGGGCCCTGGTGCTACGTGAGCGGCTCCTCGGGAGCCCTCGAGAAGCGGCGCTGCCAGCCTGTCCCGTGCGCAGGTACCGCCGCGCCCTGGGGCCGCCTCGGCCCCGCCCCCGCCTCCCGCCATTGGCCACGACGTCTGGCCCCGCCCCTGAGCCCTGCCCTCAGGGACTGCCCCGCCCCCTCATCCTCCCTTTGGCCCTGGCTCTGGTCCCGCCCCTCCTCTGGCTCCGCCTCAGGATCCGCCCCCTCCGCCCCGCCATTGGCCACGGCTGTCTCTGGGCCTCAGCGCTGACAAGCCATTGGCTGACGGGGCCACTCCCCATGAGCTCATCCTCCGCTAGCCTCTGGTAAACAAGTGTGTTCAACAAACCTATGCGGGCCTGGTATGTGGTGAGGAAACTGAGGCGGGGAGGAGCAAGAAAGGTCACGGCTAGGAGGGGACTTGGAGTATGGGATTCCAGATCTAAAGCTAGAGGGGCCCCAGAGGCCCTCGAGACCAAGCACTGTTCTAGATGGGGAAACTGAGGCGCAGAAAGGGAAAAGGACTTGGGTAAAGTGGCAGAGCCAGGACGCGAATCAGTGTTCAGCGACCCCAGATTTTAACACCACCATGCTGCGATCAGAACTGGGAAGGGTCTGAGAGCAGGGAATGTCAGAGCCGCGAGGGAGCTTGGAACAGGGAATGCCAGGGCTGGGAGGGGCCTCAGAACAGGGGATGTCAGAGCTGAGAGGGCCCTAGAACAGGGGATGTCAGAGGTGGGAGGGGCCTCAGAACAGGGGATGTCAGGGCTGGGAGGGCCCTAGAACAGGGGATGTCAGAGGTGGGAGGGGCCTCAGAACAGGGGATGTCAGGGCTGGGAGGGGCCTCAGAACAGGGGATGTCAGAGCTGAGAAGAGCCTGAGAACAGGGGATGTCAGAGCTGGGAGGGCCCTAGAACAGGGCATGTCAAAGGTGGGAGGGGCCTCAGAACAGGGAATGTCAGGGCTGAGAGGAGCCTGAGAACAGGGGATGTCAGGGCTGGGAGGGGCCTTAGGACAGGGGATGTCAGGCTGGTAGTTCACTTTATATAGTTATGCCACTTTACATATGGGGAAACTGAGGCTCAGAGAGGGGCAGAAACTCCCAGAAGTGATGGAGTTTCTTAGCCTACTCCCAGACTGTCCCCTCTGTGACCTTTAAGATGGTCCACCACAGTGGGGAAGAAAGTCTTTGCTCAGATCTGGACCCCCGGCTGGATTTCTGGCTGAAGATGCTCGTGGTCTGGTTCTCACGCTCCCATTAAGTGAGCCCCCTTTCCCCTTTCCCCTTCCCCCTTAGTCAGACAATCTGGTCTTTTTTGGTGGGGCAAGCTCAAAATGAGCACACGCCTTAGACATAGAGGACGATGCCCGAAGTAAATTAGAGGGGCATGGGAAAACTGATTTGTCAGATCTGTGGATAAGGGAAGAGTTTATGACCAGATGAGAGACAGAGGATCATGGAAGCAAAATGGAAAATTTTCATTATGTACAATTACAAAGTTTTTGCACCAACAAAAGCAGAATGAGCTGGTGAAAGAAGCAAGGGCTCTGGGTTTGAGTCCTACCTTGCCCTCTCCCCTCCTGGCTCAAATCCTGCACTAACCCTTACTGAGGTATATGAGGCCCCAGATCTAAGCAGCAAGAGTCCCCAGGGGCCGTCACATGGAGGAGGCTGCATCCGGGAAGGGGGCATCAAGCATGCAAAGTCATGCCAATATCATGGGGTCATCCTTTCACAGGACCTGTGGTTCAACCCACTCATTTTACAGTTGAGAAAACTCAGGTCCAGGGAGGGCACCTCACCCCAGGGGCACGCAGCTAGTAAGTGGCAAAGCCAGGATTTGAATCCTGGTCCTGTAATCTGCACTGCACTACTCATCAAGGCAATGTCAGTCAGAGAATGAGTCAGTAACATTTCCTAAGCACCTGCTATGTGCCAAGCACGGTGCCAAGTGCTGGGGAACCAAAGAAAGGCAAAAACGTGGTATCTGGTAGCCTGTCCAGATCCCAAACATAATGAGGAGCCCCCAGGCAAAATGATGCTTGGGAATGGCTGATTTTAGTTAGCTAGGAAGTGGGGAGAATTAGCAGTAATAATAACAGCTGACATTTATATAGCATGTTAAGATTTGCAAAACACTTTACAGACATAATCCCATTGGATCCCTGGGTGGCAGGTGCTATTATTAGCCCCATTTTATGAATGAGGAAACTGAGGCTTGCCCAGGGTCACATAGCCAATAGGTGTCTAATGGGAAAAGCGTAAGAGATGTGATTTTAAAGCCCAGCTCTAACAGTAGATGCTGGGTAGAGCACGTCTTCTGGAAACCTTTTTCCAAAGTGCATCCTTTTAGACTGGGACAGCTCTGACCAGTGCACTACCCAGGGGCAATTCTTGCATGTGTATACATATGTGTGAATGCATGTGCATGTGTGTGTGCAGACTCTCAAGGTCTAGGAGATGGAGAATACCCATGCAGCCATATCCCTTCTCTCCCTGAGGTTTGATACCCTCTCTGAGGGGGTATCTCCCATTCCCCTCTGTCCCTACCCTTCACCCATCTGCTCTGTTTCCCTCTGTAGGAGGGGTCCCAAGGTACCCCCATCACTTGGGACATTCTCCTGATGCCCAGAATTTTCTCCTCCCTCTCCAGGGACCCCCACTCAGGAAACGTTGCCCCTCACCACTGACGCAGAGGCATCTCAGGAAAGCCCCGGAGCCGATGGGGAAGTCTTCGAGGTCGCAGACTCTCTGCCCCCTAACAGTGAGTCAGCAGCCGTGCAACCAGTGATTGGGGTCAGCCAGAGAGTGAGGATGTCAGAGAAGAAAGACCTTGGGATGATAGGTATGCCCTGGCCCTCTTCCACACTCCCAGAGTTCCCACCTCATCCCTTCCTCAATGAGGATTCCACCAAGAGGCTGCCTGGTGTTAGCCCCATGGAGGCGCTCATGAATGTCGCCTTCTTCCTTGGCAGGCTACGTGCTGGGAATCACCATGACGGTGATCATCATTGCCATTGGCGCTGGCATTGTCCTGGGCTATGTCTACAAGAGGTCAGTGTCTTATTGCCCACAGCTCCCTACATGCATCTCTTTAGACAGGTATGCAGTATTGTACATGGAGTGGCAAATGACTATGGATCAGAGGAGCTGGGTTCAAATCCTGACGCTACTGCTTACTCCCTGTATGGCCTTGGAGGAGTCCCTTCCCCTCTCTGGGCCTCAGTTTCCTCTGTAAAATGAGGGTGTTGGATTAAATTTGGACTAGATGCCTGTGAGGTCTCTTGCTGGAGGATTAAGGGAGATGTCTCTAATACATAGGAAAGGTGTGTGTCTTCATGGCTGCTGGTCTGGGCACTCTGAAGTCTTCCGAGGCAGTGGAGGAGGTGGCCCCACCGGCTGCCTGAGGAGGAATTAACCAGCTCAGGGCAGAGAAGGAGCGGGTTAGAACTCCTGGCCAGTCAGCAGTGGGGTTGGCCACATGAGGGGACACTGAATTTCCAGCCTGGATGAAATAGGGAGATCCAGTTTTAAAGAAAAGTGGGGGGACATAGTGGGAACATTCTGAGGGCAGGGCTATATATTTTTTAAATTTTCTTTATGTCCCAAGTATTTATTTATAGAGAACCTGGCATGCAGTAAATACCTAATAAGTGCTTGTTGACTTTAGGCAAAAAAAAAAAAAAAATTGGCAGACAGAAAAATAGCAGTCCAGCCAGAAGGCCCATCCCAAGGGTGGATGGCTCCTTGCCTGCTTTTGGCATTTGAGGTTTAAATTTCTTCAAGGGTAACCTTCTCTTGGGCAGGGCCGTTTGTGGTTGGGACACATCCTTTCCCCTTCTCCCAGTGTGTCCAGATGAGATCTGCTTAAAATGACCATCAAGGGTAGCCTTGAAAGGGGAGGAGTCAACATAAAGCCAACCCAGGTTGGTTGGACCGGTGTGATGCCTGACAGAGATCCCTGCCTCAGTGAACAGCTCCATGCAGGGGGTCACTGCCCCATCTTCCACAGCAGGGTGCTGGAGGACGACAGTCAGTGTGTAAGGGGAGTAGACAGTAGTCCAGCCTGCACTGGTCTCTGTGACCCTATTTGAAGCGTGATTATTGAGACAGTGCCTGAACTGTACTAGGTACTGTGGGGGATATAGAAAAGAATAAATACCAGACATTTGCCCCATTGTAGCTTTTGCTGCCCTTGGGGGCAGGATCCATAGCCATATTAAGCCCATAGCTTAATAAATGCCTGCTGAGTGCTTGAGTCAAGAAGCCCCCCTCCCCCTCTTGACCTTTCTTCCTCCTGAGGGAGAAGATCTCCAGTGCCCTGGGGAAGGCAGTTGGCACCATCTCTGGGCTCAGCACCTGCCTCCATTTTGTGCCTGCCACACCTTCATCCCGAGAAAGCTCTTTGTGTAGCCTTTCAGAGCTGTAGGACAGGAAATGAATTAAGAGTTCAGACACAAGCTCCTCCTGGGGCCGATTTTAACCCTTTTAAGGAGAGGGAGGCCGGGCTGCCCAGACCACAGAAGCCCCAAGCTACAAGACCATCCACCCTCTGCACATCTGGGGTCTGAAGGGCTGTCAGTGGAAGAGGGATTGGGCTGGTTTTGCTGGGCCCCAGAGGGCAGGAGGGGAGGCATCTTGAGGATGAGGAAGAGAGCTGTCCAAAAGTGGACCAGCTGTCATGGGAAGCTGGGGGCTCCCCCACTTTAGGGGCTTTCAGGCAGGAGCAGGAAGACCACTTGGGGAGGATTCCTCTTTAGGGACCCGTCTCCAGCCCCAAGTGCGTAAAATGTGCTTTTTGTTCAACGGGAGTGAAGGGTCACTGGATACCAGAAACAATGATCAATCATTGTTCTGGTTACTTTGTCCAAGTAACTGAACCCACTGGTTTGTTCCACTAGGTTTTCAGTCTTCCTGACTGGCTGTGTTCATTTGGGGTCGATGTTTTAGAGTGGCAAGGCCATCTGGTCCAACTGCCTCATTTTACAGAGGAGGACACTGAGGCTCAGGGAGCGATCACCCCGACCCCCTGGGCTCCATTTGTCTAGCGTCGCTGACTTTTCTGTGAGTGACCCACTGTTTGGAAGAAGCCGAGGTTAACTTAGTGAGGTTCTTCTGTACCCTCTTCGGCCCAGGAAGAGGAAGCGAGGTTTGAGACCAGCAGGTTGGCTCCCTGCCCTGTTTGCTGCCTGGCTCCTGTTTTTGGCCCTTTAGCAAGGCAGGAATCAGGTTACTGCGGATCTGTGGGATGGAGCCTTCCATTAACTGGGAGGGTGCGGGTAGGTGGAGGGAGCGTTCCCCTTGAGGACTGTGATCCTGGAACAGGGTGGCAGGTGGGGGTGAAGATTGGAGCCTCCCCTTGCCCCTTTGTCCAGGATGGGCAGGGGGCAGTGTGACTGGAAAGGGCTGTGGGTTTCAGCAGGTTGGTCCGAGAGTGTCAATGCCTCTCCCATCCCGCAGCAGTCACCCCGGCTGGCCGGGCAGAGCTCCAGTATAGCTCTTGTTCGCTGATAAGAGGCAAGGAAAAAGTGTAAGCTTACATGCTCCACCCCCTGAGGAAAGGAGGGGAGAGTCAGTGAATACAATATTTGTTTCTCCTTGGCCATGACAAGGGACTTTTGTTGCCCCCTGAGCCAAGCTATGAAAAAGGAGGTCAGAGAAGCCGGACAGGAGAAGCCGGGGGTTATTTCTCTCATTAGGAGCTGGGGCAAGTTGCTGCCTCGGTTTCACCACGTGAAACGGAATTGGCCGTGCTGGGAAGCCTCTGAATGGAGGGGCCCACCTGGACCAGTTGCCTTAAGTGAGGGAGGCAGCCTGGTGTAGGGAAGAAGGAAACTAGATGGAGACAGGAGATTCCGGGGTGAATCTCGCCTCTTCCTTTTAGCTGGTGGGCGACCCCAGGCAAATCACTCCCCCTTCTCTAGGCCTCAGTTTCTATTTCTGGACTGTGAAGAGGTCAGACGTGATGATTCCTTGGGCCCTCTTAAGTCCTGTGATTGAAAAAATGAAGCGTAGGTCCTCATGGTAGAGCTTCATGTAGGCGAGACTGACTGTGCCTTCATTTCCTGCGGTTTAAAATGCTTCTAACCAAGTCTCCAAAGCCAGCCCCCCACTTCCTGCCATTGTAGCCAAGACCACAGAATCCTAAGTCTGGAAGGGAACCTAGAGGCCCTCTGAGTCCAGTCCCCTCCTTCTACAGAAGGGGAAACCCAGGCCCAGAGAGCTGAAAAGACTTGCCCAAGGTCACACAACCAGTAATGGTTGGCACGGGATCCAAACCTCGGTCCTTGGAGCCCCAGTCCAGAGCGCTAGCCCGCTGGCTGCCTCTGCTCTTGGGAGGGGTCGCCGTGGCTCCAGAGCTCGGCTTACCTTTGCATGCTTAGGAACCCAGTTTTAATGGTCAGCTCCACAGGGGGTTGTCAGACTCGGGGGAGCTAATCCATAAAAGCCAGATGTATACGAGTCTGGGCAGTTACTGATGTTAGTAAAGAAACGTACAATGCAACAGTAAAGAAGGTGGGCTAGTCCCATGGCAAGAAGGAAGGAGGGAGAAGGCGTGGAAAACCTTCCAGCCCTCGCCAGTGGGTGGACAAATTTACAGGAGGCCACGGGCTAAGGATGTAGCAGGGAGAAGGGTCCAGATCTGCGAGGTCACAGATCCTTAGGGAGTGATCGGAGTAGGTTAGACACTGATCTGCCACGAGGATGGGCTGGATGGGGCCAGAACATTCTCTTCCTGGGAGATCAGCCTGCTTGGCAAACCAAGCTAAAATGGGGGGGGGGGGTTAGAACCAGAAGGAACCACAGTGATCCCTTAGTCATGAGGATCCTGGCTCTGGGTCTGTAAGGGCCCTCAGAGGCCATGTTGTCCAACCCCTCATTTTACACATGAGGAAACTGAGGCACAGGGAGACTGAGTGACTTGCCCAGCATCACACACAGGTTGTAAGCTTCAGAGACAAGATTTGACCCTTCCTCCTTTTCTATTCTAGTCAGCCAACATTTATTAAGCACCTACTATATGCCAAACACTGTGTTGAGTGCTGAGGATACAAAGAAAGGCAAAAACAGAGTCCCTGCCCTCAAGGAGCTCACAGTCTAATGAGGGAGCTGACATGTAAAATAATTCAGTACCTATGAGATACATACACAGAGATGATGAAGGAAATATGAAAGGGAAGGCAATGGCTGCTAGAACTGTGAAAGGCCTTTTGCAGAAGGCAGACTTAGATTCGAGTATTGAAGGGAGCCGTGGAAAAGAAGGGCAGAGGATCCAAAACATGGGTGGGTGGGTGGGGGGAGATACAGCCAGGACAGAGGCACAGAGATGGGAGAAGGAAATGTGCAACATGTGGATGGGAGCAAAGTGTAGTAAAGCTGGCAGGGGAGGGAGGGGCTGGGTTAAATGCCAGAGGACTTTGATGTTGGAGGTAGTAGGGAGCTGACAGAACTCACTGAGCTTTGTGTGTGTGTGAGAGAGAGAGAGAGAGGGAGAGAGAGAGAGGGAGGGAGGGAGAGATGGTCAGACCTATACTTTAGGAAAAATCACCTTGGCAACTGAGACAAGTGAGAAGAGAGGGGGCAGGGAGAGAAACCAATTGCGATAGATGATAGATGATTTCGAAATTGATATCTCCAACCTTGAGCTGGTGCTGAGTTATAGTCATCTCCAAAGAACTCTTGGCCATTTTGAATTGGACATCCCATAGGCATCTCAGACTCACCATCTTTCTCCTATTCCAAACATCTCTGTGATTGTCCAGGGTACCACGGTCCCCCTAAGAGAAGGTGATCGCACTAGTCTATAGAGTCATTGAGGGCGTGAGTGAGCACTGTGGCTATGCAGTGAAGAGAAGGGAATGTAAATGAAATATTGGGAAGGTAGAAACCATAATACTATGTAGGGTGGGTGAAAGTGAGGGATTGAAGAGGAAAGACACTGAGGTTGCAAGGTGGGTGATTGGGGGAAGGTCAGTAGATAGGGAGAGACTGATAAGAGAGTTGGGATGATGGAGAGGACTGGAGAAGTCAGAAGGGGCTAGCTAGGGTCAAGGGCCATGGAGAGTGGTCTGCCTTGGCAAGCAGAAGGACCCTCTGTCTGAGACCAGAATGGAGAGAATAGAGTGGTGGAGATATCTGAATGATATGAGATGAAGCAAGAAATCTAGCTGATAGGGAGCTAGGAGGGAAAGCCACTATGTTGAAGGACAGTTGGGAAGATCCTGAGAGACTGTTGAGCTGAATCTAATAGGATGGAATTGAATAGGGATCAATGTAGTCTTTGAATCTGAGTATATTCCAAGAAGTCGGTTTCCCAAGCACCAGACCAGAGAAAGCTGGGATTGCTAGTGGACTGGAAACTCAGAACGAGCCCACTGTTTATGGCAGCCATGAAAATTTACATCCCACAAGGCTAATGTCCAGGACCAGAAATCTTGGGGCCTGCCCTGGCTGGATGGCACTTGGAGAACTGCATTTAGTTCTGGCTGGCGCACTTTAAGGACACGGATGAACTGGAGAATCCAGGGGAAAGCAAACAGGACATTGAGGAGGTCTAGGGATTATGGCTTATTAGTAGTTGAAGAATGGGGGGTCAAGTGGGCTATTTCCTGGGAGAGATAAAAAAATGGGTTCTGCTTGGACCCAGAAGGAAGACCAGTAATGTTTGGATGCTGCAGTGAGGCACAGTGGAGCTTGATAGAAGGAAAATTCCCAAGAATCTGAGCTCTCCAGAGGGGGAATGGCCGCCTCAAGAGATGGTGGGTTTGAGCAAGGTCTGGAAAGGATATGGAACATGCTGTAGAATGTCAGACTTCCTTTTGTCCCTCCTTCTTTTCTTCTTTATATAAAGGATGGCTTCCCTTCCAGGCTGGGTCTTAAGGTTTGCTGTCCGTTTTGAGAGAGCGAGGTTTTCTTTACTGTCACTCCTTGCAGTCTAGGAAGAGGTATGGGGAGAGACCGTGGGATGTAGAGGTGACTCAGTGAACCGTGCTTTGAGCTCAAGGATGGGGACTGACCACAAGGCCGCCATGTCTAGTTCTGTTTGGTGAGCTGATTGGATCGTCAGCCCCCATGACACTTGAGATAAGACGTGAAAGAAGGAATCCAGGCAGGAACCATGACTTGATGGTGTGTTTCATTTTCATTCTTTCCATCAGGGGGAAGGACTTCAAAGAGCATCGTGAACAGAAAACCTATGAGCGGGAGATGCAGCGTATCACCTTGCCCTTGTCTGCCTTTACAAACCCTGCGTGTGAGATCGTGGATGAGAAAACCATTGTGATTCACACCCACCGGACTCCTGGGGAGGACACAAAGGATGGCAGTGCCCCCCTCATGGGCCAGGCTGGCACGCCTGGCGCCTGAGCTGGTGGCCAGTGGGTAGGAATCTACACTGACACTGACCTTCCCAAGTAGGGAATGGCCCTCGTCTTCTGTCACAGTGTTTTTTGGGTGAATTCCAGAGACAAAGGACTAGGGGGAGCCCCGCTTCTCTGGTAGGGCCATCCCTTGGGGCGGGACTTTGCCCACGGAGATGACTGTAGCAACAGCTGTAGGGGTGCTGTCTGCAGGGACTTCCCACAGAACTCAAATGGGGGACAGGGTGGCCTTTGTCCTAGCCCCACTTACTCCCTTTGTGCTCTAGAATTCCACATGGCCTTGGCTTCCTCCCTGTCCTTGCCTGGAGAGGTGTGAATGGCACATACAGACTGTTACCTTGTATTTCAGGAAAAACGAGAGCTTCATTTGCATCAGGGTCAGTTGGTGAGTTGGGGCCTCTCAGCTGTGTTTGTGGTCCCTCAAGGCTGAGTGCTAGAAACGGAGGGGGGGCCAGGTCTGTTTCAGGGTAACTGCAGCCCAGGGCCAATACTCTTCCGAGCCCAAATGAAAAGGAAGAGAAGAAATGTACTGAACGTTCCATGTAGACTGAGGCCTGAGCCAGGTACCTTAGGCCAACACAGGTAGTCAGAGCTAGAAGCTCTGGACTGAGAGATGGCAGGAAACAATGACAATATTTTAGGATTCACAATTGTCCAAGGAACCAGAAATGTTGTCCGTAATTCCATTGCTGGATCCTTTAAATGTCCCCAGGAGGACAAGCAGATGGGGGCTTACACAGCAGGGTTCTTTGGGGCTCGCCAAACTGTGCCCCTCCCCAGCCTCTGAAAGTCCCTGACTGCACAGGACGGTGGCAGAGGCAGGCTCGCTCCCACAGGGTCAGGGTCTCCAATCCCTCCTCCAAGTCTTTCACTGCTCCTCATAAGGCCTTAGGAGGAAGGGAGGGACTTCACCAAACCCGCACCTTCTCCCCACCCCCAAAATCCAAGTGGCTCGGTGTGTGAGTACGTGTGTGAGTACGTGTGTGTGTGTGTGTGTGTGTGTGTGTGTGTGTGAATGCACCAGCCCTGGAGTGGTGGGCAGCTCCCGTGGAAGAGCTGACCTTGCCATCCACCTGCCTGGCTTGCATGTGCGCTGCACACCACAGACACCGCTGGGTTAGTGGTTCTGACTTTTTTTTTAACCATTTCTGTGTGTTTTATATACCTCATTCTAACACCCGCACACTGTAGGCAGGAAGCCACTCTGGTTTCAACTTGGTAAAAACACATTAAACAGGACAAAACTCACTTGTAGCACTGTCGGCCTTTGGGTAGAACACGCCACCCTGGTGAGCTCATCCTTGAGAGGCGGCTCTCTGGTGACCTCAGAAGCACCTGCCTGACCTCAGGCTGTGGCCCAGAGTTGGAGTGTACCCCTAAGCAGTGCTGTGGAGGAGCAGGCTGGTGCCGGAGCTCTGCTCACGGATTGGAGGTCTGCTCACAAGGAACACTGAGGGTGTTGTCATAGGGGAGGGGCACGAACAGTGTAGGAATCTGGTTCTGCTCAATGCTATGGGACTCCTGGGGAGGACACAAAGGACAGCTCATCGCTATGTGACCTTGGGCCCGTCCAGCTCCACCGAGTGATCACCCAGGACCCAGGGAGGGAGAGGCAGTGGCACAACTTCCAAGGATGGAGGGTCTGGGTCCCCAGGGGGGCTAGAGAAGGGCATTCTTCCCATGGAAGCAAAGGTTCTACCTCCCCTTCCCCTGAGGCCTGGGGTCCAGGGCAATGGCCTTTCCAAGGATCAGGCCCTGAATTCCGAGCTGAACCTGGCTCCCTGCGTGGGAGAAAGGGGGAGGGGTCCTTCCCTAGACTGAGAGCCTCGGGACCTGTCATTCTTCCCAGGAAACCATGCAGCGTGGAGGCCAGGGCAGAACGGAGGGAACAGGCACCTGCCGAGTGCCCGCTGAGTGCTGGGCACTGTGCTGAGTGCTTTACAAATGCCGTCTTGTTTGATCTTCACAACGACCCTGGCATTGAGTGAAATACATGAACGTACTTTATATGTAACTTAGGTTCCAAACAAGGCTGAGCCCATCCAAGACCGAGAATGGCTGTAGAGTAATGGAGAAAAGGCTTCCTTCTAGGTGGGGCTGCATGAGAGGGTGTTCATTTCATTCTATGACTGAGTGGCCACCATAGAATGTCAAAATTGGAAGGGGCCCCAGAACAGGGGATGTCAGGACCGGGGAGGGGCCCCAGAACAGGAAATGTCAGACTTAGTCTTTGCAGATCATATAACCCAAACTCGTCCTCACTTTATAAATGAGGGAAAGCCTGGTTCAAGGCCACATTCTGGTGGGTAGCAAGTGGCAGATGGATCTTTGTGGTCACCAGGGCCATCTCCAAGACTGTTTCTTGGTCCCTAATTGCCCAACCAAAGCATTTTCCAACAAGGAAAGTATACCCATGTCTTTCTGATCCACAGCCCAAATAATTTTAATATTGGTTCCATCAGCTCCATTTACTGCTTCATTTACTGAAGTCGACCCAACTGCCTGACTTGGCCCTCCTCTTTTCACACTTGCCGTGAAGAATACTAGCTCTTGCCCTCCTGGGGGAAGGAGACAGTTCAGACCACTTTCCTCTCCTACCTGACTGACTTTCCTGGGCCCCTCCTCACTGTCAGGCCCACCACATCCTACCACCAAGGAGTCCCTAGTGGGCTACAGCCAATCTACACAGCTCATTAGAAAAGTAAACTTTAGTCAAGAGATGATAACCAGTTCCACAGTTCAGCAGGCTGATAATCACTATTTCACATATTTCTGTCAACTGAGCTAACACAAGAATATTAACAGCATCCCCTTTCCCCATATCTCAGTAACCCCAGCACTGATTCCCTGACTGCTAAATATGGTGTCTGCCTGGAGGTACGTTAGAGAAAGCAAATCCAGCTGTGACGCTGCTCCTTCCAATTCATTTTTGGGAAAACCAGTCTCGGTCAGCATTCACCATTGTGAGCTAGGGTGTGCCCTCTAGGCTGGCCAGGGAAAGAGCACTGAGTTTGAGAGGGTGAGTGGGCCTTGCTTAGGGGGCTCATTTTCCTCACTAAGTTTCAGGTGGGCCCAGATCATGTCTCCTTCCCTCAGCAGAGAAACTTCTAGGTGCACCCCCTCAACAACCCAGAGGACTGAAGAATGTCAACAGCACCCACCATGCCCAGTAACAGGAATGTCCACCCCGGCATCAGACTCGGGTCTCTCCCAGTCTGGGAGAGGCCGTATCTGCTAGCAGCTGGCACTGACCCTTGCTACCATCATAGAAGACTTTCTAAGTCTTCTACTGCAGGCCTGCCTTGGGGGAAGCAACCATGAATGAAGTCTGCAGGGAGAGGCCTGAGACTCTGCCCCCCCCGCCCCCGAGTCAATGGAGGCACTGGAGACCCTCAGGTCCTGCAGGAAGACTTGCACACAGGGCGGTAAAGTAACAGATGAGCCCTAGAGAGGAGGGGCAGACAGGGAGATGCAGAGCTAGCCACGTCTTGCTCCCAAACATCCACCACGGCAGAGACCCAATTAAGGCATCCGCGTGTGAGGGGGCCCCAAGGAAGCAGCAGGTTCAGCCCCTCGAGGAGGCAGCAGGCTTCTGGGTGCCAGGAGCAGAGGCATTTCTTCACAGCTTGCAGTCGAGGTTTGAGTTTGGAGATGGTGAAGGGGCACCCCGCGTGCCCCAGAGATCTATCTCCTGAGCAGTAGTGTTGGGCACGTTTTCCTCCTGAGGAGGTAGCAGAAAATGGCTTCTTCCACTCTCAGAGGGAGCCACAGATCCACAGGAAACCTCAACTTGGCCAAAGTGGGGCTGGGTCACTGCCCCATAAATGGGCAGTGTTGTGCCTTGTAATGCCCTGGAGGTGGCTGGGGCACCATGTTTCTCTCGCCACACAGCTGGTGGCCTGGGGGAGCTTAGGAAAGGGAGTCTCGGCTCAGCCCGTACTGCTCACTCACATCGTGGTCCAGCTCCTCCAGTTCTGAGGGCAGGGGGATCCCCAGCTCTCCCAGGTAGAGGGAAAGTGCTTCAAAGGAATCTTCCAGTTTTGAGAATGGGGGTCTGGAAAAGAAAACAAGCAGCACCTCAGAGCCAGGGATCCTCCATGGTCGCCACAGAAGGCCTAGAAGACCAGAGGGTGCCCCAGGGAGTGGGGGCTAGTTTGATGGAACCCCAGGTCTTTCCATCTGCCTGGAAGAGGCTGGAGCTCCCTCAGACGCATCAGACTAGCTTACAATTTGACTGCTATGCATGTTTCTCAGAACACATCTATCAAGCTGTTCCCATTTTACAGGTGAGAAAGGTTTGGCCAAGTTTATGAAGCTGGACCCTGGTCTCAGGCCTTCTGACCCCAAAAGCAGGGTGCTCCCGCTCTATCCCGCTGCCTCAGAGAATTGACCTTGAGAGCCCAAGAGGGCCTTCCAGATGAATGGGCCCTTTTTCACGTTGAGTGCTCTGAGGGGGCTCAGACTCTCAAGTCTGGTAGGGAGAGGGAGGAAAGTGAGGGGCTGTACTGGAGGCCCCTCACCATCACCACTCACCTGCTTTCAGGCTCCAGTTTGCAGCAGATGGCGGCAAGGGGAAAGAAAGCCGGGGGACAATCTGTGGGCACAAACTTCTCCCAGAAAAGCTTCACGTTGAGGCCAAAGTCCAGTGTGCGGGGGAGACAGTCAGGGTCAGCATATACCTGCCCGATGATCTGTAGGGAGACCCAGGTGAAGTCACTAGCAGCAGGACAGAAGGGCAAGCTTTTTGGGAGTGCAGAATGGGAAGAGTAGGGAGACGAGCAGAGTCCTCCCCCAGCCAGACACAGCCCAGCATTCACTCCGTGTGTGACAGACACACCATGGCTCTCAACTGTAGTGAGAAGCTCAAAGCCAATTCAGCCTTTAGGTCTACCTCTCTGATGTGACAGGTGCTGTGCTAGATGCTGAACAAAAATATAGGAAGGGGTATTCAGAATGCTTGCCATCTTGGGGTGGGGGGAGGGGCGAGAAGGGGTGAAAATTAGGAACTCAAAATCTTGTGGAAGTGAATGTTGAAAACTAAAAATAAATAAATTTTAAAAAAAAGAAAAAAAAATACAGCAGTGGCTGCCCTCCAGAAGCTTACCCTCTACTGTGACAAGTACACAATACAATGCTTGTCCCAAGAAACAGCAAGCGATAAGTGGAAGGGGATGTTCCTGAGCTGTGCTGGGAAGGAGGCAAGGAGCGCATTCCAGGTGTGGGGGACCAGCTGAGCAATAGCTCAGAGCCCCCAAAGAGGGAGCAGCCAGCAGGGAGGACTGGACAGGGTGTGAGGTGCACACTGTAGGAACCAAGACTGGAAAGGTTGGTAAGTGGGGGTTAGGTGGTGGAAGGCTGAGGAGCCTCTACTGGATCCTGGGAGGCAATGGGGAGCCAGTGAAGATTCCTGAGGAGCACAGGGACGACAGGGACGGCTGCCTCCTGAGGAGGCAACACAGAGGGGTTCACAAGCTTGAGGGCTGAGAACTCAAAGGAGCCTGACAGGCCACTGAGTCTAATCCTTTCATTTTGCAGATCACAGACTTAGAGCTGGGAGGCACCTCAGAGGTCACGCGATTTACAGGTGAGATAACGACCAATGTTGCCCAGGTAGTGAGTGGCAGAGAGGGACTGGAAGCTAGGCCCTCTGACTTCAGATCCAGGGTCCTTCCACGTACTGCACTGACTCCTAAAAGAATAGAGAGGCTATCCTAGCGCCAACCAAAAAGAATGGACATGAGAGGTGATGGGGGGCAAGGAGCCCCAGCTGTAGAGATGGAAAGAAAAAGAAGAGTCAAGGATGACTGACCTCAAGATGGCACACCTGGCTGCCTAGAAGGAGGGCGATGCCTTGGACAGAAATGAGGCCATTTGGAGGCAGCCAACTGGCTCTTGGAGAGAATCATAATAAGTTCTATTTTAGATGTATCCAGCTCAAGATACACTGGGGTGGGAAAGGGCAGCAAGCAGCTGATAATATGAGGCTGGAGATCAGGAGAGATCTGCGAATCACATGGATCTAAGGAAGCTAATGAGATCCCCAAGAAGGAAGAGAATGGGGCCTGATGCTAAGTTTTAGTGAACGTCCAAGGTAACTCCAAAGGAGACTGAGCAGCAGAAATCAGACCAGAAGCAGCAGGTGCTTCTGCCAAAGCTGCTCGAAGGTCTGGAGGACGACTGACAACAGGAGAGGGATTGGGCAGTTCAGAGATGACAGGCAACAGTGGAGACAATGATTTCAGCTGAGTGACTCTTCTGCAGTTTGATTTCCAGGGACTGAGGAGTGAATGGGACGTGTGAGGAAGGGAGAGGTGACAAAAGCAGACATCCTTTCCAGGAGTTCAGTTATGAGATGGAAAAGAGATATTGGATCATAATCTGAGGAAGATAGAAAGGGGAAGGGTGAGAAGGGTTTTTTGTTTTTTGTTTTCTTCTTAAGGATGAGGAAGGCCTAGATATTAGGGAAGGAGCTAGTGGATGAAGAGAAACTAAAGATGAGAAACAGAGAGGGGGTGATGGAGGTGCCCAACTCCCAGACAAGGCGTTAGGTCTGGAGAGCTTAGCCCAACTCTTTATCAAAGACTCAAGTCCAGGAGGAATGTAGGGAGTATGCAGAGAGGTTTGGAGGGAGGGAGGAGGACTTCTGGCTTAGGTGCAATGGAGACTGTCGCCTAGGGGAGAATAGAGAAGTATGCCACCACCCAGGTCCCAGGGGACAATAGTGAGGGTCCAGCTCAGGTGAAATCACAAATGTGGAGCGAGCTCAGCCTTTGGCAGCAAATGAGCAGGACCTGAGAAGGTGGCTGAGAGGGAAGCTTGGGTAGGTGTGCCTGGCAATAGGCCAAGAAGGCTCCAGATTCTAGTGCTGAACTGGCAAACCATGAGGGAGCATGGGAATCCAGGTCTCCCTGATTCCAAGGCCAGCAGTCCAGTGTCTACTGGGACACCCTCATTGCCTCTCGCACTTTTCATCCTGGCCTCCCCAGCACTTAGCCCAGGGCGTTTCTTGTAATAAGTATCTGTTGAATCAAAAGGATGGGCTGCAACCTGCGCTGGCAAAGAGTGGCCACATCAATGAAAGTGTGTTATTGGCTATTGCTTCAAGTATGTCTATCTCTCACAGGATCTAACCTCCTTGAGGACAGGGAGTCTGTCTTATTTGGCCATCCTGAGGAAGGTACCCAAGCCAGGGTCTGCCCCTCACTGCATCGTGCTGAGCTGGGGTCTGAACTCACCTCACAGAGAACTATTCCAAAGGAGAAGACATCCACAGTCTCATCATAGCTCTTTCCTAGAGAACATGAAAGAGGAGGGGTGAGTACTTTTTTCCTGTCTTTTGCAGCTAGGTCTGGGCCAAGGTTCTAAGTCAGGGCTTGAACTCAATCTCAGGGAGGTGGTGAAGACTGAGCAGCAGGGGCAAGGATGCCAGGGTAGGAACCAAGCGACCTTGGTCTTGACCTTCAGGACTAGGTTGAAGGGTGCTCACTGGGGCAGTGGATGTCCTGCACAACTTTCTTTAGCAAAATGCTCACTGGCCCCCAAGGTGGCAAGGGCTTCTTAAAAGGGATGGAAATGACTGTTTCTACAACGCTGCCCATGGGGGGCAGCCCAGGCTTAGAAAGCCCCAAATCTTCTAACCCCAAGAGAATATTCTGTAGGGACCAGGACTGGCTCTTTAGGACAGTGTGTCCCAGCCAGGAAGAAGATCTAGGGCCTAGGCCTGAGTTGAAAGTGGAAAGAAAGCTTGGCCCACAAAGACTCAGCCCTGGCTCTGTTGCCACCGAGAGGCTTCCACAAGCAGGAGAATGGTGCTGAGAATGTTTGCAGTTCCTTCTCTCAAAGGGTTGTGAGGGCTTTGAAAACTGCTGAGCCAGAGCTTGCCTCCTCGAGATAGGCAGGGCAGACAGACAGGCAGACAGACAGGCAGGCAGACAGACAGGCAGGCAGACAAACAGGCAGGAAAGCAGGCAGGCAGGCAGACAGGCAGGCAGGCAGACAGGTAGATAGACAGACAGGCAGGCAAGCAGGCAGATAGACAGACATACAGAAAGACAGGCAAGCAGACAGGTAGGCAGGCACTCCCTCTACCAGGCAGGGGCAGCATGTAATGGAAAACAAAGAGGGAAGGGCAGCAGCTTGTCTGCCCATCTGGCTGCTGGAAGCTGCTCCATGAGGGGGAGCCACATTCCGGTTTTTAAGGAGATGGGGTGGGAAATGCCCACATGGACACACGCTTTTGGACCTCCCAAGGCACTTGCCACCACACAGCCTGCTCACCATTTAGCATCTCGGGGGCCATCCAGTAGGGGTTCCCCACCACTGTGTAGCGCTTTTTGCGGTCACTCTTACGCAGGGTGCGCTTCTTGGTGGAAGCCTTCTCTGAGCAGGGCTTCTTCCTCTCCTCCACAATGAGCCTTGAGAGGCCAAAATCGGCCACCACGACAGTCTTGTCCTGGCCAAAGACACAAAGCAGGTCTGTGACTGACCCCGCTGACCAGCAGGTTCCCACCCAGAACAGCTCAGATCCAGAGAGCACTGAGGGCATTTACAAAGCCCTCTCGGGGAGGTGGGCAGTGCCAGTGTTATGCCTCCGCTCTACAGAGGAAGGAGTGGAGGCAGAAAGGCCAAAGCCCCACCCAGCTCTAAGTGCTAGAGTCTGGTGTTCTCCTCACCCCATGTCACTGGCTGCCAGGGAACTCTCCAAAATGACATGGGAGCTTCTTGAAGGTGGCTATGGGCCACTTAAGGAGGGCCTGGCATGATGCCATGTCTCATGGGGGTTGGTGAAGAAGACCCCGAGATGGAAACGGAAATGAGGACAGAATCTGGGTAAAAGGTGGCGGTTCATGGAGGGGAGCTCGCGTAAACTTGGGAGAGAAAGGAGGAGAATGCAGGAGAGATGGGCATCTTAGAGGGACCAGACAGCAGAGGAGGGAGCCCAGCAGGCCTGGCACACAGAGCCAGGGGTCACAGAGCTTGGCCCTTCAGCTGAGAAGGGAAAGTGTCGCACTTCCTCGTCTCTGCACTCCCTCTGGAGCTGCTGCTGCCCCTCCGTCCCCCAGGGTGAGGCAGAGGCCCCACCAGGCAGGGTGGCTCACCCCCAGGGCACTCACCAGCTTGATGAGACAGTTGTGGGAGTTCAGATCTCGGTGAATGATGCACATGGAGTGCAGATATGCCTAGAATGGGAAGGAGCAGTGAGCAATGTCAGCGGAGGCCAGGCCCTCCTGGTCAAAGCTTGTCGGAAGCTGGCTCTCAAAAGGCACGACCACCTAGAATCTGCCTCTCTGATCCCAGCTCTGCTCCACCTCAGCTAATGGATCATGGCTTCCCATTTCCAGCCAGTGTAAGCCAGGCCCTCAAGCCCTCCCTGCTCTCTGGCTCCATGACTGCCTCTTGGGGACATGTTTTCCTCAGAGCCTTGGTTCCTCTGGGGGTGCCCCACTCCTGTTCTGAGGGATGCACAGCCAGGCCTCGTGGAACAGTCACCCCCTGAGCTGACTGGGGCTTGAGCACTCTTCTTCCAGAGGTTCAAGCACTGTCAGCCCACCCTGTCCTCGCTTTGGCCAGACAACTTCACCAGCCACTTGGCTAATAATATCCACAGGACCTCTCTCAGCTTTCCCACCTCTTCTCAGGATAAAAAGTATGTCATGTCTTTTTTCAGAATATGCTCCATCTTGTCTGAATATTTAAAATTTTTTTATTCTCAATTTAAATACCAAAAAAGAACATCTCCATACACATAGAACCACAGGAAACGAAATCTCCATTTCACCCCACTTGCTTTTAAAAAAAAAAAAAGAAAAGAAAAGAAAGGTACATAATAAAAGCTACGCTTCACTTTCAAAGCTGTTCTGGCTGTCGGTACTTCCTTCAGTTTTCTTTCATGAATTTTAAAAAATGTTCCAATGGGGCCTCACTATTAATAGCTTCCCCTCTCCCCACTCTCCTCCAACACCCCTCTAGAACAGGAGGGCTTAACTTGGGGGCCCCTTGAGCAATTTCAAAGGGTACAAGAATTTGATATTTTTAAAAAATATTTTGATAATGGTATTTCAGTATAATGAGTTTCTTTATATAATACGTTTAAAAGCTTTCTTCTGAAAAGGGGTCCCCAGGCTTCCTCAGACGTCCACAAAAAGGTGCATCCTGAACCTCTCGCTCTGCCCTGGCTCCTCTCCCACGTACATACAGGCTTAGGTGTCCCCATCCCTTGTCTCCTTTCAGTCAGACCCCTGGAAGAGGCTCCCAACTCATCAGCCCGCCCCTAATACGCTCCAATCCATCCTCCACAGAACTGCCAAAACAATGTTCCTAAAAGCACAGATCTGACTAGGCCGACGCCATTCCTCCACTCCAGGCTCACCCACACCTACAGGATAAAACGCCCCCAATACTCCTCTCGGCCTGGCACCACAGGGCCAGCCTCACCGGGCCTACCTTCCTTCATCGCCCTCTCTCCAGGACTGGAATGCCCCATTTCTGCCTCTCTGCTGGCTATGGGCCTGCTGGCCAGCCTGCCTCCTTACCCTCCAGCCCAGGTGTGGCCTCCCCCATGAAGGTATGCTACATTCCCTGGCACAAAGTACCAGCTCTCACCATCTGGCTTCTCTCATCCTTGCTGGCCAGAACCTGTCCCCCTCCTAGACTGCAAACTCCTTGAGGGCAGATCGGGCTGCTTTTCATCTCTGTCTGCTCTTAGCACCCAGCAATGTGCTGGACCTGGGGCTGGCTGAAGGGGGGTTTCTCCTGAGACTGCCCCTCGAGTCCCTTCCATTTGCACTCAGTTTAAAACCGTTTGCATGGCTGTCTTCTGTTTTATATCAGGCGCATCCCTCCCCTCCCCAAGGCCTGGCTCTTACTCAGGCACCCCTAGCCTTGGATAGGAGGGGAATCAACACTCATCGCTTTCACTGCACCCCCCGCCGACTGACTCCCAAGTGCCTCAAAACCTGCACTCTGCGCTCACGCGCTTGAAGTCATTCTCAGAGCAGGCCTCAGCGGCTCCTCGTTGCCAAGGCCAGTGAGGCTGTCCGTGTGTCTGTCTCCCACGCTCCAGTCCTGCTACATAGTTCTCATGGGTACCTCAAAGTCAACATATTCAAAACCAGACACCACCACCCTCCCCCCAGCCACCCCAGGTCTGTTGTGAGCATCACTACGCTCTTGGTCACCAGGCGTGAAACCTGAATCATCTTGGGTTCCTGCTCGACCCTGGGAACTCTGCGTCCTCCCCAGGCCCTGTCATTCTCTCTTTCTGTCCTCTCTTTGCCATTACCATCATTAGCACCCTCCGTCAGAGCGGTAGCCCAGGCCATGAATCTCTCTGTCCCAACCAGATTCATCTACATTCACATTAGCCTTCCTTGAAATAAAGGTCACTTCCCTGCTCAACAACCTTCAATGGCTCCTCTGGACAAGCCACTCAGCCCAGTGCTCACCACCTTTCTAGCCTCTTTCTCAGGGTGAGCTCCACCTGCTAGTCTAACTTTTAGATTCTCCCTGCTCCCCAGATAAGGCTGGCCATCCTCTGCCTTCATGCCTCGGCTCCCTTCGGTTCTCCTATGTGGACTGTCCCTGTCTGACACACCCCACGGGGCTGGTCAAAATCCCATCTCTCACAGCTCGGCCCATTTACTGCTTCCTCTAGGAAGCCTTTTCAGCTTGAACCCTGTGAGCAATCGGCTTGCTCACGGCACTTGTCAGATTCTCCCTCTGATCAGACTCTGAATGGACATACTTCCTCTCCCATAACCATGAAACTACTAAGAGGTAGAGTTGGGACCGGAACCCAGATCTCCTGATCTTGAGTCATTCTGTGAGGGGGGAGGGAAGGAAGGAAGGAAGGAAGGAGTGAAAGAGGAAGGAAGGAGGGAAAGAAGGAAGGAAGGAAGGAAGGAAAGGAGAAAGGAAGGAGGGAAAGAGGAAGGAAGGAGGGAAGGAAAGAAGGGAGGGAGGGAGGGAGGAAGGAGTGAAAGAGGAAGGAGGAAGGAAGGAAGGAGGGAAAGAAGGAAGAAAAGAAGGGATGGAGGGAGGAAGGAAGGGAAGAAGGGAGGGAGGGAGGAAAGAAGGAAAGGAGGAAGGAGGAAAGAAGGAGGGAAAGAAGGAAGGAAGGAAAGAAGGGAGGGAGGAAGGGGGGGTGGTAGGAAGGAGTGAAAGAGGAAGGAAGGAGACGGAAGGAAGGGAAGAAGGGAGGAAGGAAGGCTGCACTGGAGGATGGGGGCTCAAACCCAAGACCCTGTCCTTGCTCTCTGGGCGATTCCTGATATCCCTGCTAAGGCAGTAAAGCGAGGGAGGCCCAGAGGAGGCAGAAAGTGAAGGAGAACTGGCCAAAGAGTCTGGTCAACCCAAGCGTCCTGCTGCATTTGGTCTCAACTCTTCAGTCTCTCACCAGCAGCTTGTCTGCCAGGAACCGAGAGGTGACTCTGGACATACTCACCATCCCAGAGGCGATTCCTTTAGCGAAGCTGACCTTCTGTTGCCAAGGAAATGGGTCCTGCAGGATAAGAAGGACTGTCAGCCTTAAGGGAGGCCCTTGGCACCACATTGGGACAAGTACGGGGGGGGGGGGGCTTGGTCTCTACCTTGAGTCCTATTCCCACCCAAGGGCTTCTGGCTGGAGGGAAGGGAAGCTGCTCAGTGACCATCTAGCCCAACCCCCTTATTATAGGTGAGAGAGCTGAAGACCAAGGGCAGGAAAGGGCTTGAGATTCTCAGATCAGGCCATCTCAACCCTCCTCATTTGACAGATGAGGAAAGTAAGGCCCCGAAGGGGCAAGGAACACAATCATGGTTACAGACAGCTTTAGTGACAGAGAGGGGACTTGCACCCATAAAGCTCTCTCCACTACACACTGGCAGTTTGTTATAAACTGACTAGTTTTCTGTCAGTGTTAATGAGTCCAGCTTTGAACCTAGGTCCTCTGACTCCAAACCCAGCGTTCTGTCCACCACACACATGCCCTGAGCATCAGATGCCTGTGAGGACCCACCCCAAACAGGGCCATGTTGGTTGCTGCTGCTGCGAGCTAACACAAGAGAGCCTACCGGGAGCCCACCCGTCGGGACCCCGTCCCTCCACACTGACCACGCTGCGCAGGAAGTCCTTCAGGGTACCCCCCTCGATGTACTCTGTCAGCAGGTTCAGCTTCCTGTCCTTGTAGAGGACCCCGATAAACTTGAGCACGTTGGGATGGTCCAGGCTCCTCATGACTTTCACCTGAGAGGCAAGACAGTGTTATCGCTGGCGAGGCCTTGTCAGGCACAGCTGGGCAGAGAGGGAGGGCACCCCTTCCGCCTCTGGGGATTAGATGCTGAGCAGCTTGACAGACAAGGAAAACCAAGACAGACTGTCAGAGGAAGCTTGGGATTGCTTCTGTCCAAGGGACTCACTAGTTGGCATTTGTATAATCTGGCAGGCTGGCACTGTCATCATCACCACTTTATACCTGAGGAAGCTGAGACAGACAGAGGCTGTGATCCTACAGCTGCTAAGTGTCTCAAGGCCGGGTTTGAGTTCAGATCTCCCTGATTCCAGGCCTAAAGCTCCACCCACTGCTCCAACACCTCCATGTCACGAGTCACAAAGCTAGAATTGCCAGGCTATGGGGTTAGAGACAGTGAGGAGCTGAGGAGGCCTCCTGGGCTGGGAGCCTGAGCCTCTGGGAGGACGGCTCTGCCTTCTACAGTCACAGGGAAGGTTGGGGGGCAGGGGACAAGCTAAGAAGCTCGTTTTGGACACATTGAGTTGAAGATGTCTACTGGATGGCTCGCATGGGTTGTGCCTGCAAGGCAGCAGGAGGGAGAGGCAGCCTGGAGGTGACAGGGAGGTCAGGGCAGGACTCTGAGAAGCCTCAGCAGAGATGAGGACTGAATCCACAGGCGCTGAGGGGGTCACCAAAGCAAAGTCCCCAAGTTTTCCCTTGGCGGCTCCCACAGCTTCCCCCTAAGATTAAGAGATTAAGATTAAGAGAGATCTCAGGGCCCACTTTTAGCTCTCAGGGAAGAATGCACCGGCTCTACCTTGCCACTAACATGGCCCTGCTTCTGGGGAGGGCATCACCAGTCCTAATTGGAGTCCCTGGGTCCGGGATCTCAGCAGATGTCCTCAAGTCTTCCTTCTCAGCCCATCCCATCTCTTCCAGCAGACTGCCCCTTTATCACCCCCACATCTTACTTCTCTGCAGCATTTCTGCTGGTCTACCAGCTTTGGCCTACAGACATGATCACATCACTCCCAGCTCCCCCACAACCCCTCACTAGCTAAGCTCCATCTCTCTCCTCCTGTTTGTGGCTAAGCTCCCTGAGAAGGCCAGTTTACAGTAGAAATCTCCACTTCACTCCCTTAACTCTTTGCAGTCTGGCCTCCTCCCTCACTATTCCACCAACACTGCTCCCTCTGAAGTAACCAATCAGTCGCCAAATCCAGTGGCCTTTTCTCAATCCTCAGTCTGGACCTGTCTGCAGCCTTTGATGCTGCAGATTACCCTCTTCTCTCTAGGTTTTTGGGATACCCTTCCCCACCCCAGCCCTCCTGGTTCTCCTCTTCTCTCTCTGACCACTCCTTCTGCCTCCTTTGCTGGATTCTCATCCAGGTCAAGCCCTCTCACTGGAGGTGTCCCCCCGGCTCCGACCTGGGCCCTCTTCTCTTCTCTTCTCCCTTTATACTAATTCACTTAGTGCTCATCAGTTCCCATGGATTCAACTCTCATCTCTATACTGGTGATTCTCAGATGGATCTGCCCAGTCTGAACCTCTCCACTGACCTCCAGTCTAGTCTTACCTCTGCAATTGCCACTTGGACCTTTCCAACTATATCTTAAATTCAACATTTCCCAAATGGAACTCTTCCTTTCCTCCAAACCATCCCCTCTTCCAAACGTTCCTGTTATAGTCAAGGTTACCATCATGATCCCCGGCACCTGGGCTGGCCACGTAGGTGTCATCTGGATACCCCTTTCACTCCCTGTATCTAATGAGCTGCCACACCTGGTCATTTCTGCGTCTGTAACATCTCTCCACTACAGCCCTTTCTCTCCTCTTGGTGCTGAGGGGCAGGCCCTCATCATCTCACGCTGGGCCCTTTAGAGGGCTGCCCTCACTAGAATCCACCTCCGCTCAGCTGTCAGTCATTTTCCTAAAGCATGGATCCCTATTTAATCAGCTCCCTCTCACCTCCAAGATCAAATAAGAAATGCTTGTTTTGGCCCTTGAAACCCTTCTCCCACGTTCCGTCGCCATGGCTGCATGGACTGGGATCCCTTGACCCTCACCCTCCTGCTGCTTCTAGAGCCAGGCCCCGCCCCCCCAGCTCTCTACTCCAGGTGTTTCCCCAGCTGTCTTCAGGCCTGGGGCGGGGGGTGGTGGCTCTGCCTCCCTTCTGTCTCAGCAAAGGTCCTGCCTTCCTGATTCCCCTCATGCTGGCGCCTTCCTGCCTGTAGCTCATACAAAGGTGTTTGCACGCTGTCCCCCATTAGATTGGGAGCCCCTTGAGGGCAGGGACTGGCTCCTGCCTTTCTTTGTGTCCCTGGCTCTCGGCACAGAGCCTGGCACACGGCAGACGGTCAGTACATGCCAGGTGATTGCCTCATCTCTCCCACATCCTCCTTATGTGATCAGCTGCCACATCTCACCCTTTCTCCCTCTACATCGCCACATCTATGCCCCTCTCTGCTCTCACTACTACCTAGTTCAGGTTGTGAGGGAACCAGTCTCCTCATTTGTCTTCTGGCTTCTTGTTTCTTCTCTTCAATTTGTCTTTCAAACAACTGGCAATCAATCAACAAGCATTTATTAAGTACCTACTATATGCAAGGTGCTATGCTAGCTGCTGGGGACACACAACCAAAAATGAAACAGTCCCAGGCCTCAAGGAGCTCCCGGTCTACTTGGGAACACAACATCTGCATCAAGAGGTATACACAAAACACAAGTCAACAGAAAGTAAACCCATGTGGGTTGGGGGCATCTGGCGGACGAGGGCACTAGCAGCTGGGGATGGGGCAGGAAAGGCCTCCTACAAAAGGCCACCTGCACACCCAGGAAATAAGAGGTACAAGGGAGAAGGGAGCAGGCTGCAGGCCCAGCCGACAGCCCGGGCAACAGCCTGGAGAATGGACCTGAAGGCCTCTGGACTCTATGGTGAGTCAGGCTGGACAGCAGAGAGCAGGAAGGGGACCAAAGCGGCACAAAGCAAGAAAGGAAGGTCAAGGTCAAACACAGCAGCGGCCCTGAGGGCACACTGTCTCCTCCAATCTGTTTGTCACGGCCTCACAGGCCTACGGCTGAAAGGGGGCCTGTCCACAGGCTAGAGCTCTCAGGCTAAGGGCTATTTCTTTAGTACCTCAGCCTTGCACACAGCTGGCACTTAATAAATGCTGCCCTGAAGAGGGTCATTTCCATCCTACTCTTTGAGTAGTTGGTTCTTAGAACAGGAAAAGGTGGACTGTTCTCAGGGCCTCCAAGGCCCACCCTCCATACCTCCGTTAGGAAAGTCTTCTGTGTCTCCTCGTCACACCGAATCAACTCCTTCATAACCATGACCTTGCCGGTAGCCTTGTGTGTCACCTGTTGGAAGATTGAGGGGATGACCAGAGGAGTGACTGCAGACATCCCCGGGGAATTCCCTAGTAGGGGCTTCTTGAGTTGGCTGGGCAGAAACACTGTGGCCGAGGGCCTTGGGGATCTGGCTGGGAACCGCTATACCAGGGCCTCCCAGGTTCTGAATGCTATCAGGTGTGAGCGTGTGCACACATTCAGAGCCAGCACACAGGAAGTCTGGAGGCCCATCAGGGAATATACATTTCCCCCTGAAGAATTGGTTTTACATAGAATACCATGAACCAGAAAAAGGAAATGGAAAGCAAGACAGGATGGAGTGGGAAAATCCATGATGTGCCAAGACAAAGAGGGATTCCAGCCACTGGGCAAAGGAGTCAGCTGGGACTCAGAACTGCTTGGGGCAGGGTCTGTAGGATAGCCAGGCATTGGGAGCCAGAGAGTCAGGGAGTCAGGGAGGCGCCATGCTTGCCTCTCCTTCCCTTCTCTGGGACAAGATGCACGTAAGAGACAGGGAATGCACTGCTTACCTGGCCCCACCTCCCATCCATGTGCAGAAGGGGAGGAGGAGAGAAACAAGCGTTAGTCGCCTAGGCTGCTAGCCCCGCCAGAATAGGTGTTAGATAAAGTAATCACTGATTTAATAGGGAGGGGATCACTGAGACCCAGACACTAAAGCTGCCCTTGGGGTAACTGGGCCTCCGGAGCCAGATGGGACATGGGCATTCCCATTTCTAGGCACTCCGTGAGCCTAAGTGAGGATTCACCAGCTGGAACCAGAAGGTTGAGAAAAACAAGGAAACAAGTATTTGGATGAGAATGAAGGGTCAGCAGCTCTGCCCCTGGCCTGTCCCCTCTGTCCCCACCATGCCACCTCCCAGCAGCCTTTCCTTTCTCCCTCCTCCAACCTACTCTTCACACCCCTGCTGGGTCACAGAGCTAGTCATGCCACTTCTCTTTCCAAATGGCTCCCTTTCGTGGCTGGGCTCAGCATGGAAGGGCCTCCACATGCTGCCTCTCTTGTTGCAGTCAAACATGCAGCATTAGCCCACCACCGCACACACTTCGTGTTGGCTTACCCCAACTGAACGCAGCCCACAGAGCCAACGGGTGGCACAGATGACGTTCCCCCCGCATCCTCACCTTGATAGCCTGTCCAAAGAAGCCCTTCCCCAGGACCTCTCCGTGGGTCAGGTCGCAGGGCCGGAAGATCTGCTGAGAGTAGCTGCTTGAGCAACGCAGGGATTCAGAGCGGCTGATGTCTCGGCTGAGCAGCAGAGGCTCCTTGGGGGAGCAGGGGCCCGGGGACTTGGAAATACTGTTACTGCGCCTGGGGAAGGATGATCGGTGGGGCAAGGGTTAGGGCCTAGGCAGGCAGGGCACATGCTAGGATAACCACTGGAGAGACCCCGTGCCGAAGGTCAGCAGACTGGGCCTTTGCACAGCTCGCCAACAGTCCTGATGTCAGTCAGAGCAGCAGGCTGCCTGGGGGGCGGGAGGTGGGGGGCGGTGGGAGGTTCTCCTCCAGGAGCTCTCCAAGCAGAAGCAGACAGAGCATGGGTCAGGTAAAGCAGGGATTCCTTTCAGATGTGGCCTCCCTCTTTTCACACTCTCTTCATCTCAAAAGCCCAGAACATCAACCCTCATGGGGTCTCTGCCAAAGTGGTGGCAGCCTTTCTCACCAAAGCCAACCCCTTCCCATGGGTCGCTGACCCATTCCCAGCACCCAACATCTCTCCTCCTGCTACCGATCACTTCTTTCCCTGCTGCTCTCAAACACATTCAAGTCTCTCCTATCCTTAAAGAGCCTTTGGTAGACCCAGCGTCCCCCTTAAGCTATTGTCTTACCCCTCTCCTCGGCCAAGCCCCTGGGACAAGCTGTCTACACTCACCGGCCTCACTTGCTCTCAGCTCTTTGCAATCTGGTTTCTAATCTCAACACTCACCTGAATCTGCCCAATCTGTGGCCTGTTCTGTCCTCTTCCTCACAGTCCTGTCAGACTGTCAGACATAGTTGACCAGCCTCTTTCTCTTCTCTGTGCTTTCCCAACACCCCTCTCTCCTGGCTCTCTCCTAACTCGGGGGCTCCCCAAGGTTCTGCCCTCAGCCCTCTCCTCTTCTCGGGAATCTCACTGGCTCATGGGTTTAACAATCGTCTTTATACAGATCACTCACACATCTGTCTCTCCCTCTCTTCCCTGAACTTCAGTCCTGAATTGCCTACTACATCTTCCAAACTGGATGCCCCTGAGACATCTCAAACTCAGCATGTCTAAAACAGAATTCGTCTTTCTGGTCAAACTCGTCCCTCGTCCACATTTCCTCATTTCTGCTAATGGCCCTGCCATTATTCTGGCCTCCTGAGTGTTTCACTTCAGCATCACCTGTGACTCCTCACTCTTCTCCAACCCCCATATCCAATCAAAATCCAACTTTTTCAGCTTCTAACCTCACAGCACTTTCTAGCACCCTATCCCTTCTGCCCCTTCACCCAGCTCCCACCTTCCTTTGGCCCTCATCACCATTGAAATCATTCGAGCAGCTTCCTGATTGGCCTCCCTCCTGTCCACCTACCACACTGCTACCAGTCACTTTCACAAGCTCAGATCTCACCATGGGTCTGCTCAACTACCCCGAGCAGCTCCCCCCTGGCCTCTGGGATGAAATTCAAGTGTCTTTCTTTAGCTTTTAGAGCCTTTCCCCACAGTATCATGGGTCACTGTTCCCCCCGCCCTCTAGGATCCAGCCAAATGGGCCGCCTCTTTTCTCCTAAGGTGTAGACCAAGCATTGTCTTCTGTATGAAGCCCAGCTTCTCCCTCCCTCCCTCCTAAGCGACCTTGTATTTAGCTAGTTTGTATATATTTGTGCTTATTCACTTGTATGTGTGTCCTGTTGTCTTCCTCATTGGTCTTAGCTCCGTGCAAGAAGGGACTCTTTCCTTCCTTGGCTTGTATCCTGACACAGTGCCTGGAATAATCAGTAATCCTCCTTAACTGATTGTCAGCTGATGAGTTTGACCAGAGCTGCTGAGGTTCCTTCCCTGGCTCTCCAACTCTCAGCCTGTGGATGTCCTGTCTAGAAGGCTCCTCAGCCCCAGGGGATCACACCCAGACTGGCTAGTCCAGCCTGACCACCACTAAGGGAGGTCTGCTAAAGAGGCTACTCCCACACTTCTAGAGTGAAAGCTGAACAAGAGCGATCCTATTCCTTTGTCCCCCAGTGCCGTGCACAGGTCAGGGCCACACCTGAGAGATCGCCTCCGCAGTGTCCCATCCAGGTTCTCCTTAACGTCCAGTGTGCTCCCGGCATGAGGGACCCCGACGGTCTTCATATGGGGGGAAAGCCGGGAGTCCAACCGGAGGTGATCCAGGTGCTGGGAGACAGGGTCATGCTCAATCAAGAGCTGAAGGGTCTGGCTCGTCTTGCCAATCATGTCCTCCACCTGGAGGTGAAAGCAAGGTGAGCTGGCTGGCTTTCCAGAGGATTCCCTCTCCTCGTCTATTCTCTTTCTCCTCCCTCTCTAGCTGAGCAGGCTACAGGGAGGTGACCCTCTGACCGCTGACCATTCTTCTCTTGTGGATGGCTTCAGTTCTCAGAGGGGGCTCATGGCTGGGTCTCATAGCAGCTGACCCTGCACTGTCTAAACAAGCTTACTAGAGGCCCCTCCTTCTCTGTACTTTGATTAGTCAGGTGGATGTGGGAAATCATAAGTCTCAAGAGGAGAATCATAGGACATTAGAGCTGGGAGAGACTTTAGACATCATCTAGTTCTCCATTTTACAAGTCAGGAAACTGAGGCCTGTAGAGGGAAAGTGACTTACCCAACGTCACAAGTCTCTAAACCCCCATGTTAAGGGTCTACACTCCACCATGCTGCCTCCCCTCCCTTCCTCACTCCACCCCACCCCATCCCCATCTCATTACCAAGTCCAGAAAGGGGAAGAAGGACGGACCAGGGAGACAGAGGGAAGCTCTAGGATCTGGGCCTACTCCCTAGCAAGAAGTCAGCCATCATTTTCTAGACACAGCGGAAGGCTCCAGAATGCATACATACCTCCTCTACCCGCAGGGTTCGGACAGGGGTCCCATTGATTTCCAGAATCCGATCCCCAGGGTGGATGGCATTTCGGACGTTGGGGCTGATGTGCATTCGGCTGACCCTGAACAGAGACAGAAACGCAATGGGAGAAGAGGGCAGGGCGAAGGAGCCATCAGGCTGATTCATGTAGATGCCATGAATGTTGATTCAGGACAGGCTTCCTTTGTGCAGGGTCAGAGATGCCTGGGCATTTCTTCCCTCCTCTCTCGGGACAGCACAGCCTGCCCTGTATGATGGCATGACCCAACACTTCAGGCCTCAGGCCCCATTCTGCTTTTTCCAAGTCTGAGACCTAAGGCTGGCTGACAGACAGCAAGGGAAGGCAAGAAGTCCTGGGGCCCAGGAAGGGCAGCTGTGGGGAGGGATTCCCCATCAGGCAGGTACTGGGGAACTGCCCAGGCTCTGAAAACCTCCAGGCCCACCTCTGGGGAGTCTTGGATACTTACTCATTCACTTGTACGGTGGTGGCATAGTCAGAGCAGGCACTTTCGATGGACACAGAGAAGCCTCTCTTGCCCTCAGTTGTGGCTGGCATGGAGATGAGCGTGACGGAGTAAGGCAGCTGGTCATGGGCGGACTCCGTGGACAGCCTCTCAAACATGGGCGTAAGTACCACCTCATTGTAGCACTTGCCACTGCACAGAGAAGATAACCTGTGAGCAAGCCTCTTCTTCTCTTCACACAGGCCCTGCCAATCCCCATCCCCATCCCCATCACTCCTTTTCAGGGAAGGCCACAAGGCCCATGGGACACCCAGGCACTCTGCCACCTCTGGATTCAGGCCTCTGGGCAGAGGTGGACTTGACAGTAAGCTTGTTATGTTACAACCAAGTCATTTCATTTCTATGTTCTCAACTGATTCTTTAAATAATTCTGTGAGGTAGGCAGGTCATTTAAAAGAGGAGCAAGCGGGGTGTGGCTTACGCAGAGGTCGTCTCCCCCCCCCCACCCCAGATTCTCTGTGGAGTGCATATGACAAGTAGCACCAGCTGCCATCACTTTACCAGTACAGAGTGGAATGCTGAACCAGGGCATATGCATCTCCATCCTCAATGATCACCTTGCAGCTCATGCAGGCAAAGCATTCCGGGTGATACTTGTATTCTCCAGCTACCTGTGTGGGACGGAAGGAAGGGGGGAAGGGAGATGGGACAAGTCTCCTATTATCCAGGAGCCTTGATCATTCCAAATGTCCTAGGGCCAAGAGGGGCTTGCTCTAAGTCATGTGCTTAGCACGCTGACTTCTCAGGAGCAGGCCCAGCAGCAGAACAGGGCAGGACGTGCCTTGTTCAAGCACAGGGACGTCGCAAGACACTCCTGTTCACTCCACCAGCCTCACTGAAGGGTCTCTGGTCCAAACTGAGGGAAATACTCATATCCTTATATTGAGCCCAGTCTCAGTAGGAAGGGGTCTCCGAGGTCACTTAAGACATGTCCTGGATCAGACGCCTGCCTCTGGCCTCCCTGACAGGCCTCAGCAGCTCCCAACCGCCCATCCTGGAGAAGCCCAGCTCCTTGGCCGGGGATTCTTGCAGCTCAGGCCTCCACACCTCAGACTGTTCTCTGTGACTGGACCCTCCTCCTCTCACTTCAGAGGTGCCGAGCCTGCAGATGCAAAACTCCAGGTCCCTAGAACCAGATTAAAATGGGATTGGGAACTGTCTCACAACATAACACAGCACAGCTAATGCCAACCTGGGGTTTTCTAAGGTTTTCTATTTGCGTTTGACACCGTTGCCATACCTCCTGTCTTAAAAGGCACTTGCCAGGTCATGCTGTTGTTCATCAGTGTTGGCAGCTTACCCCCTACTAGATAATAAGCTTCTTGAGGTCAGGAATCATGTCTTAGCTAAACTATCCTCCAGGATCAGATTCAAGGTGTCCTAAAAGTCTCAGTGCAGTTTAAAAGCAACTAAAACTTAAAAGCCCATCCAAACACCTCTGGCTTCCCGTGTGCATTCATTGGCTATTACCCCCTTTTACGCCGCTCCCACTCCAAGCACGCCATCTCCCATCTCGCTGCCTTTGCACTGGCTGTCCCCAACACCTGGAATGCCCTCCCCCTCCTCACCTCTGCCTCAGGAGGTACTGCAAGCACCACCTTCTACACGGAACCTTTCCTGTTTTCTGACACCCACCCAATTACTGCTCTTTTGTCTCCCCCCTCCAAACCCTGGCCTTTTCCTGGTTTGAATTTACTGTGTGAGCGTGTATGTATGTGTGTGAACCTGTGTTCTTCCCTGTTAGGATGTAAGCTCCCTACGAAAGAGCTCGTCTCCTTGTCTGCATTCCCAGGGTCTCCCTCTGTATCCGGGGCCATCACCAGTCGCCCTGATCTATATCTGGCCACTGGACCCAGCTGGCTTGGAGGACAAAGTGAGGCTGGCGACTCTGCACAGCCCCGCCTCACTTAAATCCAATTCACTTGCATGTCCTGGTTTCACCTCCCTGATGTCATGGTCTTCCCGGAGAACCAAGGACAAAGTACAACAACAACTCAGGGTCTAGCACAGTCCCTGGCACACAGTAGGTGCTTAATAAAGGCAGTAGTTTTTTCCTTTATCTTCACCTGTCCCACAGAGCCCCTTCTAGAGTCTGTACTTGAGGGTAAGCCAACAGACCTGGCCTGCCTGGCCCCCACCACCAGACACTCTGACGAGCTTGCAGATTGACACCAAGACACCCTTTCCAGAGATGACATCAGAAAGGGCGGCTGCTTCTTTTCCCCTCTGCACCCTGACGCTGTCTCCACATTGCGGCTCATCGCCCCGACCCAATGAAGGAGACAACAGGCCGGCAGAGAGAGCCCTGGCATTACAGAAGCGAAGGATTTCAGTATAGGGAGGGAGGCCTCCCACCATCTTACAGAAAAAAACCAGGCCTCGAGCAGGGCAGAGAGCTGGGAGCAGCAGAGCCTGGGTCCCCAACTCATCATCCTGGACTTGTGGAAGCCTAGGCAGAGACTGAACGAACCTCTCCGGTCTCCACTTTCTCATTTGTAAAATAAAAGCACTTGACAAGATCAGTCAGATTACAACCTTTTTGGTGTCATGGACCCTTCTTAGAAGTCATATTTTTAAATATACAAAATAAACATCAAAGAATTGCAAAGCCAATCAATTCTACTAAAATACAATTGTCACAATATTAAAAGTTCCCGGAGCCAGGTGAAACCCTGGACCCTAGGGTGCTTTAAAGTTTCCAAAACATTTTATAAATATTGTCTCATTACAACAATGATGTGAGGTGGGAAGTAGAGGTATCGATTTCCATTTTACAGAAGAGCAAACTGAGGCTTAGAGGTGAAAGTCCCATGCTGACTCTAAATCCAACACTTTCCCTATCTACGCTATTACCTCTAAACCCATAACCCTAAGAGTTAGTAACCAGGACTTCCCTCATGGTGTATGACCCCCAGCTCCTCTTCCCTTCCCGAGCTCATTAGCAAAGGATTCCAGAAACTGCAGAACTGAAAGCCTCAATGAAGGCCAAGGGTCAAGCTTCACTCCCTTGCTGTATATAATCTATTCCCTATTCTCTGAACCACACCAAGGCCTTCCCTCCTCAGGGCCATGGTGCCACCGGGTGGCACTTCCCTAGAGAGGGGCAGTGGAGGGGAGGGGGGCCTGAGGCCCTGCAAACTGCTCAACCAGTACACTAGGCCAGAGCTGTAGCCAAGTGCTCCGGTGCTAATACTGGGGACCCGAACCCGGGTCATTATCCTGGCCAGGCCCCATAGAGCTACTTCTCCTTTCAAAACCCTGGCTTTGCAGGGTAGTCTGTTTCACGTTCCCGAGCTAGGAGCTCCCGCTCAGGCAGTGACTCCGGCCTGGAGAAGAAGGCAGTCCTATGCCATTAGGTGAAATCATGGAAGGCTGCTCTCTGACTCCTGGCAATAGGAAGCCCTGAGGGGGGTTCCTCTCCCAGGAAACTCCCTCGACCAGCGCCCACTAGCATTGGACAGTCTTAAAAGAGCTGCTTGGGGGGCAGCTGGGTGGCACAGTGGACAGAGCTCCAGCCTTGGAGTCAGAAGGACCTGAGTTCAAATCTGGCTTCAGACACTTGACACTTACTAGCTGTGTGACTCTAGGCAAGTCACTTAACCCCGACTGCCTCACCAAAAAGAAGCAAAAGTGTTGCTTGGGTCATTAAGAGGTGAGATGCCTTCCCTGCTTGTCCTGATTTAAAGCCCAACTGTCCTCTGTCCTCCATCCCAAGAGGCCTCTGCCTGGTCCCCCCCAGGGACGGCTGGCTCTGTCAGCTCTGGTCTGCCCTCTGGTACATCTGTGGAGGCTTCCCGCAAACCAGCAATGATTTCTGCCCTTGTCTTGGCCAGCTCAAAGCCTCTCCTTTCCCATCCAGGCCCAGCTCAGTTATCCCTGACCTTCCAGCTGAAGGCGACCTTGTCTTCCTCAAATTCGCTTAGCCCACACGGCTCCCTCCTTTGCCCCGATCACGTTTACCTGTGTCCCTGTCTTATCTTCCCCTAGAGTCTGAGCTCCTTGAGGTCAGGAACTGTCATCTCGCTGTTTTGGGGGTGAGGGTGGAGTTGGGATGAAAAGGACCTCAGGTCAAAGGGGGTCAGGGTTTTTACAGCTCTTTCTGGAAGCTTGCTCTGACTGCTCCCTCCTCATCTCCCCCCATTAATCTCCAAGCTCACTCTGTGACAGCCCTGGCTCCTTTATGCCACTCGGTTCTGGATCAGGGGCTACCCTTTGTCCTCAGGCCTTTTGGGAGCACCCTATAAGCCCCAGGCCCGTGTTTCCTCTGGCTGTTTGCCGAGTGGGAGAAGCCACAGGTGGTGGAAGAGAATGAGGAACACATAAGCAACTGGAGACACTCGTTCAACTTCTTACAGTCCAGGAAAAGACTAAGAGGAAAACTGAGTCCTTACCATGGCAGGCCCCGTCATGAGCAGTGAGCAGCCATGGCAGAATTCTCCAAACTTCCCCCAGTAATCCTTGTGGCAATAAAGCTTCCCATCCTTTTCATAGTACCAATTGGTAAGAGGATCTTGACATTCTGAACACCTGAAAGAAAAGAAGCACAAGTACTGAGGACCCTGTGGAGGCCCGCGCTCCCGGTGCAGGGGTCCGTGTGGTTACCCACATTTTCTCCCCACGCCCTGCGAGGCTCCCATTTTACAGAAGAGGCTACACAGGCAATACGAGCAGTGCCCAGCACATCGCCGCATCTGCTGACTGACTGACCAGTAGAAGCCGGGGCTCTGAATCCACTCCTGGGTTTTCTGTCTCCACGTCCAGCATCGCTGGCGGAAAGACCAACTACGTTCTCTCCAACTCAAAGCTAAGAAAGCCAAGAGAAAGAGGTTGTGGTTTAACAACTCCTCCTCAAAGGAGCCAGTGACTAGCCCTGAACGGAGGAGGCCACAGGCTCTGTTACAGCGGGCATTCAGCTCAGATAGCGCTAATTCCCAAGGCACCGCACGTTGCACCATTCCAACACTGGCCTGAATACCAATCTCTGCTCACATTCCGCTCGGTGCCTCAGACCCACTTTGTCCCTTCACCCCCACACTTGGCGCTCTTGCACATAGTAGGATACTCATGTATGCATCCAGCCACCCAGCACGGACCCGTCAGTAATCCAAGACTGTGCAGCATCCTGGAGGGAAGCGCCGGCTGCACTGGACTCTACAGGGAGGACTCTGGCCCCCAGAAGGAGTCTCTCTTGACCCTAGGCTGATCCTTGGACCACACAAGTTGGAGACCACACTCAAGACCTTTCCAGAGACTCAACCATGCCAGTATCACCCCCATGCCAATGAAGAGGCACTGGATTAAAGCTCTAGTGAAGGACTTGAGCGAGCATAGAGATATCGAGACAGAGGCAGAGACATCTGCAGATATTCTCTGACAGTGGGGGTGGGGGCAGGGGGTCACAGACCCCTTTGGGGATCTGAGGAAGCCTATGGACCCCTTCTTGCAACATTTTAAATGCAAGGATTACAGGATTACAAAGGAGACCAATTATATTAAAATGCAGTCATTGAAAGACTGAAAAAATAAATCCATGGGCTCCCTGTGTCATCTTCCCTCCCTCTTTTTGAAGCTGCCCCTTATCCTCTCCTTGAAGCCTAAACGCACACAGCTTCCTTTGGAGGCCTATGCAGTCTCCTCCAACGGTGGGCACTTCAAAAGCTTTCGCACTCTGAGCACGGGATCCCTTCAGAGGTCATCTCCTGGAAGAGGCTCTTCCTGATCTCCCAGTCTGGGTTTTCCCCCCTCCTCACCCCTCAAAATACCCTGTATCTGTTATATTTTATATTTATTTTTGTGGGCATACACTGTTTACCCCAAGGAGAACGTGCTCTCCTTAAAGGGAGAGACAATTGCTTTTTTGTCTTTGGCTCTCCAAAGTCAAACATGGCGCTGAGAACATAGTGGGTGCTTGCTGAATTGAACTCACTTGATTTTGGTCATGTCAGAGTCTTCCACTCCAGCCGAGTTGTCATGAAATCTCAGAATGGAAAGGACGGCTGGATGTACTCACCTGCTCACTCCCTGGCTGGCAGGTCCTCAGCACTTTGAGGTTTGCAGAGCACTAGAAATATGATCTCATTCGATCCTCTCAACAACAGCCCCGAGAGGGAGGTGCTGTTACTCTCCCCATTTTACAGATGAGGTAAGCTGAGGCAGATAGCAGTGAGCTGTCTTGTCCAGGCTCACACAGCTAAGAAGTATCTGAGGTTGGATTTGAACTCAGGTCTTCATGACTTTAGGTGTACTGTTCTATCCACTTTATCACCTGTGACTTGTGACCGACCCCTCCCCCCAGGTGGTCATCCAAACTGGAGAGATAGATAGACGGATACACAGATAGACAGCCAGATCTCTGACAGCCCTCATACTGGAGAGTTTCCCTTCACGTTGCCTCATATTCCTTTACTTGGAATCTCCTTTAATTACCACCTGTAACTCTTAGGAGTAATACGGATAAAACCAGAACAGTCACAATGAGTGCTCAGGACTCTGCAAGCCTTTGTGTATTTTGGGTTTTTTTTTCTGGCTAGGCAATGGGGTTAAGTGACTTGCCCAGGGTCACACAGCTAGTAAGTATTAATGTGTCTGAGGCCAGATTTGAACTCAGGTCCTCCTGAATCCAGGGCCGGTGCTCTATTCACTATGGCACCTAACTGCCCCTTGGCAAGCCTTTGTAAAGCACCTTTGAGCTCCCAAGTGCAACGGACTGCCTCGGGAGGTAGTGCATTCCCTCTCCCGGACGCTTGGAGGAAAAGCTGGAGGAGCACTGGTCACAAATGTTACAGGAGAAATTTCCACTCAGCTGTGGGCTGGGCATGATAGGATTCTAGAATATCACTGTGTACATGATCCTAGGCAAAGTGCTCCGAGTGGACAGAGCTCCAGGGTTGTGGTTCATGTACTCTGGGATCTTACGGTCTAGCTGGGGAGAGAAAAATATCCCTGAACCAGTTATGTCCCAATGAAAGGCGGCATGCCAAAAGCAAGCGATGCCTAACTCTCTAGCCTTATGTCCCACGATGCCCCTCCATAACCCCCTTGATACCATTTTCCACTGGAATAAACTTCCTCTTCACCTATCCAAAATGTTATTCACCGTTCAAGGCTCAAACCCAACTCCTTCAAGACACTTTCCCTGACCTGCGCCCCCCGCCAAGTCCTGGAGTTCTTATTGTACATTGTATATTATAGTGGGAAGACCTAGGTTCAAAACTCAAATAGGTAACCATGGGCAAATCACTTGACCACAGCTTCCTCTTCTGTAAAATGGCTTCTAAGATCCCTTTCCAACTTTCAGTCTCATGCAACCCTCTCATTTTCAGGAGACAGCATCCACGTGACATGCTCATTAATTACTGTACCCAGGCCAGAGGCCTGGGACCTGTCCCACCCTCCCAGTGGTATGTGTACAGGAAAGCTGGAGGGCAAGGGGAGAATGAGAACGCGTCCTACCCTTCACTGCCAATATCCTGCTTTTGTTTGTAGTAAACGTCCCTGGTTGGGTGATCCGGAGGCGGGAGGGGTGTCAGGGAGAAACGAGTACAGACAAGCAGGAGACGAGTCAGCTTGTTCAGAAGAATGCCTGGTTAAGAGAGTGGCACATGGTGTCTATATGGAATACCTGTATGTGGCTATACTAAATGGATGTCTTTAAAGTCCAGATTAACGGCCAAAGCTCTGACCTACCGTGGCATTCAAAGAACAAGGAAGACTAGGGGAGGCTGCTGGACAAGGGCCTGCTAGCTCTCTCCTGAACCAGAAGGCCTAAAGATAATGCCAAAGAAGAATGTCAGAAGAGTTTAAAGGGGAGGCTTCCTAATTAACCATGGACTACAAAGTGTTACTTCTACTAAGTCTTATTATGATTCCTGGACATACCCTGGGCTCTCAAAGGCTATGCTTATACAAACTAGCTAAGTCTTAGCAAGCCAGAAACACAGGAATCCTGGCAATGGATCACTGTTCAATGGCTCGTCACCAGAAGGCTGGCACTAGATAACACAGCAAGGAAAACCCAACACCAAGAAACAGACACTAGGGGGTATAAATAAAACGAGCAGGAAGGGAGAAGGGAAAGACTGCAAACGGAAGAAAAAAGAACAAGAGGCTCAAGATTAGGCACAGAAAAATGCATGAGTCTTCCTAAATTCTACAGGCCCCTCTCAGGGAGATGATACAATCCCATTTATGGGCCGAGTATTACAAGAAGCACCACTGAACAAAGTGAACCTTAGAGGAGGGGCTCCTCATCTTTGCTGGGCCATGGACCCCTTGGGCAATCATTCTGGCCAAGGCCATGGGCCCCTTCTCACAGCCATGTTTGTAAATGCACAAAACAGAACAGGATTGCAAAGGAAGTCAATTACACTGAAATAACTACCCAAGAAAGAGCCCTGTGTGAAGAAGGCCCACTCGCCATGGATCCAGCCCCGGGCCTCTGAGCTCCCTCTGGGCAGGGCTAACCTGGATCCTCAAGGCCAGTGAGCCTGAGTCAGAGTCCAGGCCTTGCCTGGTGCTCCACCAGTAAGTCAGAGGAAGAGCTTCGGTTCTACAGAGATTTCAAGCTGGCAAAGTGCTGGATATATATCATCTCATCCGAAACTCACCACAACCCCATGTGGTCAGTGCGGCCATCACCATCATCTTTTCATAGATGTTTGTGAAGCATGTTGAGAGGGATGAGGAGGCTTGTCCGGAGTCTCCCATCCCTGGACCGAGGCCCTCTGACTGGAAGGCCACTCCTCTATCCACACCACCCCCTGGGGAGGAGCAGGAGACTTCCCAAAAGAACTGCCTTCCCTCTAGCAACAGCTGCCCTGCATCTACCCTGACTACTCTGGGCTAGGCACTAGGAGAGAAAAAGCAGTCTGAGGCAGGGTCACCATCCTTGGGACAATCCTAATGGCCTGACATTCTTCTCAATGCCTGACCTCAAGTTCCTATGACCATGTTTTCAGTCTTCCTAGAAAAATCAGAATCCAGCAGAAATGGAAGCTAGGAATGTCCCAGTATAAATCCACTTTGGGGGGTGGGGGTGGGGGAGAGTCGGCATTCCTGGGACTTCATTCCCCAGAGCCAAGCGGGCAGGAGTTTTATTTGAAATCCCCTTTAGGGTCTGGGGGGCAGGGGTCAACAATGAATATGCCCTAGGGCCAGGCTCTGCTTAGAAAGGAGAAACCTGTAAAGTATTTCTGGAGTTTTCCCTATGGGTTCCAAGGGGATGAAAGTTAATATTCCCTTAATACTAAACAACTCACATTTCCATCAAGCTCTGTAGCTTTCCTTAGAAGAATCCAGTGAAGTGGTTTGCATAAAAGTATTATTATTGACATCTTAGAAATGAGGAACCTGGGAAGTCATGTGACTTAGTCAAGGTCACACAAATCACAAACCACCAGCTATGGATTGATGGTTCAACCCTCTCCTTTTCAGATGATGAAAACCAAGCTCAGAAAACCTGACCAACCTGCCTCCAGCCTCGAAGGGCCAGGCCTGGGCCTTCCTCGGCCATCTTCCCTCCCAGCTGAAGAGGGGGGAACACCAACCAGATCCTGGGGTCAGCTTGTGGGGGGAGGGAGCCCAGGGCTGAATTCCTCTGGTCGAGTGACAAATCCTGCTTTGTGAATAATGGTCTAATTTGGGTTTTGTTCTTCAACTAAAGCACAGCTTGTAATTAAGCCACCTGCCCAGTCCAAATGGTTTTATGGGGGGATGGTGAGACACCCAGCTATCTGGAGTAGAGTCGAGAGCTGGCCAAACAGCAATAACATTCCTTTAGGATGGAAGTACGGTTCTCTTTGTCCTGCCTGCCAGATCCCAGCCTGCCTCCCTGGAATCTAGTTGTATCCCTTCTAAGGCTGTCCCAGCCCTGGGGCTCCAGGATGGACTCTGGGACTTACTGGTGAGAGATGGCCCCCCCCGGGGAAGGGCTCAAGCACCAGGCTGATGCAGAAAGATTTCTGGCCACCCCAGCTTAGAAAGCCAGTGATATAGCAGAGGGTCACCCTCCCCACCCCCCACCTCCTGAGGTCTGAGGAATTCGACAAAGTTCTGGTCTAGGGCTTTAGGATGGGGGAGGGGATAGGTCCAGCCTAACTATCTCCAGCTTCCCAGCTGGGCAAACAGAAGGCCTGGGGATACAAAGCCACCACATGGCATTGAGGGTCATCACACTGAACCCAAATGTTCAGGTTTTGAGCCCTCTGGCTCAGGGAGCTAAGCTGAAAATTCACTTGGGTCTGAGGAAGGTCCAACCTTGAGAGATCCACAGATCCCATGGGATACTACATTCCTGAGCTCTAAGAAGAAACATACTAAAACTTGTGGTGAAAGACCAAGTCCCCCACCCCGTCCTCCAGAATTAAGATAACCGTGAATGACTGTTACATCATGGGACTGAATGCTATTTTATGACTTGAAAACATTTTTCTCATATCTGTCTGCTTCAAGTTTCCTCATCTGTAAAATAGGGACAAAAATAACCCCTACCTCCCAGGCTGATGTTTGTGAAGCACTCTGCAAACCTTTTAGTGCTCTGGGAATGCTCCCTATCTTTGTGATAACCCTATGAGGAGGGGGGAAGGATAACCAGTAAATGAGCCACCTCAGGCATCCGGTCAGGAATTCACTGCAGCTTTGGTCAGACCATCAAGAGCATCCTCGGAGATCATCCAGCTCAATCCCTTCGTTTTACAGAAAGGAAACTGAGGCCTAGGGAGGGGATGAGAGCCGTGATCTCCAGCTCTCTTGACTCCAAGGGGAGCCCTTTCCACTAGGCAATTTCAAGGGGGACAAGGAAGAGATTTTGAAACCAGAGTCCCCTCAACCGACCTACTTCATTAGCACCCAGACCCTTTCGGTCTCTTTGTTCTCTGGGACAAAACCTGTCCTCACAAGCTGCTTACAAACATTTCCTTTAGGAATTTCCTCTAGAGTATCCTGCCATCCTCTGAGGCCTGGATCAACAGACACATTCAGTCTATCAATCACTTGGAGCATCTATCAGCAAAGCTAAACACCAAGCTGATACCCCTGACCGGTAAAGGACCACGGAGAAAATGGCAAAAGGGAAAAGGAGGAAAGGAAGAAAAGAAGCAGTTATTAAGCACCTACTGTGTGCCAGGAACTATGCTAAATGTATTATAGATTTTGTCTCGTTTTGATCCTCACAACAACCCTGGGAAGTTCAGGTGTTTCACGGATCAGGAAAGTGAGGCATATAGAAGTTAAGTGACTTGCCAGGGGTCACACAGTAAATGTCTGATGCTAGACTGGGGCTCTGGGCCTTCCTGACTCTAGGCCCAGGCCTGTACCAGCGAGTTGCCGAGGAAAGCAAAGAAACAAGGGTGGGGGGGGGGGGGGGGGGGGGGGTGGAACAAATGATTGGGAATGGAGGTAGCCTGTAGAAACTGACAAAGGATTGGATTTGGGATTTTGGAGTTGCTGGGGGGAGGAATGGGCCATCTCTGAGACACCTTCCAGTCTGAGATCCTATGATCCCAAACCACAGAATTCCAAGAGTACCTGACTGGCCACAACTGCAGTTTTTGGTTAAGAGTTTAACAAACTCAACGGACATTTCGCCCTTTTCCTGAGGGCTCTCTCAGGCCCCGAGGTTACCCCTTTTTACCCTGCCCTGGGGTCAACATGGGCCCAGATCCTTCGGGAGTAGGTGGGTCTTATTAGGCCAGCTGGGAGAAGGTGACTAGGACACCTGCAAGGGAGAGGCCTCGGGAACCTTCCCCAGAGTCTAAAGAAAACAAGCCACGCCCCAGCCAGGAACAGCTCCATTCAGGAGGCCCTAAGGGCCTGAAACCCCCTTCAGCAGCCTCAATTCAGAGATGGGTGGGGTGGGATAAGGTGTAAACCAGAGAAGGAGGAAACAAGTCATACCTCACCCACTCCAAAACAGATCTGAACCCCTCCCTACCCAGAGTTCCAAAGCAGGGAGAGGACCCGCCCCCAATCCTTAGGGTCACTTCCCCATAAAACAGCTAAGAAAGTGTGGGACTCCCTGCTGAGAACAATGAGGGTGTGGGTAGAAGTACTCCCCAAACCTTTCAGATATTCTAGAAAATGGCATCTACAGTGAAAACATGGAAGTGCTGGCCCTAAATCCTGGGGGTCAAGGATCATGGCCTTGCCAAGTCTAGGCTCGATTCTAACAGGCCATGAATGGTCCCTAGCCCTTCTAGGCCAGGCTTGGAGACCTCTAGCGAATGGGAACTCAGCCACCTTCCCAAGAAAGCCCATTCCACCACTAAACAGTTCCACCGACAAGTCTTTCCTCAGCCATGCCCACAGATAAGAGCAGGGCTCCATGGTCATGGAGAACAGCACTGGCTGCAAACTCAAAGCTGGACTCTGCTACTTCTTATCTGAGTGTCCTAGGGCAAGTGGCTTCCCCCTCTGGGGGGAAATCTAGAACTGTTACATTTCCTCCACTAATCAGATTATCTCCAAGGTCCCTGGACTAGCTGGAAATTCTTGGGCCTTGATGTGACCAAGGGCCAACTCCCAGCCTTAACTGGAGGCTCCAGGACTGACCAGCCAGCCAGCCTGGCCATCCACATGACCAAACCACTCCTACAAACTCCACAGCAGGTAACAGGGCTCAGGCCTGGCAGGAAAGGCATCAGAAAACCATCTGGGTGGCCACCCCAGCAGAAGGCAGCAGCAGGCATGGGGAGGGTGACCTGGGGCGCCACAGCAGGCAAGTTGAGCCCCCCAGGGCCTGAGCCTGCAGCTCTGGAAACATGCCTTCGCCCCTTCCCCAGTCCAGTCCCCTTTTGCCCACTCCTTTCCACAGGCTGAAGAAAGGGACCAGCGGCCACTCACCGAAAAGGATCTCTGGAAGTGAAGTAAGCTGGGACGGACCAGTAAGCACCCATCTCCAACACTCGCTCCGCAGGCTTGGTAAACCTGTCCCGAGCAGCTACATGGCAGGGCCCATCTCTCCCTCACCTCTGCCTCCGGGGCTGGAGGAGGGCCAGGGCTCCAGGCCACCCGTCTGGGGGCTCATGACCCTAACCTGCCGCAGCAAGGGCCTCCCTCGCACCCTCGGGAGGCAGAGGGCATTCTGGGCAGAGGCTGGCTGTCAAGGGAGCTTTCTTCTCGGGCACCGCCCCCTGAATCGTGGAGGGAGGGGCGGGTGGAGGAAGGGGAGGGGCTGCGCCCCAGGGAAGAGTGGGCTGGGAGGAAGGGTCCCAGGCCATGCGGAGGCACATGGGGTCAGGGACAGCCTGGAGAGAAGGGGACAGAGAGGAGAGAGAGGAGAGAGGGAGAGGGAGAAGGAGAGGGAGAGAGAAAGAGAGAGATAGAGCCAGAGAGAGTGAATGAGTGTGGGTGAGTGTGTCTGCCGTCTGGCCCGCCCACCCCAGCCTGGCTCTGGGAAGTTTGTACCACATTAATTCTTGGGGCTCGGAGGAGGCTGCAAAGGACAGGAATCGGATTCCTCCCAGCTTGCCAGCCCCTCAGGGGAATTCATTCGGCAAACATTAGTAAAGCACCTACTATGTGCCAGGCACAGTGAGTTGCAAAGGATACACTGAGAAAATGGAAAACAAGAGGGAGGAATATATTGTACTGTTTACCCAGGGATGGAAGAACCCAGGAGCCCAAGAGGGTTTTAAACCCTTCGTCCTCCCCCTCCCCCAAATCGGGTGGTTCTGAAGCCAAAGCCCCTGCTGGGGTTGGGAGTCAGGAGATCACAGACCCAACTTCTTACTAACACTATCACCGTGGGCAAATTCTCTTCTCTCCCTTGAGCCTCAGTTTCCTCATCTGTAAAATGACTCAGTTGGTATCTAGAGCTCCTGGAAACCTCACGTGGTCTGTCCTCTGTAGGTAACAATACTAACTCACATATAATATATGTGAGTCTGCAAAACATCTCCCCCACCAAAAACAACTGTGAAATAGGCTGTGGGTCATGACCCCCCAATTTACACATGAAGAAACCAAGGCTCCTGCAGGTTGGATGGTGGGACAGAGCCACACAGAGCTCTGGGCTATCAGAGCTTAGACCCAAATCCCAGGATTCCGTGGGGAAATCTCCCCACCTCGGTGACACTGGCTTCTGATCAGTTCAACGCTCTCACTCAAGTTAGAACAGAGCATGAGTCCTCGTGCCTTTACTCACATTGGCCCTTCACCTTCCAACCCCTGGCTTTACTTTCAAGATCCTTCCCATTCCTCCTGGTTCATCTCCTTCCAGAAGCTTTCCTTCCTCTCACCTAGGCGGCACAGTGGAGCCAGATTTAACTGACTGACTGAGAGGCCTGGAGTCACGAAGGCCGGAGTCAAGTCCAGCCTCAAAAGCTTACTAGCCATGTGACCTTGGGCAAGTCACTTCACTTCTGCCTCTGACTGTCTCACCTCTGTTCCTCAACTGTACGCACTTACCTCACAGGGTCGTGAGGATCAAATGGGCTAATGCTCATAAAGATGCTGTTGTTTGTCCTTCTTTCGTACAGAGGACCGGGGACATCATGAGGGCGATGCCTTGGCTTGCTCTGGAACTGGATTTAAGTGAGGGAGAGCTTTGCAAAGCAGCCGGCCTCACTCTCCCCTCCAGAGTTACTGAGGTCCAATGGCGAGACAAAAGTCCAGATGACTACTGATGGCCTGGGGTGCAGTGGGTAACCTCAGCCTTTTTAAATTAAGGTCTTTCCCAGGCCTCAGTGGGCAACACCCACTCAATGACTAAGGGCTGGGTAAAAACTGAGACAAAAGATGGCCTAATTTACCTTCAGCTGGGGAATGGCTAAACCAGGGGTGGGGAACCTTTGGCCTCGAGGCCACATGTGGCCCTCTAG
>NW_020941065.1:19695996-19751271 GCF_900497805.2 Vombatus ursinus | reverse complement strand
TCCAGTAAGAAAATGGCTTCTGGTATGTTAAGGAAATTTCCTATCAAGGACCTTTTACAAAATTGGTAGTGGGGTGGGGGAAGGTTAGGGCATGGAAGAGTCACACATATTGTGATGTGCATTGGTGAAGAAAATATCCTCAGTTAACGAGTGCACAGATCCATTAGAGTGGTGATGCATAACAACTTACACTTTTCATAACGCTTAAAGGCTTCCCTGATTGCTGCTGTTCAGTCGTGTCTGACTCTTCCTGACCCCATTTAGGGGTCTTCTTGGCAAAGAGACTGGAGTGGTTTGCCATTTCCTTTTCCAGCTCGTTTTTACATTTGAGGAAACTGAGGCAAACAGAGTAAAGGACTTGCCCAGGATCACACAGCTAGTAAGTGTCTAAGGCTGGATTTGAACTCAGGTCTTCTTGACTTCAGGCCAGGCACTCTATGCACTATGCCACCTAGCAGCTGGATAACCCACCACTAATTTGTCCATGTGTGAAGCCTTACCCCTCCCTGGGCCTCAGTTTCCTCACTGGTAAAATGAAGTGGTTGGGCTAGATAACCTTCAGCTCTAACACTCAGTGTTCAATCAAACAGACTGAATCAAGAGTCCCCACTTTCTATGCTCCGAGAAATCTGCCACATTCAGGGTCCTGGGTCACCAAGAAATACCTCTACACCCTAAAGACTGGCCCCAACCTGGGTAGCAGGTAGTTTCCAGCTGAGAGGCAAGTACTGTTCACTAAACTACTTACTAAATCCCCTTGTAATCTGATCTAAGGAGAAGGGTCCCCACATTAGGTCTGGAATTAGCAAATTCACTTCTTTTGGTTCCATCAGAGTTGTGGCCTCTGGCTTTCAGGAGATCGCCAAGCAGCCTTTGCACTGAGCCTGTGAGCATAATGCTTCCTGACATCTCCCACAGCTCCACTCCAACAGCCAGGCAGTGAGCTGGTGTCTAGGAATGTGCCCCCTTATTCCACAATCCCAGCTGTGTTCGAGGAGAAGGTCTGCAGGCCGCCCCAGGCTCTGGGACCAATCTCTGGCACAACCCATACAAGAGAGAGGCGCCCAGAGAGGGAGGTAGAGAGGGCCCCTCTCCCCATCACCAGTGGAAACTCCCTCCCCCTCAAAGAGGTGGAGCTTCCTCTGATGTCCCTCCCAAATTGGGTGGAATCCCTGTGACCCCAGGAAATCCAGACTTTTGGAGAAACCTTTGAAGATTTGATCAACAGATGTGATAAGCATATTGCAACTCAGGCTGAAGTGAGCCTAAGACATCCTCCCAGGCCACTTCCATGAAGCAAAACCACCCAGGGAGTGGAGGAAGAGGTTCACCTGGAGGATTCCTGGAGGCTGACCAGCAAGACAGCTGTCCAAGAGTCAAATCTTCCCTTTCCCCTGGAAGGTGATTCTGGGGCCACAGAGGTGGGGGGGGGGGCTTACTTCCTCTCAGTTCAAGGTGAGCCACTTGAAGAAGACTGTGGGGATCCAGAGACAATTATAGCTCTGATTTACTGTTGTTATTTTTTTTAAAGGCTTGAGAGATGCTAATCTATTATGCATTTCATAAGTCTGAAACCTGGCAGAGAGTCAAGTCAACTGAAACCTGCTCCTAAGTCAGTCGTCTAGAGGAGGCTGGCAAGAGTGGTCCAGCTACCCATTAGGAATTAATCCACAAGGATTTATGAAGCACCTACTGTGTGCCAGACACTGGGGACAGGAACACAAAAGTGAAACAAGCCCTGTTTTATCCCTGACTGGCTGTCCCCCATGCCGGGAATGCCCTCAGAGTCCCACTTCCTTTCAGATGTGGCTTAAGCACCCCATCTTCTCCACCTACATCCCCCCCCCCCCCACACTGCTAGTACCTTCTCTCCCAAACTACCTTGTATTTAATGACTTTTCCTTTTGGATTCTACTGCCTCTCCCATCAGTAGGCAAACTCCTTGGGAGTGAATGGGGATTGTTTTATTCTTCATACTTGTACCCCCAGTACCTGGCACACAGTAGGTGCTTAACAAATTCTTGATGACTGACTGCTGGTTGAGAAGCGAGGGCTTCCAATGAGTGGTCTGGAGTATGGAAAGCCTGGGGTGAGCCTTGCTGACAGGAGGGTGGCTGTGAGGGGGCAGGGGCTGGCAGGGTGGCGCAATGGAAAAAGCAGGGAGTGGAGGCTTTGAGAGCCCTTCTGGCTCCAGCTCCAATGATTTGTGCTTAGGCCAGGCCTCAGACCTGGGGGTCCCAGACCTCTGCTCAAGGACCTCCCCTTGACTAAACAATAAACGTTTACTAACTGCATCTCATGTAACATATGAAAGTAGAAGACAGGGTCCTGTCCCTATCGGAGAGAAGGCTTGTACACATGGAAAATTAAACCAAGGCTGGAAGGGCAGTTAATTCTGAAGGAAACCCCAACTGACACCTGCCAGGAACCCCCTCCATAGGCTCCTCAGCATGGGGGGATCCGGCGGATGCTGGGTAAAAGCAGACCAGAAATGTCCAGTAAGTGCTACAGAGGTCACTGCTTTGGGAGGAAGGGAATGAAACCTGTGGGCTAGGGGTGATCAGAGGGTCAGTGGGAAATGAAAGCAGGTGTGGCGGCACAATCACTACAACTAAGAGGTTACTTTTACATGGAATATTAAGATTGCAAAGCCTCAGGGTAGGTAGGTGGTGCAGTGGATAGAGCACCGGCCCTGAAGTCTGGAGGACCTGAGCTCAAATCCAGCCTCAGACCAAACACTTGACACGTACTAGCTCTGTGACCTTGGGCAAGTCACTTAACCCCAACTGCCTAACAAAAAAAAAAAAAAGAAAAAAAAAAAAAGATTGCAAAGCCTCTATCTCACATGACCCTCCCGGCCAGCCTGGGAGGTAGATGCTGTTACCATCGCCATTTTACAGCTGAGGAAACCAGAGCAACACATACATTGGCAAGGCCCTCTCCATCTCCATCTTCAAAGTTTCCCTCTACCCCATCCTTCAAGGCTCTGCTTACTGCTGCCTCCTCCATAAAGCCTCCCACCTCAGATGGATTTCTTTGAAGTTCACAAAATTTTCCTGATGTCTCCTTTAAAGTCTCCTTCTCAATTCTTTCATAGTCTCCTTAGTATTATAATTCTCTGAATACATGTGGCCTCCTTGAAAGCCAAGATTCTTTTTTCTCTCTCAGTCTCCTTCCTGGCCATGCCTAGCATGGCTTCTGCTCTGCTCTCATGAAGCTGGTCACACTGAGCTCAGATCTTTCAGGGTGGGAACCAAGTGTCCGATTTCTTCTGTGATCTTCGGGGCACCTCAGTACACAACCCATTCAATAAAGGATACTGACTGATGAGAAATCTGGTAACTAATTCAGAGGGCTACAGGTTGGGGGGGAGAATGGAACTCTTCCCAGCGGGAGCCACGATGGAAGGCTTATGACTCTCTATTTATTTGATCCTAGAAGTGAGATCCATTGAAGAGTTGTGAGCAGGGGAACGGCAAGGTCAGACCAGTATAGGGAATATTTATCTGGCAGCGGGGTGGATGACAGATTGGAAAAAGAGGAGAGTGGAAGCCGGGAGACTGTCAGAAAGCTACGGCACCAATCCAGGTGAGAGATGAAGAGGGCCTGACCTAAGGCAGGGACTTCGTTGGTGGAGAGAAGGGGAAGCAGGAAGGAGATGGTGTAAAGGTAACCTTATCACGTCTGCAAACCAACCGAGCACGTTGCTTCTCTACGACGGTGCTTTATGCCCATCCTTCCCCTCAAATCTTCTCCAAGCTTTCCTTATGCTAGCATTCTGGGTCTTCATAATGAGACACTACTCTACCCCAGTCAGGAATCCCACCACCTCCCTGGGCACCTGTAGCTCCTGCTAAACTGCAGCTTCCTTCTTCAAGGAAAGAAAACCCACATTTCCAGAGCTTTTTGTAAAAGGCTTTCCTTATAACACAACGAGGACAGATCAGGGATTGATAGCGCTACATCCTTCCTGAAATTATCAGGCAACTAATCACCTATTTACAGGGTGCCTCTTCCCTCAAAATCCCAGACAAAGCCCTCATCCTGGGGAGGAAGTGACATGCTACGGCAGGAGCTCTGGGAAATTTTGAATGCTCTGCAGATGGTCACTGACTCCCAGAATTTTCAGAGGTGAATGGGACCTGAGACCTATTAGCCCTGCCCATGCCAAAAAGGAATCTGCACAACTGTATTATCTAGCCATCCTGCCTCTGCTTGAAGACCTCAGGTGAGGGGGAGCCTATAGCCCCCCAGGCAGCCCACTCCACTTGCAGACAGCCCTAACTCTTCTGAAGTCTTCTCTTGCACCAAACCTAGATTTGCCTGACAGCAGCTTCCACCCAGAGGGCTCCCATGGTGACCAAACAGAAGCGTCTGATCCCTCTTCCACAAGACAGCTGGTCAAATATTTGAAGATGCCATCATACACGCCTTAATTCTCTCTCTTTAGGTTAAACATGCCAGCTTCCTCCAGCCCATTCTCTTTTGGCATGGATTCAAGGTCCTTCTCCATGCTGGTTTTCCTCCCCCGGACACTCCCCAACTTAGCAAAGTTCTTCCTCCATTATGGCACTCTCAACGGAATCCAACATTCCATCTAATCTCTCCAAGACAATGTTCAGTGAGCCTCAGATTGGCCTGTCTATGGAAAGGAGAGACAGCTCTCTCTCAGGGGGCTCTTTTGGACACCTTACCATCATCCCGAGTTCTTCCTAGTCATGGTTTCTTACATTGGCATACCATAATTCATTTAGCCATGCCCCCATACAATAGGCATCTCCTTTGTTTCCAGTTCTTCGCTATGACAAAAGAATGCTGCAATTAATATTTCAGTGACTACAGAACATTTCTTTCTGTCTTTAACATCCTTGGGGCACGTATGTCTAGCGGGGGAACTCAGAGTGCAAGGGCAGAAGACGCTTTTGTCATTCTTCAGCATCACGCCACAGAACAGTGTGTATGATGGCTTTCCAAAGCCAGTCAGAGCTTTCTAATTGTCCTTGGCTTTGTGAGGAAGTCACAACTAATCTGCCCTTACTAGTCTACAGTGTCCAGCCACGTTCCTACACATCCAGATCACCATGTGGTCCTTCCCTCCAGTTATTAACCCTTCTTTCATCTCGTTATAACCAAAGCTGAGTGTTCTATATCTAGATTCTATATCTAGGGCAAGCTAGTCCAAGTCTCCCATTCTAGAGATGAGGAAACTGAGACCCAGAGAGATGTGACTTGTCCAAAGTTATACTGGCTTCTTCTCTTCTACCTTTCTCTTAATTCCTATGGCTCCTTAAGAGGCCACACCATACACTTTAGCAATGAATACATTGCCAATTGTTCATTAATGCTGGCAGGCTATACTCAGCACTTTCAGATTTACAAAGTGTTTTCCTCACAACAAAATGAGAGATGAATAGTACAAGCATTATTCTTATTTTACAGATGAAGAAACCAGGGTATGCCCAGGATCATAAAGCTTATTAAATATCTGGACATCAGTTCTGCCTCCTTGTCTAGACTGGAAGCTCCTTGAAGGCAGACACCATGCCCCTTCTTCTTTTCCCGTTGCCCCAATGGCAAAATCAGCACCGAGCTCGGCTCTCGGCAACAAGATGAGACTGTTCCAGGGTTTGGGTAATGACCATTCCGTCTTTTTAGGGTCTAAGGTATCCCAATGGAGCACAGAGTATGCTAAAAAACATTGTAGTGTGATGGAAAGTGCACAGAATTTGAAGCTGGAAGGCCTAGTTTCTGATTCTGGCCCCAATACGCAACATTTTGGACAAACTAACAAACAATCTCCTTATCTCTTCTTTTTAATTCATGTATCCAGCCATTCAACAAACATTTACTAAGTGCCCCCAATGTGCCAGGCAGCAGGGTAGGTAATGGGGACTCGGAAACCAAAGTGAAATGAAAGGAAGGCTTGAATGAAAGGATGAGGAAGGGCCCTGAATTCAAGTCACAGGAGCATCATTAAGTAAAAATACTGGGCCTGGTCAGCCTAGAGAAGAGAAAGCGGGTGGGGGGCCTGATAGGAGCCTCCAAATACTAGAAGGCTGTCCTGCTGAGGAGGGATTAGATTCATTTTGTTTGGCTTCAAAGGGCAGAAACAGGAACAATGAAGGGAAGCTGCAAAGGGGCAGGTTTAGGCCTAAAATCAGGAAAAATTTCCTCCCCATTAGTGTTCCCAAAGAGGGGTAGTGAGCTCCCTCTCCTTGGAGGTATCCAAGCAGAAGTTGGAGGACCACTGTGGGTGGAGAAGCAATATAGTGACCATTGAACCAGATGCCCAGTGAGGTCCCTTCCCACTTTCACATTCTGGGAAGCGGGCCCCTGCCCTCAAGAGCTTATCATTCAATGAGGCACACACACACACATAAATGCTTATTAAGGTAGAGCCTAAGGAGATTCATAAGCTCAGTTTTCAAAGAAACTTTTCCCTTCAACAAAGTCTTGCTCCTCCAGGCCCCGTTTTGGTTTCCTGCCCCCCCCTTCCTCTCCCCCAGTTTCCAGGCCTCCCAATCCAGTAACTAAGCCCTAGAGGGAGTAACTCTTTCATGCCATCACTGGCCAAGGTTTCCTAGATGGTACAATATCTAGGTCCTGCCAAGCTTCACATCACCCCCTGGATTCTCAGCAGACCACATGGGGCCCCCAGGTTCCCTTTTCAGTTCGGAAAGTCTAATCAGATGAATGTTGCTAGTGGAAAGGGGGCATAAACCTGCTTTCCTGAGGCTCCACTCACCGCGCCTGTAACTCCCTCATAGGGGTTGTCTTCCCCATCAGAGTGGAAGCTCCTTGAAGGCCGGGCTTGTCTTCCTGCTCATTTTGCATCCCAAGAGCACAGAGCAGAGCTTTGAACAGAGGAAGCACTAATAGAGCGATTTTGGTTTATTCATTTATTTTCTTTTTGTATCCAACACTCAGCATAGTGTACCGTACCTGATAAGCACCTCCTGGCGGGCCTCCCGGCCTCAGGTCTACCCTCCACTTATCTGACTTCCTAAAAAGCCTGGTCTGGCTGTGTCACTTCCCTGAGTCAATCAACTCTGGTGGCCTCCTACTACCTCCAGGATCAGGTATCAAATCCTCTGGCTTTTAAAGCCCTTCATAACATGGCCCCTTCCCACCTTTCCAGCCTTCTCACACCTCCCTCTTCTCTACCTGTTCCACGAGACAAAGACACCGGCCTCCTGGCTGTTCCCTGCACAAGACACTCCTATCTCCAAACTCTGGGCCTTTTCACTGGCTCGGTCCACGTCCCTCCCCCGCTCCCCATCTCTCCCTCTTTATCTCACCTCCTGGCTTCAAGTCTCAGCTAAAGTCCCACCTTCTGTAAGAAGGCTCCCTCATCCTCACTGACCTTTATGCTTTCTCACTAAGCTTATCTTCAGTTCATCCAGTAGACAGCTTACTTATAGTGTTCGCATGTTGTTTTCCCCGTTAGACTGAGAGCTCCTGGAGGGCAGGGGCTGGGTTTTTTATTTCCCCTTTTTTTAAATCCTCAGCACTTAGCACAGTGCCTACCCCAACAGTAGGTGCTTAACGAGTGCTTTTTCATTCATTCAAAGAAGTGGAGGTAAGAAGTAAGAGTATTCTATGCAGGTCAGAACAACTGATGCAAAGCCATGGAAAGGTGAAGGGTCATATGAGAAAGGGGGCTGGCCGGCCAGCCAGTGTGGCTGGACCAGGCAGGTTAGAAGGGGCTGGGCTGGGAGGCTCTTTAAAGGCCAAACAAGGGAGTTTACATGTGATCTTAAAGGTAACACTGACCACAGGATTACTGAGTAGGAGGGCTGACACTGGCAGAGCTGAGCTGTAGGAAAATCACTTTGTTGCCCGTGTGGAGGATGAACTGGAAGGAGGCATAAAGGCCAATCAGGCTATTGCAACAGTCCAAGGCAGAGGCGATAAGGGCCTCGACTAGGGTGATGGCTGTGTGAGAGGAGAAGCGGGATGGATCTGAAGGACGCTGTGGAGACAGATCCAAGATCTGACAAGTGAGGGTGAGAAGGATGACACCAAGCCTGCACCCCTGAGTGTTCTTGACAGCAATGGGGAAGCTTGGCAGAGGGCAAGGCTAGGGGAAAGGATCAGGAGCTCTGCTCTGTAGCGGCTGAGTATGAGATGTTGACAGGATGGCGGCTGATGATGTGGGACTGGCGCGGGGCTGGGAATAGGGAGCTGGGAGCTAACTACATAGAGATGAGAACTGGACCCTTGGAAGCTGATGAGATTATCAGGCGAGAAAAGGGGGCCCAGAGCAGAGCCCTGCAAGGGACACCTACGGGTCAGTAAGAAGGGTGGGGATGATGGTGCAGCAAAGGAGGCAGTGGAGTCACCAGAGTTAGGATGTCAGATGTTATGAATGTCAAGAGGATAAAGATTAAGAAAAGGCCATTTGATTTGGCAATTCAGTGGTGTGATGGGGTCAGAAACCATACTACTGATAGTGTGGAAGAGAGAAGTGTCAAAAATGAGAGCGAGCAGCTTTTTCAACAGGTTTGTCTGAGAAACAGAGGGGAGACAGAGAACAATAGCTGAGGGGACAGTAAGGTCTACTAAGGGTTTTTTAAAGACGGAAGAGACCTGGGAAAGTTTGTAGGCAGCAGATAGGCAGAGAATGAACAACTCCAATTACAGTTGTCAATCAGAAGGAGTGATGCCACTTGATGAAAACCTGATGTGTCAGGGACAGAGGACTCTCCCAGGACCACTGGTGCCTCTGTCCTCCTCCTGATGTGGCCTGAATGACATCACATCTAGCAACAATCTTTGCCTCTGTCCCCCAGATGTCTTGCTAGGCCTTAAAAACCTTCCTTTGTGTGAGAGTTAAAACAAGTTGTAATAAATGGCTGCTGCTTTAATTAAAGAATTTGAGAGTTTAAAGGGTTCTCAGAGGCCATCCAGCCCGATGCATCCATGAAGGGATCCCTGCTAGAACTCACCAGTTCTCAGGTATGTTCTGCCTCCTGCCTGAAGAACTCCAATGACAGCAAAGCCGCCACTCTGCTTTTTGATATCTCTAGCTGTCAGGAAGTCTTCGCTATCATAGAAACCTAAATTTGACTCTTTGCTCCTTCTATCCCTTCCATCCCTTCCATCCCCGGGTCCCCCAGTCTAGCTCCCTTTCACATGATCATTCTCCAAACACCAGGTAACTGCCATGCTCACTGCCTCCCCTAGTCCTCTCTTCTCCAGGCTAACTAGGTCCTGTTCTTTCCTCCTAGGACAGGGGGCTCAAGGCCCTTTACCATCTCAGCTGCCCTGCTCTGGACACTCTCCAGCTAATCAATGTCATTCTTAACCTGTGGGCCCCAGAACCGACCACAAGAGCTGCATGCGATGGGATCTAACCTCTCTATTCCGGGAAGCTCTGTCTCTCTTACTGAAAACCAAGACCACATTAGCTTTTTGGGCTGTTACTACTGACTCCTACTGAGCTTATAGGCTACTATAACCCCTCAGTGCCATTTAACTTCACCATCCCCATCTTGTACTTATGAAATTGATTTTTTGAACCCAAGTGTAGGATTTTACATTTATTTCTACTGAATTTTATCTTGTTAGATTCAATCCCATGCTAGCCTATCAAAATCTTTTTGGAACCTGACTATCATCCAGTGTGTTAGCTATCTCTCCCAGCTTTGTGACATCTATAAATTTGATAAGCATGTCATTTACCCTTTACCCAAGCCAATGATAAAACTGTTAAACAATAGTGGGCCAAGCACAGATCCCTGAGGATCTCCATTAGAGACCTCCTTCTGCCTGCGTGACCTCCCCATGACGATGACAACCATTACAACCTGCTATTCTCACCCCACCAGTCCTGAATTCATCTTCTCATACCATCACCTTCTCCACAAGAACAGCACGAACTCCTCAGTCAAGTGCTTTTTTCAAATAAAGGCACCCTATGTCTACAACATTATTCTCATCTACCAGTTTAGTAATCTTGTCCAAAAAGGGAATGAGGTTAGTCTATGGCAGGGCTTCTTAAGCTTTTTCCACTTGTGATCCCTGCAGCACTTCTTAAACTGTGGATCTCGACCCCATAGTTTAAGACGCACTGGATGGAACGTGACCTGTTTTTGATGAAACCCTGCTGACTCTGGAATCACTGCTTTTCTTTCTAGATATTCACTAACCATCTTTGGAATGATCTGTTCTGGATTCTCCCCAGGAATCAAAGAATGACTGGCCTGTCTCTTTAAGGAAAACTTCCCTAAATCCCCAGACCCCTATTTTGAAGTAAGGCAAGCACGTTCTAAGATAAGGGTGAGGAATGAATGCTATGAGGTGGTTTTCTTGATTCAGTAGAGGGAGGTGACCCCATTCTGGAGTCAGCAGGCCTGGGGATGGGAGGTGCAGCTTTCTTTTATGCTTACTAGCCATGAGACCCTGGGTGAACCCCTTAAGGAGGCTTAGCCTTGGTTTCCTTTTCTGTAAAATGGAGGTAGTTATCCTTATACTACTTCCCTAACAGACCTGTTAGAAGGAAGGTGATCTAAAATTCTGAGCTCTTCTAGGGATAAGAGAAAGAAGAGGGTAGGATGGTTTAATAACTCACATTTCTATGATACTTTCCTGGGTATTTTCCCCTCTCAATAACCTTGTGAGACATTATTCTCACTTTGTGTATGAGAAAACAGAGGTCCACTTTTTGACAGGATTCCTCAAGTCTAGGAATGCCATAGAAAAAGGTTATTTGACAATGGGAGACCAAAATAAAAATGATAAAATAAAAATAAACTCAGAGAATCTCAGAATCAGAAAGGATTAACTAGCAGGAGATGAGATATTTAGTCTGGGAAAGACAAGACTTAGGCAGGCCATGATAGGTGTCTAGTAGTACCTGAAGGATGTTCGTTTGGAAGAAGTATTAGATTTGTTTTTTAGGAGGTAGAACTAGGAAGAATGGATAGAAGTGGGCAAAGAAGCATATTCTGGATCTAAAATGGGAATACTTTCCTAAAAGCTGCCCCAAAGAGGACAGCCCAACCTTGGCAGGCAGTGAGCTCTCTCCATCACTGGTGGTCTTCAAGCAGAGAGTCTGAACATAATAAGTACATGCTTTAAAAGTTCACACAGTCAACGCTCCTTAATTTCTGGATAAAGGCTCAGGACCTCCAGCATTTGCCTCACTGCACTGTGGAGGTGACTCTCACTTCTATGAGGCAATGCCAGTGAAACACAAGGCTCGGATGAATCTTGCCAACTTATAAAAGCTTTGAGCACAGACCCAATACCTGGCTGTGTGTCTGACATTTGAAGAGCCACTTGGAAAGGGAGAGGCTCACCAAAGGGCTGGCTGGCAGGTAATGAATTTTCTTTGGTCTTACCAACTCAGGAAGACGTGGAGGAGGCATGGTTTGCATTGGGCGCAGGGAGGGAGTGGCCATGCTGATGAAATCACCGATTCCCAAGTGTTCGGTTACAAAGTAGGCCATCCTCTCCCTTTCCCAAGACTCCAATGAAGGAAATGGAAAAGTTTTGGTAACTGAAATCAAGTTTAACTTGAGCTCAGAAGAAAAGAGCCTTCAGGTCATTTTGAAGTGAAAATAACAAGGTCATTTCAGCTGGAAAGAAACAACAGACAAAGATCTGGGCAGAAAGACATTACCCAGTTTTTTCAGCAGGCTCTTTAGGAGACATTAGTGTGTGTGAGCAGTGAACTTAGCTAAAGGGATGGTTATCACAACAGAGCTGCCTGGGAGCCTCCTCAAATATATGTTAGGCAGAAAGAGATACATGACTGCAGCAAATTCTCCCATCCTGGGGCAACATCAGCAAGGGGTATTTAGTGTTCTGAGCTTGGAGTCGGGAAGATCTTTAGTTCCAAGCCCACCTCAGACAGCTGTGTGACCCTGAGCAAGTCACTTGGCCTCTGCCTGCCTCAGTTTGCTGATCCAGTGATACGGCCTCCTTCCTGTTCTTCGAACAGGGCTCTTCATCTCCCAACTCAGGGCGTTCTCCATGGCTGTCCCCCAGCCTGTCCCCCAGGCCTCTTCATCTCACCACCTGGCTTCCTTAAGTGTCAGGTAAAGTCTTCTGTTCCCAGTTCTCCTGAATGTTCACACCTTTCCTCTGGAACCATCCTCAAGTCATCCTGTAAACAGCTTGTGGGTTCCTGGTTGTTTGCATGTTGTCTTCCCCATTAGACTACGAGCTCCTTGAGGGCAGGGACTGGTTTTTGTCTTTCTTTGCACCCCCAGTGCTTAGCACACAGTAGGCCCTTAATAAACACTTGCTGACTTGACCTGACTAGGGGAAGGTCCCTTTCTAGACCTAAATCTATGAGCCTAATTCACACTCTTAGCCCATTTATTACTATCAGGAAGCCTCCTTCGTGGAAATGTCCATCATTCTGTTGACCTTTCACCTTGTCTGGACAAGGCCACAGACAACTTTAGGGGCATAACTCTTATGACTAGCAGTGCTTGGCAACGCGGAATATCAAGAAGACAGCTAGGTGGCACAGCAGATAGAGTGCTAAGCTGGCAGTCAAGAAGACATGAGTTTGAACCCTGCCTCAGATACTTCCTAGCTGTGGCCCTGGCCAAGTCACTTCATCTGTCTGCCTCAGTTTCCTCATCTGTAAAATAGGGATAATAGCACCTACCTCCCAGGGTTGTAGTGAGGATCAAATCAGATGACAGTTGTAAAGCATTTAGCACAATGCCCAGCACATAGTAGGTGCTATTTTAAATGTCTTTTTTTCCCCCTCTCCTATGTTGCCAATAGCAACAGACTTAACGACTGCTTTTGAACAGTGCTGCTCCTGGGGGTGGGGGACTCTTACGTGATCAGCTGAGCACTGGGACTACATGAAAGCATCTGTTTATCCTACAGCAATCGGTGGATGGTGAACAAGACTGTGCCCCCATCGCTCTAGCATCAGTCTGCTCTAGCGACCTGCTGAGCACCTGTCTTCTGAGAGATCCTGTGGGATCCACAGCAACAACACAGGAAGCCACACCTTCAATGGTGGGCGAGGACAGCCTGGCGACAGCAGGGGGCAGAGCTGCTTCACGGAGTCCCGAGAAGTGTTGCTCTTGACAGGGCTCTGACTGTAAGCTGGAAGCATTCAGCTCAGATGGGGGAAGGCCCAGGAACCAGGGCTTTGCTCTCAGAAGGGCTCTGCCTGGCTCTAACCCTAAGAGCCTTGGGAAGTACTAAGTCCTCCGACACTGGGAATCCCCTAAAAGAAGCTGGGGGCATGTGCTAGTCTAAAAGAGATTCACACTCTATCCAGAAGAGCTTCTAACCTCAAGTACCAGATTTCAGGCGTCTGTCTGTCTGGAAAAATGGGAACCTTTATTTTCACTAAGCCCCAGCTGAAACTGCGTGTTTTCTTCAATTACGGAAGGCTGTGATTCTGAGCTAGGGTCCCTCCCTTCCCTCCTCAACCTGCCAGAGCCAGGGAGGTCCAGGACATGAGCAAGGTCACCCAGGTTCCTTCGAGCTCTCTGATTCTGAGTCTGTGCTCATCACAAACTATTGAAAGTGGGAAGAGGCCTCACAAACCATCTCCTTCAACCCTTCATTTTAGAGAGGAGGAAACGAGGTCCTGGTAGACAATGAGCCGGGTCTCATAGCCAGGATCGAGGCCCTCTCCACTGTACCCTAGAGCTTCCCCAAAGCCAGAGATGGCATGCTCAGCATGCAGAAGAATCTCTCCCAAGGCAACATCACAGCAGAGGAATTCTGCCGCCCCCACCACCATCAGCAGCAGCAGGCCACCTAGGCCTAGTTCTCTGGGCCCTGAAAGCTGGTTCCACAGCCACGGAAGGGAGGGTACAAGACGTCCGGATCACAGCCTGATACACTACAATCCGTAGGCCTTCCACCTCTTTCGGGCTCATTACTCAGGAGGGTCTTCATGCTGGTCACTCGGCTTCCAGGATCACACGATGAGGGGGATAGTTTGCTGTCTAATAAAATGCCTTGAGGAGATCCCTTCTCACAAGAAAGAGCCCGATGCATCTGGGACTGTTCTCTAGAGAAATGAGACCTAGTGAAATGAGCAGTTTCTAAGACCTTTAAAGTAGTGGATTTTCCTTCTGAAAACCCACGGGTCCTCATGTCAGAGCAAAAGCGGGCCTTGGATTGGGCCATCCCATCAGCAGACCCAGACCTCAAGCCCAGGGGCTTCCCGGCCCCTCCCAGGGAGAGGACGAGCCCCTGTTTGAGAAGCTTGAAAGGAAAGGGAGGATGGCCAATCAGGATGACAGGCTGCCCAAGGGTGGCCTATAGGCTCAGGACACGCAGGAAACTGTGCACAGGCCACCACAAGACCTGGAGGAGGCACCAAACCGCCTTGGGGCAATGATGGGAAGGGGCTGAAATGCCCGTTCACAATCAAGAGGGATGCTGGTGACACACTCCTAAACAAGCACAAACTGCTCCCCATTGGCCAAAGCGGCTGAGCCTTTGGTAGCACATTCTAAGAGGCAGGATTGCAGACATGTCTGTAGACAAAGCAGGGGAGGAGTTTTATCGGATTAAAAACTCAGCAATTTCCAGCCCCACCCTACAACTAGGACAACAAAGGGGCGTGGGGATGGGGTAGGGGAGCTGCAGGCCCCAGCCGGCTAAGCACCGGCTGCCCTATGGTGCCCTATGGGGCCACAGTACACGGGCTCCCCACATGGACCGCCTGGCCTCCAGCAAAGCTAGCTGGGGTCTCTCTGCCCTGGGCAGGTCCTAGATCACTCCCCCAGACACACACACATACACACTCTCTTCCCAGGTTGTCTTGGGCATACTTCCCTCCAATCTGTCCAAGACCTTATGGATGACTAGAGTCTGGGGGTTGGGGAGAAGGGGGAGGGTCCATCACAAAGGCAAATTACAAATTTCTACCTAAACTTGTGATTGAATCAGAGTCTGAGGCAAAGGAAGACAGACTGAAAGGCAGGGGGGCCTGACCTTTTAGTTAGCATTCAGCAGGGTGTCCGGGCAAACACTGCTGTATTTCAGAAACCAGGATTCTCCAATGCCTCATGCATTGGGTCCCAAGCACTAGGTCAAGGCCCTAGAAAATGGGCCTTATTTTACAACCTGTCCCCACCTCCCCCTCCAGAAGGCTGTTCTACCCCCAACTAATGTGCTTATGGTTTACTCTATATTATAATGCCCTGAATTGGTGTCTTACCCTCCCAACAGGCCATAAACTCCTGAAGGGTAGGGGTAATGCCTTTTTTTAAACTTTGGATCTTCCCCAGCACAAATGGGGGAGGGCAGCAAACCTTTAAATAAATAACTATTTAGAAAGTCGGAGAATTCTGGGCACCTGTTACTTCTGCAAAGCTGAATGGGCTTGATGGCAACAGCAAAGGAGTTGGGATGTATGACTGCGTGAAGTGTGGCTGAGCTATGACAGCGCCCTTTCTGGTCCTGTGGCCCCATCACTTCCCATCTCAAGCCCTTAGTTTCGTCACCTGATAGAGGCCACAATGAGGCCCAAAGGGGACAGAGAGAGTTCTACACCCCCTAACTCAGTAAGAAAATGACAGAAGTTTCCAGAGATGTCCAACTGCATCAGAGAACTTGACAAGCCCCGGCCCTCTGCAGTGTCTCTGCAGTCCTAGGAAACAAGAATCTCTGGGTTTAATTCATTTCGTCAAACAAACACTGATGGAGCATGCGCCCTGGGCAAAGCCCAGTGCTGGACCCCAAGGGAAGGCAGTGCTGTGGGGCACTGTCCCTGTCCTCATGGACAGTACAGGAACAATCATAATAACCCTCCGATTATCTGATCCTCTGTCCTCCCCACCATCCCCAATATTGTCATTGAGCAGTTAGCCTGAAGAGAAGGGGCCGAGACGGCCCCTTTGTCCCAGGGCGGCTTCCCTCTGAGATGTGCTGACCTCATGGCAGCATTGGGAGCTTTCCTGAGCACTCTGCAGCTCTAGGAGGGAGCTGCGACATGTCCTACTCATTACCTTCATTTGAAAGCTGGGGACCAGATTTAGGAAGGTGAAGGGAACGAGGAGCCTAAGAGCCTATGGCCTACAGCCAGCTGGTGCTGGAGGAAGGAGACATTCCAATGATGCTCAGTGTTGCTCCTGCTGTCAAGGCAAGCATGCCTTCCAGGATGCCAAACTGAAACAAAGTCCTATTGGTACGTCTCAGGGCCATGGTGGAAGAAGAGAATCAATCAGGAGAGCTTCCACGAAAAGAGTAGCATTTTGCCTGGGTCATTAAGAGGATGAGCAGGCATCCCAGGCCTAGGGAAGAACATGAGCAAAGGCGCGGAGGGAGGAGAGCACATGGCATGTTGAAGGCACAGAGAACAGGCCAAGAGATGTCATTCAGACCCATCCCTATCTTGAAAAGCTCAAGTGGGAAGATGAAGCAGAGCTGAGTGTTCTGAGCAATTATCACCATGCCTCCCAGCACACTGAATACCTCCCCTCTCCACTGGTTCTGGCAAGAACAGGAAATGCCGAGACATGTTTTAAGATAAGGCCAAGTCTTTCTGGGTTTCTGGATGTCAGTTTTAATTTTTCTACCAAGATAATAGGTTTAGCAAATAACTTAGTGACTCCATTTTTGCGTCTGAGTTAGTAGGTGACAAGAAAGGTTGTACATTACTCAACCAAGGACTTATCTTTGGGCATTTTGCCCAAATCCTTTTCACTTACATCCCCTCCAAAGGCAGGAAAAATCCTTTCCACCTTGACCTGTTCTATTCTAGAACAGTAGATAAGTGGCACCTCTTAATGGACTGACTTATATTATTGTTATTATGTGTGTGTTAAATCATCCAACCACAAGACAGGTACTAGATCGACTGATCGACAAGCCTACTATGTGCTAGCCATACTCCCAGGGAACTTATATTCTAATGGAGGAGACAAGGAAATATATAAGCAAATACAGCAAGAAAAAGGTGAATAAATGCAAATATATGTCTATATTTGTATTTATGTCTATGCATATATATGTGCATATATGTATGGGGAGAGAGAGAAAGATAGACAAAGGAAGAGAGATACAGCGGGAGAGACAGAGAGGGGAGAAGGGAAAGAGAGAAAGAGAGAAGGAAAGACAAGAGAAAAGGAGGGAGAGGAAGGGAACAAAAGGAAGGAGAAAGGGTAAGAGGGAGGGACAGGAAGAGGCGGAGAGGGAGAGACAGAGAGAAGAGACAGAGAGAAGGTAGAGTAGTTAAATAAAAGGCAGTTTGGTGGGAGGAGCCATAAAAGTTGAGGGAATCAGAAAAAGTTTTATGTTGAAGACAGTGTTTGAGCTGGGACTCAACCAGGTGGAGGTAAGGAGGGAGGCGGTGCAGACACTGGGACAGAAGGGAGATGAAGTGCCATGTGTAAAGAACAGAAAAAAGGCCAGCTTAGCTACGTCCTCGAGCGTGAGAAGAAGGGGAGTGAGTAGGAGCCGAAAAGGCTGCAAAGATAGATGGGGCCCATGTTGTGCACATGGCTCCTAGGCGCAATGGGAAGGCACTGCTGCTGATGTAGTTGGGGAGTCCCACAGTCAGATCTGCCCTAAGGAAAATACTTGGGGAACACCGTGGTAGATAGACTGGAGCAGAGCATGAGGCAGGGAGACCAACTGTGGTTGCTGTCCTTTGTTTTTGAAGAGGACCAAAATGACATCACTATGTTGGAGTCAAGGTACAGTGTGTCCAACTTTGGCTGATCAGCTTTACCACAGGTTGGACCCAAATAGTCCACATTAGCATTTGGAATGGCTCTGCTCATGGATCACAGCATGCTCAAAGGCAAGCGCACTGTGCATACCGTTTGACAGAGCAATCCCACTCCTAGGTCTGTACCCCAAAGAGATCAAAGAAAAGGGGAAACGACCCACACGTACAAAAATATTTATAGCATCTCTTTGTGGTGGCAAAGAATTGGAAATTGAGGGGATGCCCACCAACTGGGGAATGGCTGAACAAGTTGTGGTATATGAATGTAGTGGAATACTATTATTCTGTAAGCAATGATGAGCAGGCAGACTTCAGAAGAACCTGGAAAGACTTACATGAACTGATGCTGAGTGAAGTGAGCAGAACCAGAAGAAAACTGTACACAATAACAGCAACAATGTGTGATGACCAGCTATGACAGACTTAGCTCTTCTCAGCAATACAGCAATCCAAGACAATTCCGAAGGACTCATGCTGGAAAATGCTATCCACCTCTAAAGAAAGAACTATGGAGTCTGAATGCAGACCGAAGCATACTAGTTTCACTTTTTTTGTTTGCAGTTTTTTCCTTTTGTTCTGTTTTTTCTTTCACAACACGACTAATGTGGAAATACGTTTTACATGATTGCACATGTATAACATATCAGATTGTCTGCTGTCTTGGGGAGAGGGGAGGGAGAAAAATTAGGAACTCAAAATCTTACAAAAAATGAATGTTGAAAATTGTCTTTACATGTAATTGGAAAAAATGAAATACTATTTACTTAAAAAAAAAAAAAGGCTGCTTAGAACCCCAAAAGGCTGCCAAATCCCACTGCAGCTTCAGCCCAGTGAGACTATAGGCTGGGCCGCCTGTGTGCAGGGTTGTGACTACAGCTCCCAGGGCATCCATATCTGCTGCTTTGTCAGAAGCCTGCTGCCACAGGACTTTGAGGTCAGTAAAAATGATAAAATAGTATGGAAGATGTCCATTGATTTGCACATAAATTGGACTTAAGTGAGGCAGAGTTGCTGGAAGCTGCGGCCTCACTCTCTCTTCCAGAGTCATCACGGTCCAGTGGCAATCCAAAGTCGAGACAATTGGTGATAGCTCAGGATTCAGTGGATGATGCTGGCGTCCTCGGTGTCTAACCAAACTCTAAGTCCACCACAGCACCTGCGCCAGCTGCCCTCATGGCTGTTGGAACAAACTATTCTCATCCACCCATTCTGCTGGAGAAAGTCTTGACATGCTTGGGGTAGACACCCCTCTAACTCACTGAAGGGTTTGACACCTCTCAGCTACCCTCAACCTGGTTTAGTCCGTTTGTTGAAACGGTTTACTGGAGTAAGGCCACTGTGCGTGTTACAGCTTCTTGGAGCCACAGGTGAGGGTAAGGTGACAGGTAGATACCAAAAGCAGAAAGCAACCCTTACACCAGAGGTACTAGTCTTCCCTGAACATACCCTACACACCAGGGAGACCAACCAGGAGGCTGCCACAATAATCTAGGCAAGAGGTCATGAGGAGCTGAACTAAAGGATGGCCCTATAAGTGGAGAGGTCAGATAGGAAGATGCTGTGGAGGCAGAAACCATGAGTTTTGGCGGCTGCCTGGCTCCACAGGATGAAGGACAGGCAAGAGTGGAGGATGATGGCCAAAGATACAAACCTGGACTATAGCTGGGGGGGGGGGGGGCAGAGGTAGGGAAATCTAGAAAAGGAGAGGGTTTGGGAGGACAGAAAATGAGGGCATTTTTGGATATGTGAGCATTTTTGTGGCCCCTCCTCCGTGCCAGGCACTGTGGTAAGTCCTTTATAAGTATCATCACATCGATCCTCACAACAACCCTGGAAGGAAGGTGGTGTTATTCCTATACAGATGAGGACTCTGAGGCGGACAGGGGTTAAGTGACTTGCCCAGGGACACCCAGCCTGTAATTGTCTGGGGCGGGATGTGAACTGGGGTCTTCCTGACTCTGGCCTGGTGGGCACTCTGTATACTATGGTGCTCCCTAGCGGCCTAAAAAAGAAAGGGGATGGATAGAGAGATCTCTGAAATCTGTGGAGAAAAGACAGACTCATGGGGACTGATGAGGTCACTCTCTAATTCTGTCTCCCCAATCTGCCCTAGGGCTGGAGGTGCTCTTAAACGTTTCCTGAAGTGAGTTGATCGGGGATGAGGACTACTCCTGAAGGTGCCAGGGAGAACCTGTGCTTCATGTCTCTGCCAGGGTCTGGCACACTACAGTCTCAGAAGTTGGAGTGAGATGGGCCCATCTTCACTCCAGTAAAAGCTACTTCTCCTACTCCAAACACATACTTTCAGGACTTAAAAAAGGGGGTGGGTCTGATGGCCTCCTAGTTCTCCATTCTTGGACAGATGCCAGGCCATTTTTCTGTGCCATCCAGCTTACCCATAGCAATGTGGAAGCACTGAGAAGTGGGAAAGCACCAGCAGCAGAAAAAACAAAAAACTAAAACACCAAGCCAAGTGGCACTAATGTGGTCAAATAGCCAGAATGCCAGGAAATGGAGCAAAAGGACAGCACTGACCTGGCAGTGGTGAGGATTAGCCTGGGAGCTTGGAGGAAGCCTGGCTCCTCTCCCACTCTCCTCTTTTCAGAGGCCCCGGTGGCCCTTGGGGAGGCAAGCCCTCTGAAAAGCATGCTGCTGAAGGCTCTCTGGCCTTCAGCCTCACTGGCAGGTTCTACCCTGTGCTCAGAAATTCATGCTCACTGGGAAAGGGGGCCCTATAAGGCAGACCCCTCCCAAGCATCTATATGAGGGCTGCCTTTGTGGTTTCCAACACATAAGTTTGAAATCTTCAGTGGTAGCTTTAAAAAAAAAAAAAAAGATCCCAAACTTAAATACAACTCACTCAGTCCCCGAGGCAAAACCGGGGGATGAGGGGTAGGGGCAGCCCCTCTCTCTTCCCTATCTAGTTTTCAAGCTGCAGAGTGGCCTTTGGGGACTTTTCATCACTCAGAGTAGACCATGATGGTCATTTTAACCTGATCTCTCCTAGGGGTGAAGTGGATACAGTGCTGGGCCAGAGTCAGGAAGACCTGAGTTCATATCCTGCCTTAGACACTTACTAGCTGTGTGATCCTGGGCAAATCACTTAACCTCAGTTTCCTCATCTGTGAGACAGGGATAATTACCTCCTAGGACGGTTGTGAGGATCGGATGAGATAATATTTGTAAAGTGATCAGCATAGTACCTGGCACATAGTAGGTGCTATATAAATGTCATCCCTATGATTATGATTGTTACTGTTATTATTAGATAAAAATATTTGGGAATATATGATTTGTTCTGACAAGCTCTGACCACCACAGAAGGTAATGCATATAATGAGAAAGAGCACCTTCATCCTTTCATCCATGTTTCCACAGCAGAATATTCCCAGCCCTGGGAAGTCCCCAGGTGGCCAATGGGTCACTCACCGGAAACAAGAAGTGTGCCAGACTTCACTCACTGTCCTGTACAGTCTCTGGGCAGGGGGGACATAGTCGCCACATCCTCGACATTTCCAGGTGTCTTCCCCTGCAACAGAGAAAGGCGACTCTTTTAGATGAGAGGCAGGATGGTGTCCCAGAGAGAACACCAACCTGGAGGCCAGGAGACATTCAAGGGTTGGCTTTGACTGTGACATCACGCAGGCCACTCTGTCTTTCTAAATCTCAGTTTCTTCATCTGTAAATTGGGAATAAGATGACTTTGGCTCTCTCACTGGGCTGCTGTGAGCCAAGTGCTCTGTCGACTCCAAAGTGCTTGAGCAAAGGTTCAGACCCTGTAGGCAGTGCCCTGCTTCACCAGAACAGGGCATCTGTTTGACGACTGAGAGCCTTCCTTGTAAACTAACTGTGTCTGGGAGAAAGAGCTTTGTTTGAGGTCCAGACTGAAAGCCAGGGCCATATTGGCAGGGATAGCTCCTGAATGTTGTTAGACCAGCAGGGTGGATGAATAGACAATGAACAGCCCAGCATTTCAGGGATGCTTTAGAGCAACTGGGGGCAGCAGCTGAGGGGAAGGAATTGCTCACAGTATCCCTCCTTGCTCCTAGACAAGCTAGGACAAAGAAGCCAGAGGAGGGCTCTGAAATACCAATTCAGCTCCCTGGATGGCAATGAGCTCAGTACATGCAGCCCCTGGACAGCTCTTCAGCTCTCCTTAAAGTGACACATGCTTAGGGTGAAGGGAAAAACCCAAGCTCCAAGGAGGGGCACATTTGCAAAATCTCATCAGAAATACTGCAAGGGACCAGAAGGGGCAGGAACTGGATGCCAGGCCAGCTTAAGCTAGCTCACCTCTGCCATTCAACTCTACAACAATGAGGAGACTGATTTGCAGTCAGCTGACAGATCTGAATTTCTACACCAAAAGAAAATCACAAAGGCCTTTGGATTCTATGCGTCTATTCCAGAGGTGAGGAACCTGTGGCCTCCAGGCCACATGTGGCCCTCTAGGTCCTCAAGTGCAGCCTTTTGACTGAATCCGAATTTCACAGAACAAATTCCCTTAATAAAAAGGGCCAAGACTTCCCTCCACATATATTCACAGTTGAAATTTCCTTTCCTGTAAACCCAGCCCAGAACCAGGAAGGGGTTGCTCCGGGTTGCAGGTTTTAAAAGCCCTTTGAGACATACAACCAGGCTGTCAGGGTGGGTCAGGGTGTAACCAGGTTTGGAATCTGGGGCTGTCGGTGCCTTTGCCCAAGGTGAGCCCATGATCCACTTATTCCAGGATAAGAGTAAGTTGTTAATCTTTTGGACTTGTTGGTATAGACGGCATCTAGCCTCTTTTCCCCCTAACCCTGGGGGAATCCAGTTACGTGCACTCAGGTACCCCATGAGAAGTCAGAGCTGGGAGGACAACATTTTCTCAGGTAACTCAGGTTTCGGATGGAGTGAGGCTTGGAATGGGAAAATGTCCTTCTGGAGGAGATTAAATGAGTAGCTTATATTCCCCGGAATCTATAAAGGCTGTATACATACCCCCATCCTCTTTGTCAGACTCTCCCTACTGCCCTGAGATGGAGGTAGGGCAAGACAGGGGACTCATAGCTCAATTTTTCTGGGGATGAAACTGAGTCAGCCCCAAGGAGGGAAGGGCTTTGCCCAGAGTTGCTCAGAGGGCTAGCTTGGATTCACCCTCCTGGATAGATGATTTCCAAGGTGGCTTAATTCAGTGAACACATTAATTGCCTACTGTGTGCAAGGGTGTGTACTAAGGGCTAAATGCACTGCTATTAAAAATGGTTTGGCCCTGACCTTAAGAAAATTAAATTTTGGTTATTGGAAGAGAGTGAGCACATTGGATCAAAAAGCTAGAGCTCCACCTGCTACAGGAACAGCCACACTTGACAGAACAAATCCCCTTAAAAAAAGGATTTGTTCTGGAAAACTCGGACTCAGTCAAAAGGCCACACTTGAGGACCTAGAGGGCCACATGTGACCTGGAGGCCGAAGGTTCCTCAACGCGGGTCTATTCCATTGATGTTGGAATCCAACCGTTCTTGTTCCCCTATGGAATTGTCCCCTCCAGACATGATGAGCCCTGTACAAAGATTAGGCTCCCGCCTCACTTCTGACCTAAATCAATCTTATCGATCTGGATCACCAAACTCAGTTCTGAATAACCTTCCTCTGAGCTTGAAGAGCCCCTCTGCTTCTGAGGACAGAGATTTGCTAGCAGGAAGTATATCAGAGCCAGTCCCTACAGCCCCCACCCCATCCCCCTGTGCCCTGCATGTTCCCAGCATGCACCATGCCTTCACTTTTCCCCCACTCGGTCCCCACAGAATCCCCACCTACCTTTTCAAAGGCAACACAAACCCAGCCTCCAAGAGCAGGTCTTCTCTGATTTCTTGGTTCTCAGTACAGACCTTCCTGCTGCCAGTGCAGACTTAACCTAATTGCTTGCATCTACTTCTCCTACACTTGTCCAATCAACAAACCTTCATTGATTAACCACCACAGTGCTAAGCACAGCATGGTACGAGGTGCTGGGAGACGGTTTAGGTAAGACATAGCTTTGACACTCCTGGAGGTCACAAACTAGATCGAGGCCAAGACCGAAGCTCAGATGATCAAAATGTGTCATATCACATGATCAGTACATTAAGAAGGAGAAAACTGGGGCAGCTAGGTGGCACAGTGGATAGAGCACCGGCCCTGAAGTCAGGAGGACCTGAGTTCAAATACGGCCTGAGACCAAACACTGGACAGCTGTGTGACCCTGGGCAAGTCACTTAACCCCAATTGCCTTAAAAAAAAAAATGCTACGTAGGGGCCACTGGTTGAAGAGCCTGGTCACGTGTACCATGGGCAAGAGAAGGCTTACCAGGCCACATTCCAGGAGAACTGGGCAACCAGTTACCTCTATACATTCACATTAGGGCACCTTTCCCTGGGCCAGGGGTGGGGAACCTATGGCCTTGAGACACGTGGCCTTCTAGGTTAAGTGCAGCCTTTTGATGGAATCCAAATTTTACAGAACAAATCTTGAGGCACTTAAGGATCTAGAAGGCCACATATGGCCTCAGGATTTGTTCTGTAAAAACTGGATTCCGTCAGAAGGCTGCACTTAAGGATCTAGAATGCCACAGGTTCCCTACTCCTGCTGGCCCGGGCTATTTCCTAGGCCTGGAAGGACTTCCTTTCCCCATCTTTACCTGATGAACTCTTATTTATCTCCTCCAGGAACACTCCCCCTCCCCCGTCTAGCCTCCTTTCCACCAGCTGGTAACCAAGTAACAAAGCTCCTCTCCTCCCAAGGACACTTCAGACCCAGGACTTCAAGGACCTTTGGTTCCATCAGTGTGGGCACACTCACGCCTGACCCAGGTGACACCCCTCTAACCTTTAGGATGTGGTCTTTGAGAGTCAACGAGGAAGACAAAAAGTGTTACCACAACCAAGAGAAGAGTCACAATACTTTATCGTCACACTTGGTGTTGGCATCTTTAAGACACTAATGGTAGGCAGGAGAGGGAGGAAGAAGGAAGGAGAGTCTTCTGGTAGAGTAGTTTTAAAATCAGGCTTTTAATATCTATCTCCCCAGTATTACCAACACAAAAGGGGAAAAAATTGGTTTCTAAGCCAGGCTTTTCTGGACATGCCCAGTTCTCCTAACATGGAGCCCTTTGCATCATGTACCACGTAGGTGGGGGCAACTTCCTTTGAATGGCTCCCTTCATCTTCTGATGTGGGCTCTCTCTGCTTTTCTCTCATAGGCTGTATGCAGGGGGTGAAGATCCCAGATCACCCACAATGAAGAACCCTGGGGAGGGGAAAGGAAAATCCTTCCCTCATCCCACTCTTTTACCCCGGGCTCTGAGAAATGGGTCTGGAGGATACTTGTTTTTGGTCTGTGTTGTCTGTTCTCAGTTTTGGGAGCCAGAGGTGATCCTCCTGGATTGGGCCATGGAGACCTTGGAGCCAGGATGGGAGGCAGGGAGGTACAATAGTCAGTCTGATATGGAAGCCCTGAGAAGCCAAGTGCCTGGGACTTGAACATGGAACCATTATTTGTCTTTGCATATCTACCCCGGTGCTTCAAAAGTATTTGATAAACTTTTGGTGAACAAAAGAATGTAATCTGAATTGTCTACTGGTTTGGTGATCAGGCACTGGTTAAAGATAACCCCAAGGTTTGGAGCCTAAGTGACGCTGGGGAGATGGTGCTATGGACAGAAAAGCCCTGAAGCCAAAATGGCTTGTTGAAAAAAGAAGGGAATCTGAGATGATGGTAAGTAGCAAAGTAGAGGAGGTAACCAAATGTTTCCAGAGCAATTAGGAATGACCTAAAAGCTGGACGACCTAGAGAGGTAATGAGCTCCCCCTCCTTGGAGACACTTGAGCAGAGGTTGGACCACCATTTCATGCTCGACCCAGCCTCACTGGCTGCTGAGGACTTTTCCAACATCTGACTTCTGAAATTCCTGTGACACTAGCCCGGAACTTGAGTGAGAAAGAGGTTTCAAGTAGAGATTGGGGAGACCTTGGGCTAGACACAGCAGTTGAAGCCATAAAAATGGGTTTGAGTTACAATCATTTTTGACTAAATTAGAAAAGGCTAAAGCAAAAGAACATGATTTAACCCCTCAGCCCGCTTCCACATGCTTGGCCACTTCCTATATCCACCCTTTATTCTTGCAAATTTATAAACACCCTGAATCTTTAGAGTCGGAAGAGACCTCCAAAGTCTCACCCTGAAGTATGAAATCCCTCCACAGCATTCCCAACACCCTGCCTCTGCTTACACACCTCCAGGAAACTCACCAGCACTTTGGCCCCAAATCCTATCCTTCTTCCAAGCTTCCCCCCTCCATTTCTCTTTTTTTCCTTTTACCCATTTTGAACTTAAATACAAAAAGAAAAAAGAAAAGCATTTCCATGTACACAGCACAACACAAAAAGGACTCAATATGAAACCATGAATCTCCATTTCACACTGTTTACTTTTTTTGAAAAACTATGTAACAAACTCTATACATCGTTTTTCAAAACTACCCTGCTTTTCTGTGCTTGCTTCTGATTTTTCTTTTGTTCTCTGCCATACACTTATTTTTATTTTTTTCTCCCTCCCTTTCCACCCTGCATCTCTCTCTCTGTCACACACACTCACACCCACACACACACACACACAAAACTACAGTCTGCATATTTCTATTCATCAGTTCTTTCTCTGGAGGTAGACAGCATCTTCCTTCATAGGTCTTTTATAGTTGATTTGAGTATTTATAACACTCAAAATGACTACTCATTCACAGTTGTTTTTAGAACAATATTGCTATTACTGTATATAGCATTCTCTTGGTTCTGCTCATTTCACTCTTCATTATTTCATGCAAGTCTTTTGATGTTTTTCTAAGATCATGGAGCTCAGCATTTCTCATAGCCCAGTAGTGTTCCATCACAATCACATACCACACCTTGTTCAGCCACTGCCCAGTTGATGGGTATCCCATCCATTTCCACCCCACTTCTCTTGATAGCACCACCATCCTCCAGGCGGCCAAGTTCCCAACCTTGAAGTCATTCTTGTGAGGGGTGAGGAACCTTGACTCTTCCTTCTGCCTCAATTCTCTATCTAATCAGCTGCCTGGCCCTGTTGATTCTACCCACACGGCATCTCTCCTCTCTCCTCACACAGCACTGGGCCTACTTTAGGCCCTCAACAATTCCTGCTACTGGTCTCTTCTTTCTCTAATCCACTTACTACTAACCATCTCCCAAACTGGTTTCTAAAGATGTAGATCTGGCCATGCCATCCCCTTACTCACAAACCTCCAATGGCTCCCTCTTGCTTCTAGGATAAAGTTCAAAATCCCCTGGCCTTTGAAGCCCTTTAAAGTCTGGCTCCCAGCTCTCTTCCCAGACCTCTTCACACATTCTCCATCCCAATCAAACCATCCTTCCAGTTATGTTTTACATACAAGACATTCTCCTGCTTCCTTATGGTTCCTCGTGACCATCACCTCTGGCTCCCAGGATCCCTGAGACTCACTTAAAGTACCACGTACTTTCCCGGGACACCCCATCAGCATTAACTCTCTCCAGATGTGCCCTGCATTTGCTCACCTACGTCTCCACTAGAATGTAAACTTCTTGAGTACAAGGACCATTTGATTTTTGTCTTTGTGTTCCACCATCTTGCATCATAAATGGCACATCACAGGTATTTAATACATGCTTGCTGATGTCAAGTTTACAGGGCAGCAAGTGGGCAGGCTGGTTGGCTGGAAAAGCGTGCCTGCATAGGCGTGATGTAAAATGGGGCTTTAGTGCGGAGGGCTCTAAAAGCCAGGCTGTGGACTTTGGAGCTTAATCGTAAAGCAGTAAGAGTCACTGGGGATTTCTGAGCAAGAGAGTGACCGACACAGTAAAGCCTGTGCTTTGAGAAGAGTGTCTGGGCAGTGGCATGAAGCTTGGATTGGAGAGGGAAAAGCCTTGAAGTAGAGAGACCAAGCTACCACCATGGCCCAGGGAAGAGGCTATGAGGGCCTGAGCTAGGGGAAGGTCAAGGTGAGGACAGAGAAGGACATGTTCTGAAGAGATGTGAAGGCAGCAGCAAGAAGACGTGCCACCTGACTGAATACACCTGACTGAATACAGGCAGTAAGGGAAAGGGAAGATCAAGGACAGCTTAGAGGATGTAAGACTGCAGTAACTAGAAGCACGGCTGTGCCCTCCACCCCCCCCCCCCCCGACTCGTTTGGAGGAGGAGGATAATAGGCTCCATTTTGACCTTCTGAGTTTGTCCTTGACGAATGGCCCACAAGTCTAGCAGGCAATTTAGGCTGAATCAGAGACAGCCTGAGGCAGTGGAAAGAGTCCTAGATGTAGAGGCAGTGGGCTTGGGTTCAAATCCTGCCTCTGTGACTTCAGCAACTTTGCCCAACAGGTCACATGGCCTCTCTGGCCCTCAGCTTCCTCCCCTGTAAAATAAAGAGATCAGGCTGGATGGCCCTTTCCAGCTCCAGATGTGTGGTCCTCAATGCAGACGTGGGAGTCTGTGAGGTCACCAAGAGAGGAGGCAGAGGGAGGGAAAGGAAGAGGCCCCTGAACAGTCTTGGGGGACACCCATGTGAAGGGGCAAGCAGAAGGGGAGGATCCAGCAAAGCAGATGGAGCAACTGTAGTCAGAGGAGAGCCAGAAGAGACCATGCCATGAAGGCAGAGGAGAAGGGAGCACCCAGGAGGCACAAAAGCTGCGAGAAGGTCGAGAAGGAAGAGGACTGATCTGATTGTTTAAAAACAGATTCTCCCTTTTATATTGTTGACATTTCAGGTGAAATGGGACCAATTTGTTTATCTTTCCCTTTCGTGTTTAAGAGTTAGGCTCAGTAACTAGGTTACTGAAAGCTTGCTCTCCTCAGCCCATAGCTTCAAGTGGGACAGAAAATCCCAGGCCCTGAGGTGCCAAAATACCACGGATCCTGGTCAGGCTGGATGAGCAGCGTTCCTTCCCGTTGGTTTGAGTGAGATGGCTGCTGCTTCTCAAGTTCCTTTGGACAATAAGAGTTGAGGACAAACACTGAACTCAGCTCAGCTCATGTACAACACGCACAGTAAGTGCCGGGCCACGTGGGAGCTGGGGAGTCAGGTGCGTGGCTCCAGCTCCGGGACAAACCAGGAAATGGAGGGGGAAGGGCAGGGAGCTAGCGAAGGGAGGGGAGAAAGATCCCACTTCAGTGGAACACCCACCAGAGGGAGGGGAATGATTAACAGGTGTTCCCCATACCGTCTTCTCTATCCCGAAGCCACTTCCCAAGGCTTGCCAGACATCACTAAAGGGAACATGAGCTGGGGTCCTCTCATCTTTCCCTCACTGACTGAAGACACAGAAAAGTTTCACTCCAGCGGCTGCTCGGCTCTCTCATTTTCCCTATTTTAAATTTTTTTAAAATAATAAGTTTTATTGATGCCTATTTACATCTCAGTCGTTTCCAAATCCCAAATTTAATTAAGAGAAGTCTCCAATGATTAAAAGTGATGGATATTCCTAAACCTGCACTGGGATAGGCATAGTGATGTGGTAGGAAAAAACTGAACAGGGAACCACAAGACCTGGGACTGAGCACTAGTTCTACCATCCACTGGCCCTGACACCTTAGGCAAGAGAGTATGCCTTTCTGAGACTCAGTTGCCTCCTCAGAAAAATGAACAGGGTTGGACTAAATGATCTTTAGAGTTCCTCCCAGCTCTGACATCCCCTGTCCTAAGGGCCTACCCAGCTCTAAGCGCTGTATTTATATTTAGAGAATTGGAATGAAGCTATAATCATGTCTCTCTAAAGCCCAAAGAGGGCAGACTAAGTTCTACAAACAAACATACTGTAGGGAAAAAAAAAAAAGCCAAACTCTTGAAGTGGATTTCTCATGCTACTTACTCCAGGCTCTGATTTCCAGCCCTTCAAGGCAGCCTGGTATGATGGGAAGAGTCAGGAGAGACCTGAGTTTGCCTCTAACACTTGCTAGCTGTGTGACCCTGGACTTATTAATGAACTTCTCTGAACTTGTTTCCTTGTCAGTGACCCAACGGGGCTCTTGTGAGGACCAAATGAAGTCAGGTACTATTCTGTCTGTCTCCTCACTCGTGGCTGTGGTTCACATTACCCTCTGTGGGAGATGGACCCACAGGAATCTATTTCTCAGCAGCTTTGGTTCACAGAGTCTCAAAGAAGAGAACTCGGAAAGCTCAAAATGAACCGTGTTTCAGCGTGAAGACTTTCCTCTCCTGAGGGATGCTTCCGGGCAGAGGGACTCAGCAAGCCAGAACCCTTCCAGCAGATATAAAAATATCCCCAAGAGACTAACAGGCTCCAGCTGTCGCTCTCCCTACCCCTCACTAACTGAAAACCCAAAAGATAAGCAGCAGACATCTGTATACGGCCTAATAGGGGATCACGGAGGGAGGGAGACTTGAACCAAGATGAACATTTTGGGGCGAAGGCCAGGAGCAGGATGGGATGCTCTCTTCAGAGTGGGTTCCCCTCCTCACATATCTGCAAAGCCTCCCAGTGTAAAGCACACAGTCCTCCTTGAACGGAAGGAAGGCAGGAAACAAACACCAGACTAGACAAACAGGAGCTAAGCAGGAAAGAAGCCTCGTGATCAGTGATGCGGAGAATGTGAGTCCAGAATGTGAAAAGGACCAGGTATAGACCTGGCCAAACCTGATGGAGTGCCGTCCTGTATCCAAATATCCAAATGTTCTTGGAGTACGCAGCCCCTCACCTCCTGCCATTGCAAATCAGGGGCCAAAGTGCCCGTCTGGCAGGCTCCACTGCCATCTCACCATCACCACCAGAGTCCAGGCCCTCATTAGCTCTCCCCTGTTGTTGTTGTGAAGTCCTGTTTGACTCCTCGTGACCCCAGATAGGGTTTTCTTGTCATTTTCTTCTCCAGTGGATTAAAACAAACAGGGTGAAGTGACTTGCCCAGACTTACACAGCTAGTGAATGTCTGAGGCTGGATTTGAACTCAGGTCTTCCTGAATCCGAACCCAGGGCTCTAGCCACTGAGCCACCCCTAGCCTGCTAGAACAGTTTCTCAACGTCTTACCAGCTTCAAGGAGTCCAAATGCTTTCAAACCATTCTGCTGACCCCAGCCAGGGTCATCTTCCTAAAACCCAGCACTCTTCTCAAAAACTTTGACTGGCTCTCCTCCAAACCCCTCCTTCAAAAGAGAAAATTTACATTTCGAAGATATACAACCAAGGCCCCCATCACGTGACTGTTCCATTATTCCCACAGAAGAACCTTTTGCTCCTGCCAAAGCGGCCCGATCTCTGTCTCTCTGTCTCAGCCTCACTGCCCTGCTCATGCCGCTCCCCTTCCTGGCCGGGCCTGGCTCAGCCTCTGCCTCCTCAGGCTCATGACCTCTTGTTCCTCTGAACTCTTCCAATCCTGAGATCTGAAGCTGGAAGAAGGCCCCTAACATTTCACAGAGGAGGAACGAAGACCCAGAGAAGGCGACGGGCTTGGCTAAGGTCATAGAGATCAGTCAGAACGTGAACCAAAGTCCTCAGATTCCAAATTCGCCTGTCCACCTTGCTCTTCTATCAATTAATTGCAAGTACTGTTTGGCACTTTCTCACATGCTATCTTGGGACACGTCAATCTATTATTTGGCTCGTCATGTGTGTATTCAATTCAGTTCTACATTCATTTCTAAGGCTCCTACTATGTGCCAGGCTGTGGGTTTACAGAGACAACACTGAAACAATCTGTGCCTTCATGCACCTGCCATTCTACTGGTGAGAGATCACATGGGCATGAGTAAAGAAATACAAAGTAATCACTAAATCAACAGCATGCATTTATTATATAACATTTTCTAGAAGGAGAGGGTGCAGGAGGCAGCCTGGGAGTGCAAGCACTGGGCCTTGGTCACGTCGCTAACACAGGTGCTGACTGACTTATGATAGGCTTTGCTCTGTCCCACAAGAGGAAGCAAGGCTGTGCTGGAGCACAGGCTGGATGCAGGAGAGCCCAGAGGCTGGACCCATTTCCAAGTCTGACTCTCAGGCAGCATGCCAGATTGCTGAGCTCCTTCTCCTTTCTCACCCCTCAGAAATGAGATTCTGCGGCGTGCCCCCTCCCCGGGGCTCGGAGAGGCTCTTTGGGCCGGACAAACAGGTTCGATCACTGCAATGCCAGAGGACCTCTGACAGCTTTGGGGTCACTTTCCCAAGTGCTCGGAGTGGGGCTGGCGGGGGCCAAAGACACTTGGGCGGGGGCGGGGGGGGGGCTAGGCGGCAAAGGCAGAGTCCTGCGGTCGTGGGAACCGGGGAAAGGGCGAAGGGATGGGAAAGCGGGCTGGCCCCCAGCCCTGGCAGCGCAGCCCGGAGCAGCACTGAGGAAGTGACTGAGCCCGCCGGCTCCTTCTAGCGAAGGAAGTGACCGTCCTGGCCGGTCAGGCAGGAAGCAGGAGTGGGCGAGGCTGCCCCCCCACATCAGCGGACCCTCGGGGGCCGCCCTCCCCCCCCCTCCCGGCCCCGGTCCGGCCGGTTCGGAACCGCCCGCCGAGAGCGGGCTGCGGGGGGCAGGAAGCAGGGTGAGCCCGGGCCGGGGCGGCCAGCCCGGTCAGTCCTCGGGCCTCCCCAGGCTCCCGTCCGTGCTCTCCAGGGAAGGGTCCAGAGCTCCCTATGCCCCAAACTGTGCCCCACCCCCCCCCCGCTCCTCACTTCTCGGCCCCCCCTTCGGAGGGGGTCCCCCCCGATCTGTCCTAGAACCTCCCCCACCGCCGGACAGGCCCCGGGGAGGGGGCGTCCGTAACCCCTCCCCCAGCCTTCCTCCCCACAGGGATGAGCGCTAACGGCCCCCCCCGTCTTCCCCCAGGAGCCCCAATCTCCCTTATTCCTCCCTCCAAAGCGTCCCATCACCCCCGTAGAGACGCCCCCCGCCCGAGAAAGCGCGCACCCCCAGTCACCCCCAGCCTCCCCCCAGACGAAGCCCCTCCCTGGGGGGCCTCCCCCAGTCTGCTCCTTCCAGCCCGGGGCCTCCCGGGGTGCAGGTGGGAGCCCCTCCCAGGCGCCCCATCCTGTCACGCCCTCCGCCCTCATCCACCCCGGCTCCTTAGCCCCCCATCCCCCTCCTCAGCCCCTCCCCCAGGTCTCCTCCTCCCTCCATCTCCGGCAGGGCAGGGCAGCGCGCACTGATTAGGTGCCTACTACGTTCCGGGCGCGGGGCTAAGCGCCCCTCCGCGGTGCCCATCCCCCTCGGGGGCCCCGGGAGGACGAAGGAGGTAGGGGGCAGGGCTCCACTCACCGGACACCCCGTCCATGGCTCCCCGCCGCGGGCCGGCTCCCCGAGCTCTCCCGGCCGTTACCTCAGGCGACAAGTGAGCGCGCGGAGGGCGCGACCGTCCCGCCTACGGCGCCCCGGGAGGGCCAAACCGCACCTGGCTCCGGGCGCCGCCCGGGGCTGCCGCGGCCCCGCCCCCCGCGACCCCGCCCCCGAGCCGGCCCCGCCCCTCCGTCCGTCCGCGCGCTCGCGGCGCAAGCCCCGCCCCCTGAGCCAACAAGAGCCCCGCCTACCGAGGTGTGCAGAGTCCGCCCCTGCGGCCCAGCGCCCCCTAGCACCCGGACGGCGCGGCGCGCTTCCTTGCCAGCCATTGGCATTAGCCTCGCGGGTCGAAGCAGTGGAGAGTCTCCACTAGGGACTCCGACACGCACCGTGCGCTTACTCAGTGCTCGTTGAGTGACTGACCCAAATAAGAACCTTGGAAGGCATCTGAGTAACCCCCTCATTTTACAGTTGGGGAAACTGAGGCCCAGGCAAGGAAAGGGCCTGGTCCCAGATGACACAGAGCGCACGGCCTGCCCCTCCCTCTTGAGTCCGGGTCTTCTGCCTTCCCTTCTCCAGGTGCTGGATGCTCCCGCCCACAGGAACCTGCTCCCTTTGCAGAGCGGGGTCACATGCAAGCTAGTGCAAACCCAGCATTTGAACCCAGGTCCTCTGACTCCAAATCCGGCCCTTCCTCCCTCGGAAGCACCAAGCTTTCCTCCCAGTCATTAGAGGTCCCTGAAGTTAGGGAGGGGGGAGAGGAAGGGTGTCCTATCCACGAATCAGTCAACAACCATTAAGCACCTACTGTGTGCCAGCTACCATGTGCTGGGTAGTAGGGATGCAAATGTGAAGTTCAAAGTCCTTGCCCTCAAGAAGCTTCCTTTCTAACCTATACACACCATACCCATACACACAAAACAGATACAAAGTTCAGTTGGTGAGTCAATGCACACTTATTATGCAGCTACTATGAGCCAGACGGTGTGCTGAGCCCTGGGGATAGGAAAAGAGGCAAGAGACAGTCCCTGCCCTCGAGGGGCTTACAGTCTAACAAGGAGACAACAGGAAAACAACCAGGTACAGATAGGACCTACTAATGTCCTCAGCAGAGAGGAGCAGGAAAGGCTGCCTGCAGTAGATGGGATTTTAGCCCAGACGTAAAGGAAGCCGGGAAAGCCAGGAAGTGGAGGGACGGCCAGAGAAAATGCCCAGAGCTGAGAGGGTGACGGGGAGGTGACGATGCAGGAGTAATTCCGAGGTTGTGAACCTGGATGACTAAAAGGAAATAAATATAAAATAATACCAAGAAAGAGAGACTGAGAGTAATCGGAAGGTTCAGAAAAGGCCTGGTATAAGAGTTGGCCCATGGATTGTGCTGGAAGGAAGCAGCTGGGGGGTGCAGTGGATAGAGCACTGGGCCTGGAGTCAGGAAGATCTGAATTCAAATCCAGCCTCAGACGCCGTGTGACCCTGGGCAAGTCACTTTACCCTGTCTGCCTCAGTTCCTCACCTGTAAAATGGGGACACCCTGGAGAAGGAAATGACAAACCACTCCAGTACCTCTGCCAAGAAAACCCCACAAAGTCCGTGGGATCCACAGGGTCATGTAGAGTCAGACATGGCTGAATAATAACAAGAAGGGATTTTAGGAGGTGGAGATGAGGAAAGCAGGCACACCAGATATGAGGCCACAATGGGAGATGGGGTATGTACTGTGGGGTCTACCAGAGAGAAGGCCAGCTTGGCTGGATGCCGAGCGTGGGAGGGGAGGTGGAAACTTGGACAGAAGCTCAACAGAGGAGTTTGTCCTTCCTCTCTGCCGCAACGGGAAGCTGCCGGCTGAGAGTCACAGGCACTTAAGGAAATCCATCGTGGCAGCTTCACCCTGCAGGATGAACCCAAGGCAGGGAAACCAACTGGGAGGGTGTAGGAATGTGCTAGCCAAGAGGTGCGGAAGGCCTGAACCAAGACGGGAGCTGCGTGGCTGGGGAGGAGTCTGATTCAGCCTGCGCCCAAACTCAATTCTCCTAGCTCCCCGTCCACCCAGTGATTGGGCATCCCTCCTCAAACGCTCAGGGGCACCGTGTGGAAGTCAGGGGTCCATGAATGGTGGCGGTATTGTTGTGGTCTGAGAGGTTGGGACTCCTCAAAGGCTGCAGTACAGGATGGGGTCATCTGGAATGAATTCACAGACTTGAGCATTCTTTAAGTCAAGGTGGCAAAGATTTATTGTTATACTTTTCAGCAGGCAAGGATTTTTAAGGAACCTGTGAGAGACTGGGGAGAAGCTAGGGTTTATATGGAAAAGGAATGCCAGGGATACTGATTAGGTAATCCAAAGGTCCAGGTGTCTTTGGGAGCTATGCATGGGGAAGTACAGGGAGTATACCAGACAGGGAGAGAGATGACAGAGGTATGGATCTTGGGAGTCTGGCAGGAGGAAGAGTCCTTGGGCCGGCCAAGGACAAAACTCCTTGGGCCGGGCAAGGCACCCCTCTCTCTCCGTCTTGATGAGAGAATGCTCTGCAACAGGGGAAAGTTTCCTCACAAGACGACAGGAGCTTACTAAGGAATTGGGAGGCTTCCAGAGACATGATCTGAGGGCTGGGGCCTGAGCAGCCCAGCACTCTCTCACCCAGCTTTGTGTGTGTAGCTGCACCAGGGAGAGAGATAAAGGTCTTGCTGGGGCCCATGCATGAGTAACTGCTAGGCACAGTGTCCTTGGGCTGGGGAGTGGTTGTCAGAGACAGTGTTTCTGAGACTTGGGGTCCAAGTACAAGCACAAGCTTGTACTTCCCAACAGTATTACTCTGATGGAGAGGGGTTGTTTCTTGGACCGACCTCTCTGAGGCCTAAGTTGGGAAGACTAATTAGAATCCTATGATTCTTTCCTGAAAGACCAGATTCAGAAGATTCCCTTTATCACCCCTAGTGCAAGTTCAATCTGATAAGAGTTACATGCAGTAAATGTTATTCCAGGTACAAGCAAAATACATTGCTTCCCCGCCTACATTTTCCATTCTAGTCAAACGGGCCGATGATTCCTCAGACATGATGTTCCATCTCCCACCTCCACATCTTTGTCCAAGTGGTTCCTCCTGCCTGGAATGCCCTCTACCTCCTGGAATCCCTAGTCTCCTTAGGAGCATATTTCAAGTGCCTCCTCCCCACCCCCAACCAGTTATTAGCAGTCTCTCTCTTGAAATTACTTTGTATTATTTTATGTCGAGTGTATTTACTCATATCCTTCCAGTCAGGCCCTAGGATCAAGGCAGGCTGAGCCAAGGACGATTCTGTTTCCATCCCACTCTGACCTTCTCAGCAGAGCCAGATGGAAACGAGTCAGCTGTGGCTACAGCATCTGGTTCCTGATATCATCCTCACCCGTTACATAATCTGAGCTCCCAATAATTCCCAGGAATCATCTCTGTCCAGTGGCTCTGTGATCCTGCAGGATTTCTGATTTCACTCAGACGCGTGACCAAGCTGTCCCGTGAATGGACGCACGGAGGGGCTGGCACGGTGACCTTCCACTCCACGGTCAGTTCATGGGAAGAGCTAGGAGTGTGAAAACACCCCCACCGGCACCCCGGGCCGCACTTCTTTCACAGCAAAAATGGGGCTTGGGCCCCATCTACTACACAATGTCTTTCCTCATCCCTCCAATTATCAGCTCACTCTGCCCTTTAAATTACTTTGGTTTATTTTGTGTACCTGTTGTTATACTGACTTACCTGGGGAAATGCGCTATTGCTTAGAACATAAACCTTGCAAGGGCAGGGACTGTCTCGTGGTCCTCACATGGCCTAGAGGCCAAAGGTTCCCCACCCCTGTCTCAGGACCTTCAAGATTCAGCCTAGAGGCCACATTTTGATTTTCCCAGTAAATACTGCTATCTTCTGTCCCAACTTACCTGCTGTTTTCTTATCTGTGTAACTGTGGTCTGCCACGGCTGTCCCTTCCTCCCCAAATACCTTGTATTTAAGTATGTGGCACATGTTTCTACTAGTTCTATATATAGACACACATATATCTACATCTATACCTATCTATACCCTTGTTATTGCTCTCATTAAGAATGCAAGTCTTTGAACTTGGATGCCCAGCACTTAGCACACAGTAGGTGCTTAACACCTGTTGATCAACAGAGATTTGGTTCAACCCAACAAACATTTCCTCTGCCCTGTCTCCCAGGGGGACTGTGAGGAAACAAAACCTGGGCTGTATTTGAATGACTGTATTTTGTAAAACCGGAAAGAACTAAACAAATACCGGGTCCTGTTGTAGTATGCAAGCCATAGGGCTGGGAGGGACCTTAGAAACCACCTGGTCTGATGCTGACATCGAGACCCACTGAGGGGAAGTGACTTGCCCAGGATCACTTAGGTAATAATAACATTTCACTTTGATACAAGCTACGATGTTTACAAAGCACTTTGTATACTTGACCTCATTTAGTCCCCCAAATGAGGGGACTTTTCTACGACACCTAGCTGTGTCAAGGAAGTAAGGAGCAGAGGGGGATTCAAACCCACCTCCCACATTTGCCTGATTTTAAAAACCCACCTTCCTGCTGGTGATTGGTATATCATTCTCTCTCTCTCTCTCTTCCCTTCTCTCTTACAGATCTATAGATCTTATGATTCACCCCAACACAAAATTTGAAAGCTGGGAGGCAACCCGTCAGCCATTGCCTCCAGCCCTCACCTGAGAGGAATCCCCGCTACCACATACTCAGCCTGTGGTTGTCTCTCTCTCTTTGAAGAACCCCTAAGGGAACACAGCAACTGCCTTTCAAGGCACTTCATTCCACTTCAGGGCAGATCTGTTAGGAAGTTTTTCAACCAACCAAAAAGTCTACTATTTGCCAGGTGCTTAGGATACAGACAGAAACAACAGTCCCTGTCCTGGAAGCTGGCATTGGGCCTGGAGTCAGGAAGACCTGAGTTCAAATCCTGCCTCAGACTCTTACTAGTGGCATGACCTTGGGTGAGTCACTTAACCTCTGTCTCAGTTTTCTCATTGCCTAAATAGAGGCAATGACAGCATCTACCTCCCAGGGCTGTTGTGAGGATCAAAAGAGATATTTGCAAAAGTGCTTAGCACACTGCCTGGCACACAGTAGGCATTCTATAAATGCTCATTCCCTCCCCTCAAGGAGCTTACATTCTATAGGGAGAGACACACACATAGGTGAAGTGAATAAAATAAACACAAGGTAATTTTGGGGAGTGGGTTGACAGTGTATTCACCTAGCAGTGGGGCCATCAGTAAAAGAGACGAAGGAAAGAGAAGTGCATCCCAAACATGATGGGGCACCCTATGCAAAGGCATGGAGATAAAGATGGCACGTCGTGTGTGAGGAATAGCTGGCAGGCCTATGCTGGGCAACAGGCCTGCCCAAGTCTGCACTTTATTCCGGAGGCCAGAGGGAGCCGTGCCATGATCAGCCCTGTGCCTCAGCCGTGGGGGAAGCAACGAGGAGGCCACGGGAATACTCCAGGTGAGGGGTGATGGACTGGGGTCATGACGGCTGCGTGAACGGATCGGAGGGACGGATACAAGAGACAGTTGTGGACTTGGCCGGTAGGTAAGGACAACCAAGAAGAGTGTGGGGGAAGACCCCGGAGGGCAGCTAGCCACCAGGGCAGGCTGCTTCAGTTCTGTGTCCTCTACAGCAGCCACAGGGCCTCTCTCCCACACCGAGCACCCCATAAGTACCTGGTTTTGAACCGAAGGTGGCAGAGTGAAAACCCAGATGACACTCTCCGCTGCTATTCAATGTCTAGGAAATACAGGGGCTCCTTCTCCTTCCTCCCCTCCCCCTACCTGGTTCATGCCCAGAAGAGCTAAGTGTCTGTCACTGGGGATGAACGTCTGACCTTGCTGATCTTAAAGCGGGGGTGAGAGCATCACCTTGGGGTCTCTTCCCACAGTTGCTGAGGGGGGTCTGCCTGCTTCAGGTCTCTCTCCATTAAAGTGATTTTCCTAAACTCAATGTCTGATAATGCCACCCCCTCCATGAACTCTAGTGACTCCTGATTGCCTCTAAGATGCTGTTTGGCATCCAAAGCCCCTCAAAACCCAGCCTCCCTCCTACCTTTCTAGTTTCTTTACATCTTACTTCCCTACACACACTGTGGCATGGCCTCCTGGCTGTCCCACAAACAAGACCCTCCATCTCAGCTCCAGGCATTCTCTCTGGCATTCCCCACGCCTGGAACCCTTAACCTCAACTCTGCTTACTGACTCCTTGGCTTTCTTTAAGGCTCAACTAAAATCCCATCTTTTACAGGAAGTCTTCCCCAAGTCCCTTTTTAAAAAAAGTATTATTTTCCCCCAATTACATGTAAAAACAATCTTTAACATTTGTTTTTAAGTTTTGAGTTCCAAATTCTATTCCTCCCTCCCTCACCTCCCCCTTCCCTGAGATGGTAAGCAATCTGATACACGTGCAATCACATAAAACATTTCCATGTAAGTCATTTTTGTGCAAGATGACAGAAAGAGAAACAAAGAAAGAATAAAGAAAGAGAAAAAAATAGCATGCTTCCATTTGTGTTCAGACATCAGTTCTTTCTCTGGAGGTAGATAACATTTTTTATCACGTCTTTTGGGACTGTCTTGGAACTCAAGCCCTCTTATTTCCAGCGCCTTCCCTCCATTAAGTATTTTCTCTTTACCCTGTACATAGCTTGCTTTCTATATATTTGTTTGCATGTTGTCTCTCCCATTAGATTGTAAAATTCCTGAAGGCCTCTTTTTGTATCCCCAGTGCTTAGCCCAGTACCTGGCGCACAGTAGGCCCTTAATGTTTATTGACTGAAGTGCCCCAGATTCCACGGGCTGCAGCAGAACCAAGACTCAGTTCTCTTGACTTCAAAGCTAGGGCTCCCCCCATTATAGCACTGCTCCTTCTGGTAGATAACCTGACACAGGCCATTGCCCTCTCTGAGTCGGTTTCCTTCTCCGTAAACTGAAAGGATGGACTTCAGCTCCATCAAGGGACATTCTATGATCTAGTTGTATTCCAAAATTTACATTAACTTTTGCCATCGGAGGAAAACAGAAACAGGTGCCTCAGCGAGCTGCTCTGTATCAGTAAGAACCGCTAACGTCCACACTTTTTGCTGGCTTTTTTTCCATTCCCTATAACATACTTACTCCTGAAGACCAAGAGAAGAGGGCCTTGGACATGGTAGGTGCTTAATAAATGCTCACTGATCAGGATCACAGTAATGTCGATGAAGCTGACAGCCAAGTAGCTGTAGTGACCAGAAGGTGGGGCCCCACACATATGACATGAACTGTTGCACTGACCCTAAGACTTGGTGACTGCAGGATGGTTTTAACTGTTTTCTTTGTTCTAAGAGAGGGCTCGCAGGGCGTACTTGGGGGGAATTGTATATCTAAATCCCAAGATGGCTGTTACGTAAAAAGGAACCCGCCCCAACAATTCAGCTTATTTGATAAGTAAATGTTTGCTGAATTGCACAGAATTAGAAGTTGGTTAAGGAAAGAAAGGATGATAGCGCTCTGCTTCGTCTCATACTCAGTGGTTAATGATGACGTCTGCAAGTGCATTAAAGCCGTCCATCCCACGTGGCACCACACGCTCCTCCTGGCCGTATGGCCCAAAGAAGTCCCCCTGCCTTGGAAGAACCCACTTCTCTCCTCACATGAAACGCTTGGGTGGATTCACCAACCGATGTCATAAGCTCCTAGCTAAAGAAAACGTACCATGGTGTGGAGCACACTCTTGTGAGCTGTGTGAGTGAACGTGCCCTCCCTCCCCTGCAGGCCTATAAAAGGGGGGCGGCTGGACTAAATGATGTCTGACAATCCAAGCGCCTATACTCAAAGGTGTAGGAGCCCAGGAATTTGACCCTTGGCCCTGAGTCAAAGTACGCTTCAAACATAACATGCCAAGGGTAGGGCTGATATTGGAAAACTCCAGGCCCTAAAGTCAGCTGTGCTGATCTAACTGCAGGCTGATGTCTGCAGGCAGCTTTCATGTGCTCTACCGATATCACCGAGGAGGGACAAAGGTGCCTTCCGCAGGACCCCACCCACCCCAGCCCTCTCCTCCAGCAAATCCACACCTAGCCACCTTCAATGTAAAACCATTTTTATTTTTCTTCTAAATCAAATCACTTTCACAACAGTGAAAATTAGTAACTGGCAAATGTATCTCAAGGTACATAGTGTCATTGATGGTCTAACTGTGGCCAGAGCACAGTCCTAACTAATACAATGGAATAAAAAGGAGAGAAAGGGCGAACAGCTCCCAAAGGAAGAAAAAATGCATTAACTTGGAAAAGAAGCAGAAGGTCACTGAATGGCCAGGTGGAGGGGACGGCGCCCCGGGGCTGGGCCAGCAGTCCCAAATCTGGGGGTGCTGCTGCCGCCTCTGTGCCCCACTCCTGGCAAAGGCAGGTGAAGCTTACCACAGCTCAAAGACAATGAGAGCCGGGCTCCATTCGGATAACCTTTTTCCATCACTGCCGTAGATTCCAAGGGATCCGTCCCTCTTTCGTAAACAAACTGCCCTCCTCCCGCCTCTCTCTCACAGGAAGGACGGGGCCCTGGACCACCACCTGGCCAGTAACCACTCCTGAAACTCCCCAACCTTGGGCTTTAAGCTCCAAAAGCTCCCCAGGCCAGGGGATTCTGGAGGGCTAATTGAAGAAGGCTCATCCGAGGTTGGGGGGCCCCAGGGGGACAAGCTTCTTGATCACACACACAGGCACCAACCAAGCACCAGTCTCCACGATCCTCTCTAATGTAGACTTGGCCAAGGCAACACCTACAGAATACTTGGTTCTGAACATTTCAACACTGGGTTCAGGCTTTGGTAAGTCCGAAGATGGAGAGGGGGAGGAGAAAGGTTGCAGGGGACATATTCATTCCCTTTTCCTGGTATCTTTGGACCTAATGCTTGGGTCTGCCCCATCCCAAAAGCAGGGAGGGGCTGAATTCCTTCTAGGACCTTCTATCTCAAGAATGAGGAGGGCCAGAGGGAAGAGACTCCCCAGAGAAATCTCAGGGCTGGGTTTCCTCCATAGCAACGTCGGGGATCCTTTTGCACCCAAAGACATTTGGCAGGTGGAGACACAGACACAGATGGACAGATAATTTGACAAGATGGTACATCATAAGCCGTTCGGCGCCCTACCTTCTTATTGATCAGATTCAAAGAAAAAGCATTTTTAAAAATGATTATACCGAGGCACCTTTCTTCCCAAGATTCTGAATGAAGAGGTATGAGGAGGGAAGGAACCCATTAATGAGTCAAAGGCACCTCTCTCCCTTCCGGAGGCAGCAGGGGTCACCCAAGCCCAGCAGCCATCAGGAAGCCTCACTTTCAAGAGCATTTACCCAAGAGGTTCCAGGGGACAGACACAGAGCTCATCGCTTGGTAAGCCACAGCGACCTCCTGCAGCGTCCCTGCTGGGCTGTCTGCAGGATGAGTCCAGCCAGGGCTGGCGCTGAGTCGCTACCCTGTAGGGCCAGAGGGCCCCAGGCGGGCTGCTTTGGGAACGCCTGTTTTATTCTTCTGGGAGAGATGCAAATAACTGAAGCTTAAACTAAGCCTTGGAAAGAATATTAGTGGCTCAAATTTCCCCTGATGTTTAGTTTTGTCTTTGGGGCCTGAGGAAGCCCTTGCCATTACCCCTCTTGGTAGAGAGAGGCCAGCCTGGCTACAATTCCCGGGAAGGGGATGGGAAGCCCACAAGCAGAGCCAGCCAGCTCTACCAAGGAAGGTGGCGGCCAAGGCCTCTCCGAGGCCTGAGCCCAGTAGGAAGCCGCTCAAATGCGCCAAGCTACCAGAGACAGTGTGTGCTGATTCAGACAGCGCTGCTGCCGGCCCCGGGGCTCATCTGAGGAAGCATAAGGAACAGCAGGGAGGAAGACCGGGCTGGGAGGCTGGGCGCAGAAGGCAAGCCCCGGGCCCTGGCCTCGGGCTCTTGTGTGCATAGGTGGTCCACACCCGCAGTCAGGAACAGACTGCTGTTGGACATAGTGTTCTGCAGAGTCTAAGGAGATGAGGTCCAGAGTTCCAAAGAACACCGTTTGGTCCTTCCTTTTACTTTTGCGATGTGTGCAGATGACAGCACAGGGGCTCCTCTCTCCCAGGGCCTCCCCACCTCAGGTCAGTCCCCTCTGAGCTGGCAGGCTCGGGGCTCTAAGTGGTTATGCTGCTCAGGCAGGGCCCGAGGCGAGAGTGCGACCACACCGACATGGGACTCGTCAGCCAAAATCTAGTTCATTTCATGCCAAAGCTCTGCTCCCGGAAGCCAGGGTCCTCCCTGTGTCTCTGACCCCGTTGATTCCTGGGCCCCGGGGTGAGCTCAGGAGCCAGGCAGTGAGGGGTGCAAAGGGGGGGTGGGGGAGGGGTGCTAACCAGGTCAGAGGCCCTGCTGCCGCCCACTACCCAGGCCACAGACAAATGGTTACGCGATCAAAAGCCAAAACATGATCACCAGGGCCACAAACAGGAAAAGCCGCGACAGGAACTGCTCATCCACATACTGGGGAGTCCCGGGAACAGCTGTGAAAACAGGAAGGAGAACGGTCAGGCGCGGCTTCGGGGCCTGGCATTACTCCAGCTGAGTCTCCCGAGTCACCCCGCCAAAGGCCTGTTTGCTATCCAGCAGCATCCTAGATGTCCCCAGCCTCTAAGGGGGCCTAATAAGCCCCCTGCCAATAGAACTGACAAGGCGCAAGCTGACCTTGGATGATGGGGACCTCTGGTGATGGGGAGCTCACTACCGGCCAAAGTAGCCTAGTAAATTCTGTGAGGGTTCTAACTATTAAGAAGTTTTTTTCTGAAATTAAGACCAAATTTGTTTCTTTATAAATACAACGAAACACTAAGAACCATGTAAGAATCAGGAGAATCTGCTTGGATTTTGTGTAAGATAATTTTCCACATCTGCATAAACAAAAGAGTTGACAAAGGCTCCAGGAGACTGGCCTGGGAATGCTCATGAGGCCTGGGAGGAGCAGCATGTGGAAGCCAGGCCTCTCGGGCAGGAAGCCCCAGACTCAGCTCCTGGCTCTGGCACACCTGGGCCTCAGGCAACTTTCTGAGCCCTGAAGACCAGCTGCAGCCAGCCACTGGGGAGGAAGCCTCCACACTGGGAGATTTCCACCCTGGAAAAATCACTGGTCTGGACCAGGGAATCATCACCATAACCCTCCTTTCCTAACCCGGCAGCACAGGCGACCCTGGGCTCTCCCAGGTGACCCTGGGCTCTCCCAGGTTAGGCCCAGGGGGCCTAGGCTAAAGCAGAAAGGCCTCAAGTCCAGCCTGGCTGCGTGTACCACGTCAGCAGGTGATGAAGGCCACCTACTAAGGGAAAGGGGGCTGTACCATGCACTGGTGGAAGGATGGGATAGCTGGGATAGAATCCCGGCTCTCTGGAATCTAAGCACTCCCCATTGTGTGACCCTCAGCCCACCTCAGGGAGCACTTCAAGGCCACACCGCGGCCAGCTCATGGGAGGCACCACACAGAGCAAGCAGAGGCTGGCCTTACACCAGTGACTTCCCATGGCGTGTCTGCTCTGCTCAGGCCAATCATCAGGCCTCAGGGTCCCCCCCGCCCGAGGCTCACGGCAGGCAGCCAAGGTGCAAGCTGAGCTTTCCAAAGGTAGAGGAGAAAGTGTGCTGGATTTGGAGTCAGGGACCTGGGGGTCACATCTGGCCCATGTGGCCAGGAACCCGCCCTCTAGCTTCCCTGGGTCTTGGCTCTGGTCTGACACATGAGAGGGCTGGTGTGACAGAGCTGATGGCCTAGGAAGCAGGAGACTTGTTTGTGGGACAAACCCAAGGGGGAAATTTGTTTGGCTCAATCCTGCACGTGTTATGAGGGTTTGCATTTTCTTTCCTTTTTCAATTAAAAAAAGGGAGGGGGAGGATGTCTAGTGTGAGAGAAAATTAGTTTTTATTCCTTTACCAAAAGGGAGGGTTGTGCCAGCCAAGTTCTCAGGTCCCTTCCAGGCCTAGGCCTATGATCCTGTCAATCAAACATTGCACATTTACTGAGCAGTAAGTCAGAGGACACAGAGGACAGCCCACCCAGGAAATGACAGATCATCATCCAGACACGGGCCTACCTGGAGGAGGCCGCCCATCATTTATGTTAAACGCCGTGGCAAAGATCCCAAAAGGAAAGGCTCCAATCCCAAAAGACATCTGGAAGCCGCCATCTCCAAAGCCAAAGCCTTGAAATCCCTGGTAGCAGAAAAGGAAATAAATGAAGGAGACGCAGCGGCCCAGCTCCCACCATCCAGCCTGCTCTGCTCCTCACGGGCAGCCGTCATCTCCCCTCCCACTTCTGAGGTTCCCGGGCCCGTGAGCTGCCACCCAATGCCAGTCTTCTGCTGAGCCTTATTAGTCTTACTTTACAGAGAAGGAAACAGGATCCTCCCAGAGGATACCCACTAACTGGGTGACCTGCAAGAGCGGCTGCCCACCCACATCTACAGGCATCCACAATACGGAGAAATGGTAATTTGGCAGGAGGTAGGGATCAGAAAAGGCCTTGAGCAGCCTAAGAGGCCTGGGGGGCGTTCTGGGCAGGGCAGACTACCCCAGCACAGGTCACCTTTCCTGCATCCCCTGGCTAACAGGGCTCCCCTCCCCCCCACCATTTTGTATTTACTTTGTGTCTACACTCAATGATGCTTACTCGTCTCTGACCCTGTCCTTGCTCCTGACAGACTGCAGGATGCCTGAGGGCGGGCACAGGGCCTGGCGCACAGTGGGCCTTTCAGAAATGCTTGCTGCCAAGCTGGTCTCTTTTCCTGCCCTCTCCTTATCACCTGCCTCCTTCCCTACACATTAGAGGGGACGGGGGACACAGCCAGATATGTGGCTGATGTCCCACAAACACCAGCGTTCCTCACACGGAGCCCAAGGAGCTGGGTGGTGTAGACCTTTCTGCACCCCCGCTGCCTCCCCCTCTAGACTGAGCTAGCCTTTCTCAGACTCCTTGCCCAGCAGTGGTGGGGTGTTGTGGTTCCCCCAGGACTGCTGGTCCAAGGGAGGGAGGCACACGGCGGGCAGAAGCCTCGGAGGAGCCTTGGTCTTTTGGGGCCCTTTCCAGTTCTGCCCATCAGAGCCCAGCGGCCCATTGCCACAATGGCGGCTGTGGTGGAACTGAGAAAAGTCCCACGCAGGACCCCATTGGTCAGTGGAAATGGGCATAGAAAGTGACCAAAGGGAACCTTTGTGGGAGAGGAAGAAACAACAAATGGCACCCCCGATTCTCCTTTGTGCCCCCTCCCCAGATAGTTGTGGCCTTGCCTGGGTCTCCACTGTTCTCTAGACAAGATGGTGCCATTGCCTCAGAAGAGGCCGGCCATGCGTGTGCCATCGGGCTCATGCCCAGGTTGGAGAAGCAGCCCCTCACCCAGGGGGGCTTGTACTTGGCCAAGTCCTGGCCTGGCCCCAAACTCCCGTGGGGAGCTGCAGCGCCTATTAAGGCCCATCAGCTGATTTAACAAGAGAGCAACCCTCTGGGGAGGGATCAGCAGCAACTCCCCACCCCCCTACGCTGAGATGTCTCCCTGTTAGAGCCCACAGGGAACAGGAGGCAGCGTGACACGAGTAAGTGCAACGATTTCATCAGGACCTGCTTCCTTGGGTGAGCTTAGCCACCTACACGCCCTCCATGCGCGGTCAGGCCGGACCCAAGGACTTTAGGCATTGGAGCCAAGCTTGGGGGCCTGAAGCCCCGAGGGTCAGGCAAGGATGGTGGGGGGCTGTCCCCAAGGATGGGGGCTGCACATGCTGCTCCCCACACAGGCAGAGCTGAGTGACAGATGAGGGTCTGCTGGGGCAGTGAGGCGGCTGCCCCGGGTAGCCCACTCAACCTCTCTACGCCTCTTCCTCCTCTGTGAAAACTGGATGGCAACCCCAGACTAAACGTGTCTGAGGGTGAGGCGAGGCAATGGATGCGATGGACAAGATCATCTCAGGGTCCTTACCCCTCTGTTTTCGGGCTCTGGTCTCTGTCCTTGAGGCCGGGGAGGTGTCTTCTCTCTGAAGAAAAAAAGGGTGTGAAGTTCAGACAGATTCAAAGGTTAGGCCCTGAACACCAGTGTGAACACTTCAAGACATCCTTGTTTAAGGGTAGTTCCGCTTCCCCAAACACGCCGTAAAAACCAAGAGAAGCCCAATGCCTCAGCCGCACCAGGCCCCGGACCAGACAAAGACGGAGAGCCAACGTGGTCTGGAGGACTGACGCGGCCTAGAGCCGGAGTGTGCCGCGGCAGGAGGCCGGGCGTCCTCACCTGGGATCCTGCTGCCCCGTGCTGCCCCTTCCGTACAGAGGGATCACTTTGTCTCGGCTGATCCCGGCTTTGCACACCGGACACACTTGTCTGTTTGGCCTGGTCTCCAACCACTAAGAAAGGAAAAGAGAAAACAGACAGTGAATGGACGGGAAGACGCTGACCTGAGGGCCCCGCGTGCAGCTCCTCCAGCCCCTCAGCCCCTCACTTCTGCCCACTGCCAGAGGTCGGCCCGGCCGCAGCCAGCCGTTCTTGGCTACAGCTGCTGTGCTGCTGAGTCAGCTCACACGAGGAGACTGACTCCCCCAGTCTCCCCCAACGCCCTGGTCTACCTCCTTTCATCCTTTCCTTCTATAAATCAATGCTGGTTATTAATAAAAACATCAGTTAGGAGGACTCACTCACTATAACGTGCTAAAGCCTACAAAAGCCTTTCTTTCCAGCGCCCCCGGCGGGTGGGCAGTAGCTCAACCTGGATCCTCAGCACCTGCGGAGCCTTGGAAAGGTCACTTGTAACACTGCACTTCAATGCCCCCTCTGTAAGACAGAGGAGCTGGCCTGAGGCCCTCTGAGCTCGGAAGCCCCCATCCTGAGTGTAGAGGTAAGGAGATACAAATTCAGAGAGAATTAACTTGCCCACAGACACATAAGGCACCTATGAGGGTTAAAAGAACTCGGGATGCTTAGTGCGGCAGGGGGCAGGGGCAGCGTTTGGCTGTCACCCAGGACCTGTCACTCCAAAAAGAAGCTTTCTGCTTGGCTCCAGAGGGTGGGGCCGGGCACAATGGGCAGAAGGGGCAAACTGAGGCTGGAGGTCAGGAAAAGCTCCCTAACAAGGAAAGGCTGGAGGACAAAATGTCTCGGGGGTCCCTTCTAAACCTGCAGTTCCAGGACACGTGCCTCTTTTCCTTTCCACACGCCCAACAGCCCAAGAAACACCAACTGGCCCCCCTCTGTAGGGGACCTTCCTTTAGCACAGCAGCTCAGAGCCCTGGCCTCCCCTCAGCAGCCTGGCAGATGTCAGGTGCTGAGTGCGCCCCCCTCCAGGGCCTGGTGGACCATCCTGAGGAGGTGGGCGAGGCCGGGTCAGCAGCCGGATGTCCCCCAAGCGCTCGAGGAATGTGGGTTATGGTGGAAGAGCCTGCAGACCACACTGAACATAAGCTACGCGTCTCCTGTGCTGACTTTCGAGGCCCCACACCCCATGCCTCGTAGGCTGCTCCAGCCTAATGAATTTTGGATGTGACATTCTCGGCCACATCGGATGGCGTGACGGTGAAGTGACAGGAGGGTGCGGACGAGAGCTCCTGCTCTCTGTGCATCTGAACACTTGCTTCTGACAGCAGCTCATCAGGAGCAAAGCTCCGCAGCATGCCTACCACCACACTCTTTGTTGGGCCAAATGAGATCCAATAAACCCTTTATTCTGACCAAGCTATGTTTCTCCTTCAGAACCTCTTCAAAAAATCCAGAGGCAAAAACAACATAAGCAGAACTTGCCTAGCACCCCCTCATCCTCACCAACACTCCTGTGAGGCAGCCAGCCCAAGTATCACTGGGCCCATTTGAAAGAGCAGAAGACTGAGGCACTGAGATAAGGAGGTCTGGCCAACAGCGCACAACTTGGGCCCCAAATCCAGGTCCTGCTGCCTTTCATGTAAAATTCCCCTGCCTCCTTAAAAAGGTCCCCTTCTCGGTTCACCGAGCATCTTCTGATTGACTGGAGGCGCCCAAAGGGGAGATTACCATTTCTAACAGCAGCCTCAGGGACAATGGGAGCTATTGTGCAAGAAAAGCTGATGAAAGATAAGGTAAAAAGAAATGCTTCTTACCTGATGTAAACATGGCCAACTGCAGGCGTCCCCGGGGCAAGCGGTCCAAGGAAGAGAGGGGACAAACAGGAAAAGAGCATGTTAGCAGCAGCGCTGGGCTGGTGGGCAAGCCCCCGTGTGACAGCAGAGGCAAAGCCTCGCTGAGTGCAGGGACTCAGGCTGGCCTCAGTCATGGAGGCTCCAGAGGGCCTCCGGGTCCTGCCTGGCCCCACCCCTCCATGCCTGCTCCTCCCCTCTCCTCAAGGCTTTCAGAACCACAGAATGTACCACTGCCAAGTCAGCCGGACCGCTCTGGCCTGAATTACTGGGCCAGGAAGCAAAGTCAGGAGAGGAACCCACTTAGCCCGACTCACACTGACCAAGCCGCTTCCTCCCCACCCACCCACAAGCGTCACGTGGGCCCAGGACCTGCCAAGGCAAGCCATGCTGCTCTGGGACGGCTCCAATGGTGAGGAAGCTTTTCCTTACAGACTAAGTTGGCTTTTCTGCAGCCTCTGGTTTTGCCTCGGGTCAAACAAAACACGTCTGTCCGATCCCTCTGACATGACGGCCCCCCGAGGTCCTGGAAGGCGGTTCTTGGGATCATGGGCAGGGCACCTCACTCCCAATACGTTTCCCCTGGTTCATTTGCTCTATTCTCCTACGGTGACCAACCCCCTTGGGACACTTTCTAACCTGTCAATGGCCTCCTCCAGGCGTGGTGCTCCGAATGGACTACCCAAGAGGGAGGCAGGCCGAGCATTTCCTGGGTTCTGGACACAGCATCTCTCCTAATTTAGTCCCACGTTTGTGTGCGGGAATGCCACGTCCTCTTCTTGCCTCCTAATGGACCTGCAGTCCACTTAATCCCTGTGGCCCCCTGGAGAGTCGGGAGGGCCTTCCACCTTGGACGTGGGATTCTGTCCTTGGCACACCCATAACAGGCCCCTCCATCTGTGCCCTGTACACTTCCCCTGCTGTCCTGGCCCACGAAGGCCATTTGGGACCCTAACGCTGTCAGCTAGCCAGTCTTCCTCAGCACTGAGCTGGGGATGCCTCTTTTTATCTAAGCCATGGATAAAATCGTCACACAGCACAAGGCTGAGCACAAACATGTGGGGCCCAGGAGCAGGAGTAGTAGTAGTAGTAGTAGTAGTGGTAGTAGTAGTAATAGTAGTAGGAGGAGTAGTAGTAGTAGTAGTAGTAGTAGGAGGAGGAGTAGTAGTAGTAGTAGGAGGAGGAGTAGTAGTAGTAGTAGTAGTAGGAGTAGTAGTAGTAGTAGGAGTAGGAGTAGTACTAGGAGGAGGAGGAGGAAGAGGAGTAGGAGGAGTAGTAGGAGGAGTAGTAGTAGTAGTAGTAGTAACCACTCCCACCCCTACCCCCACTACTACTTCCTAACATTTATATAATGCCTACTGTGTGTCGAGCAATGTGCTGAGTGCTTTACAATTATTATCTCATTTGATCCTCAAAACAACCCTGGGAGGAAGGTGCTATTATTATCCCCATTTTACAGATAAGGAAACTGAGGAAACGGAGGTTGAGGGACTTGCCCAGGGTCACACAGCTGGGAAATGTCTGAGGTCAGATTTGGACTCAGGTGTTCCTGACCTCAGGCCCGGCACTCTACCCCCTAAGCCACTAGCTGCCTCCCTCTCTAGCTGACAGGAGGCCACACATGCTTCCTTGGGGTTCGGTCCTTCCATTGCCCCCTTCCCTCACTCCTCCTGAAATCTCTCATCCCTCTTCTTGAATTTCTACCCACCCATCCCTCTCTCCGTGACAGCTTTTCCCCTTCTCATTAAACCATAAGCTGCCTGAAGGCAAGGCCTGGGCCTGCGCCTCTTCTCTTTCCCCAGCAGGGAGCACTAATTCACCTCAGAATGATTCTGTGGCCTCCACGTCACCCACAGTACCTCACACAGTGTGTTAGGGTTAGCTGGGACCCAACAGATATACAAAGAGATGAATTCATCAGCTCCACCAGGACACAACCCAACCTTTCCATCCCAGAGCAAGGTTAACAGGTTGGTGAAGCCAAGAAAATGTAAGCCCTGGTGGCCAGGCCTGGCATATGGTAACTGCTTAAAAAATGTTCACTGATAGACTGGTGGACGCTGAGCCTGTCTGTCCTGGGCCCACCCCAAGCCTAGCACAACCTGAAGAAGCCCAAGCTTGACTGCAACACGAGTGAGAGGGCCCAACCCCCGGGAGGAGATTAGGACATGCGGTGGAACTGAAGTTCCTAGTGTCAGAGAACGTGACAGTTCCAGGGAGAAGATGGCCACCATCACAGAGGAAGGCCAGGCGTGGAGCAGGCTGGGAGGGGCGTGGCACAAAGCAAGGCCTCCTGGGTGGGCTCTTGCCTGGCCTCGGCTTGTCTGAAGCCCTGGCTCACTGTCCCACCAGGAACCACTAGGTCAAGAGTTGGACGTTTGGGGACGTGGGCTGGTCACGTGGTTTATGCCAGCAGGTTAAGGTGAACCAGGCTCTTGACAAAGATGACCGTGTGTGAGAGTGACTGTCGACTATAACTAATCCAACGCACTTTTCCCAGAAAAAGAAAGTGAGACCCAGAAGCGACTTGTCTAAAGTGACATGTCAAGGGACAGAAACCAGGTCTCCTGCGCCCAACCTGGGGCTTCTTCCAGTCTGGTTTTCAGGAACAGAAGGACCACGAAAAAGGATCATGACAAAGCCAAGGAAGAAGTGGACAAGTCAGCTCATCCCTCTCACCTCAGTTTCTTCATCTGTAAAATGGAGCTAACGCTACCGACAGGACTTCCCTGCCACTACTGAGGCACAGGAGGGCAGGCCGAGGGGCCAAGGGAGAAGCGGTAGCTCTCGGCTTCACCAGGAGCCGAGAGGAGGCCTCTGTTTCCTACCTGCTGGGCCAGGGCTGTCATGCAGCCCCACACCTGGGCCTCGAGGGCCAACTCAGCAAATTCTCCCAACGACCACTGGAAGAGGCCCCAAACCACGGTGGGTCAGACCCACCTGGAGACCACCATAGGCCCATTCCCTGAAGTTGGGGAGGACAAAGGAAGTCTAAGGATGGATGGAGAGGGCCAAGACTTGCCTTGTACCAGCCGGCTGGCTGAGTCTGTGGCCCGGACCATAGAACGAGCCTCTATTCTCACTAAAGGGCCCTTCTGGTATCACAGGGCCTCACAAAATTCTCAGAACAAAATGTAATTATTTTCATTTATGCTTTGACACCCTGGAATGGTCCCTGCTCCAAAACATCACTTTTCAAAAGCTACTGTCTTGCTTAAAAGGCTTCAATGGTTCCCAGTGTCCTACACTGGAAAACCAAAACACCAAGGCCGCCTGCTGGGGTCTCCAGGCCTTCATCCTACCAACCCGCCCTTATCTTCCACCAGCCCTCATTAGATGCCAGTGGAGGTCCAGCCACAATGAGCCCTTCCCTGGTACTTAGTGCTGTGCCAGGAACCTGAGAGGAACTCCATAAATGCTTACTGCCCCACTGACAGGCCCACAAATGGGCCGTGAGGCCTGCCATCTCCACTCATGTGCTTTCCCTTGACTGTAAAGCATTTACCAAGGGCCACCCATGGGCCAGAGAACGGGAAGAGGGCAAAGACAGAAGAAGTCAGGCAGCGTCTTGCCCTCAGGGAGCCTATGCTGTTAGGGGCTGGCCACAACACCAATGGTCAAGTGCCCCCTGGTGTTACAGGGTGGGCTAATGGGCAGCAGTGGCCAGGGAAGGCTACAGTCAGCAGACAGGAAAGGGGCCTTCCTGCCACAGAGAACAGCAAAACCCTGGAAGCTGGACTTGTACATGAGAAGGGGACATTTGGTCTGAAGGGAGGGAGTGGTGCAAGAGAAATGGGAGAGGCAGGAGTGGGCCTTGAATGCTGGACTGAGTCATTCTGAATTTTTTTTAACAGGTGATATAGAATCACTGGAAGGTTCTGAGCAGAGACCTAAACGGATCCAGGTGCAAAGAGTAACCTGCATTAAGACAGACTGGGAGAAGAAGGGCGTCCGGAAGCCTGGACGGAAGGTGGCTACAACAGTGTAAATGGGCAATGGTGAGCATGGCATTGGGCATAACGAGGAGCGGAGCAAGGGACTCCAAAGAGCCCTTTCCTTCCCTACCTGGAAGGCTCTCCCTCACCTTCCTCTAACCCTACCCCAGCAGGAGAGGTGGTAATCTGGCAGAGCAGAGAGAGCACTGGCCCTTCCCATCTTGGGCCCAGGATTCAGGTTCCTGATAGCTGCTGGCTATGGGACCCGGTGGGGGCTCTCAGAGCCTAGGCCTCTCTTTAAGGCTGCCCACAAGCCACGGCAGAGGGAAATCTTCACAAACCAAACCAAGCCCAGCCCCAACATCTCCTCTTCCTCCTGGAAGGCTTCGATGATCACACAGCCCCTCTCTGCTCTCCCTATCCTTGGACCCACAACAGCATTTACAGTCATAGACTCCTAGCCTGGTAAAGCAGGAAAGGAACCTTAGTAGCATCGAGCCCACGCCCTTCACTTTAGGGACAAAGACCCAGAGGCCACAAGGATCATGTGATACCCACGTGACAACTACCAGCACACCACAGGCCAGCTCTGCTTTTCCCACTACCTGAGCAATCCTTTGTCACGGAATTAAGACCACACCGTCGTATGCAGATCACTTATTCTGACTTCCACAAGGGCCCGAGAACTCTTAGAAGAGTCCACTCTGAGGGTCTCCTCCAGCCCCTGGCAAGGCTAAGCGGGCACTCGGAGGGAAGGGTACCCCCAGGAAACCATGAACTGTCACCTCCCCAAAGCTGGAAACCCCTCTTCTGATACACTGAGGCTCCTCTGCTGCTGTCCTGGACCTTCTGCAGGGGCTCAGCTACAAGGCACAGGCCCGATCTGAAGAGAAGCTCTACCCTTGGCTGGCCGGATGTCCTGATTGCTACTGCAGAAATGAGGCCGGGCCTCAAGAGGGGCAAATGTGCTGCTGGAACCAGGTCTTTTTGGAATTCCCAGTAAGGAACCTCCTTGAACAGGGTCTAAAACAAACCTGTCTGATACTCACTCCACTGAAAGAGAACCAGTGTAGCAAGGCTCCAGGGATTTACAAACATCCTAAGGTTTACAAAAGGCTTTGGTTGTGTTGGGTCACCGTGGCTGTCCACAATCATCCCCAAACCAAAAGCTCAAGAGCTCTGAATTAGCCTGGGGCGGGCCCAAGCTTCCTGGTCTCCTCCCCCTGGGGCTCAGTGGGAAAGCGGCAATACTGACCAGAAGAGGTGGCCACAGAGGCTGATGACTGCGTCTTTGGCCGTGTCCAAGCAGATGTTGCACTCGAAGGTGCTGTCCTGACTGCCGTTCTCGCCGGGGCCGTTGCTGCTGCTGCCACTTGTGCCCCCCGCGCTGGAGTTCTCAGGGGACGTCGAGGTCGTGGGCCCTTTGCTGGCCATTTTCAGCCGTCCACAGAGAGCCAAGGCCAAGGCAACCTTCCAGCTGAGCTCCTAAAAGGCAAACAGATTTGGATTGACCTCCAGTCCTGCCCCACCCAAACATCCTAATACCAGAGAGACAAAAGCCAGAAGGCCCAGGGCAGCTGAAAACTTCAGGAAAGGGCCTGGTATGGCTGCATCAACCCAAGAGAAAGAGCTGACACTGCTGTCGTGTGCCCTTTGTCTCATCTGAGCCTCCCAGCAACCCTGTGAGCGAGGGGCTCTGATGAGATGGAGAAACCGAAACGCAGCAGCGACTCGCCTCCCTGATCATTCAGCTAGCAGTGTCTGAAGCAAGGTCCAGACCCCGTAACTCCTGCCCCACATGGGCAGCCATGCCCTACGATGAGAGCTGTCTAAGAGCTCCAGTCTACGCAGGGCAGGATTTCGTGACTGCTGCCCCATGACAGAAGAAATCAACAGCGCCACCCCATCTCTAACCAACTTGGCAATCAAATCTGGCCCCCTCCCTCCCACCCCGCCCAAATGGCTATTTCAGGCAAGGCCAAAAGAGCTGACTGCTTTACATTTCACAAAGCACTTCCTTCTACTTTCCAAAATGCCCTGTGCAGGGTCACCATCAGGCCAGAGACAACATCGCCTCCTGATTCCAAACCCAGTATGCCACTCTGCCCAGTGTCACCCCCCTTCAAAGAAAAGGCCAACGGAGAGCAGAGCAGCAGATACACACACACACACACACACACACACACACACACACACACACACACACACACAC
>NW_020941065.1:19640329-19695986 GCF_900497805.2 Vombatus ursinus | reverse complement strand
CACTCACTCACTCACTCACTCACTCACTCACTCACTCACTCACTCACCACCAGAGGGCTGGGGCTGGCTTGGTTGCAGCTCCTACAGCAGGAGGGCCGCCTGAATCCTAGGTCCTTCCCCCACGTTGCTTGACTCAGACCCTGAGAGCCCAGCCCGGAGTATCAGCAAGCATCCCTCAGCACAGGCGGCAGCACAGTGAGGCAGGGGGACAGGAGGCTGCCTTGCTCAATGCCTTTTCACTTTGTTACATCATTTTCCACGAGGTCCCAGAAGGGCTGAGAGCAGCAGCTCCGGGGCCATGTGGCTGGGGCCCCACAAGCCGTTTCTCTGCAAGCCACCCATTCATTTCTACCACCCCAAAGACAAGGGCTCTTCTGCTTCCCGTGGCTCCCCACCCCACATGCACACGAGGCCTGTGCCCCTCGTCACACTTGGTCACATTGACTCCTCTCAAGAGCCAGGCTGTGGGATTCTCTGGCGAGGTCACTGATCCCTCACATAAACCAGCTCTCCTTGTGGGGGCAGACATGGCCAGGTGGGAAGAAGGTGTGAAATGCAATGGGGTTTCTCTGCCCCCCCTCCCATTTTTAAAAAATTTTCTTTTTGGGGGGCAGCTAGATGGCGCAGTGGATAGAGCACCGGTCCTGGATTCAGGAGGATCTGAGTTCAAATGTGACCTCAGACACATAACACTTACTAGCCGTTTGACCCTTGGCAAGTCACTTATCCCTACTGCCTAGCCAAAAAAAAAAAAAATTTCTTTCTTGTGAAGGGAAGGATGGAAAACGGTCTTCATGGGAGCATAGTTTCTCCAGGTTTTGGGGTCTTCCCATTTCCAGGCAGCTTCACCTCTTTACTCAGATTCAGGGAAAGCTCCTGCCGCCTAGTCAGGAAGCTTCTGGCAGGCACAAGGGTGGTCATGATTGGGTCAGAATACCCTGGGCTAGCCTGGGGTCCTGCACACAGCTGGTGCTTACTGTCTACTGAACTGAACACATCTGGGCACGGCACTCTTCATCAGCTCCCAATAAAATGTCTGAATCAAGTCCCAATCGGTCAGCCTTGACTTCAGGGTGCCCCACAGGTGATGCCCCTTCCCTCCTCTCTGGCCTCATCTCGTGCTCCTCCCTCCCCTCCACACGAGAGCCCACTCTGGGTCATGACTCCTGGGCCTGGAATGCCCTGCCCACTGCATTCCCAACGTCCAACACAGATTCCATCTCTTCCGGGAAGCCTTGCCCATCGCACCATGCCACTGGCAGGCCCTCCCTGGCCCTGAGCTCACTCAGCACTAACTGCTCCTCCTTCAGGGCAGTTACATATTATTTTAATCAGTCATCTACTGCTATGTCAAATGAGAGCAGACCCCAGCCCTCCACTAACCTTCACATCTCCCCCAGGGGCCTGGCTTTGCATGCGGTCAATGTTTTCCAAGCCAAATTAATCCATTTTTTTCATTCAGCAAATTCAAGTTGTCCCAAAAGTCTTATTGAAGTCCTAAGATTCTGACCTGACTTTTGAGATGCTCTTTGTGTTATCTGTTGGGTCCCAGCTAACCCTAACACCTCAGGTGAGGTATTGTGGGTGACATGGAGGCCACAGCTGGTGAGACTCCCCCCCGAGGAGGGGAGAGAAGCTGATCACGCACGGGTCACTGTAAAACAAGGCAGAATTAAAAGGAGGCTTCTGAAGAGGAAGAGGCCACGTCCAGCTGGTGCAACTGAGGAAAGCTTCATGGAAGAGACGTTGTATGAGGGGCCTCCAAGAACAAGGACATGCCACGAAGACTTTCGTGAGCTGATGCAGAGGCGAATGAGCAGAACCAGGAGAACACGGTCCACAGAAAAAGCAGCAGTGTCTGAGGATCAACTCAGCTATTCTCAGCAACACTACGATCCAAAGGACCCAGGATGAGAAACGCTCCGGCAGGCTGTGAGAGCAGGCCGGACCGTGAGAGTGGACCAGAGCAGACTTTCTTCCTTTCTTCTTCTTGCTCCGCCCCCTAACCTCCACAACTTGACCAATGTGGAAATAGGTTTTGCATGACTTCACGTGTATAATGCGGATCATACTGCTTGCCCTCTCAACGGGTGGGGGAGGGGCAGAGAGAATTTGGAACTGAAAAAAGAAACAAACCAAAAAGCCCCAAAGGAATGAGGAAGGTAGATTTTTTCCAGGCAAGAGAGCAGCAACAGAAAACCGATGGAATCCTGTAGAACCCCAGAAAGTAGGCAGACACATGCAGGCCCACTTGGCCCAAGAGGGTAGTTCACTGACAACGTTTGTGGAGAGGAGTTCTCCAATCCAATCCAATCCACATTTTTTAAATGCCAACTATGTGCCAGGCGCCGAGGTAAGTGGGGGGGGTATGCTTAACAAAAAGAAACAGCCCCTGCCCTCAAGGAGCTTGCAATCTAACAACCCACAAAAGGAGGCAGGAAAGGGAGGGGAAAGGACCCCACAGGCCGAAACCAGACAGGGCAGCAGATACAAAGCAGAGTGAGCCAAAAGTCCAGCTTCTGCCCTCTATGAAGGAAGGCGCCGGGAGGAGTGTGGGCCGGCCCTCCAATCAAAGGGAGAGGAGGCTGAGGGAGGTGGGTCGATCAAGGCTGGGGTTAGCAGCTAGAAACGGACTTGCTCTCTCTCTGTAAACATGCTGTTTACTTTTCTGTACTTATGTTGTTCTCCCCCCTCCCCCCACTCCCAAAGGAATACAGGCTCCTGGGAGGCAGGGGCCTGGGAGATGCCAAGCATTTATTAACAGCTTGTCTCGTGGTGAACACGCTAAAGCTCCTCTAGCAAAGGAAGGCCCAGAGGTGACAAATTTTATCAGGCACCCAGGAAGCAGGCCCCAATGTGCACAGCTGATGACACCTTACGAAGAACTTTAAATGAAGAGAGGGTAGACATGCCCTTCCCAAGCCAGCTTCCAACCTATTAAATGCCCTTTCTGCAATGCACTGGTGGCCAGATGCGTAGAGATTTCCAAAAGGCCTTCACGTTCTCCAAACCAGGGATCGAGAGGGGAGAAGACCCAGGTGGCGCCGCTGGCCGCTGACACATAAAACTCAGGCCCAGGACCCACTCAGAAACAGAGCTCGAAGAATCTGTGAGAACACCATGTAACCGAGGGGTTCTCAGATGGGCCATTTTGGGACCACCTGAACTCGGAAATCCCTGGAAGAGAAGGAAAGAGGCCCATAGGCACTACAAATCCAGATGCTAAATAAGTTAAGCATTAACGAAAGTAAGAAACACAGGATTGAGCAGGCTCCTTGGTGTCATGGGTGACTGATTAGAAGAAGGTCTCCCAGCCCTAATTGTCTATTCATTCAGTCAGTCATTCATTCATTCACTCCACCAGGCAGGTTTAGAGACTGCTGGAGACAGAAGAGATCTCCCTGAGGTCCTAGCGGTGCCATGACTGACCCCAAATCCCACTTCTCCTCCATGATTTACATGAGGGGGCTCTCCAAAAGACTAGTTGGTGAAGTCAGCTGAAGGGAACATGGAGAGCACCTTGGCACAGAACAGTGGAATAAACAGTGGCTAAGTTCCCAGGCTATCTCAGTCACAACATGGCCCAACACCTTGGGCTGTATGGTGATGTCATCAGTATGAAGAACTCGTGGGGCGCAGTGACCCTGTTACTTAGCGCCACAGCAAAGGGCCTTGGTAGCAGTTAAACAACTTGTGTGTTAGGAAGAGGACCTGAGCCAAGAGCATGGCTTCCTCCAGAGATCCTGACTGCTTCAGCATGAGCTGAACACTTCTATAAACAAACAGAAACCTCAGTTCAGGATCTTGAGCAGAAAGGGCCAGGAAACTGGTGAGCAAAGTGGAGGAAGGGGGCAAGAAAGCAGGGAACAAAGGAAGAGGGACGGAAGAAGAACCCAAGTCTTTCCCCTTGGGCCGGGCCAGGCCAGGTCAAGCCGCCTGTGGAATTTCTCCAGTCCCTCCATGCATCACTTTGCTAGTAGCCTGCTAAGAATCCAATCCTTAAGAGTCCCCTCACACTGCCCTTTACAAGCTTCCTACCTTGGCACCACCCGGGGCCGCTCTGACTCCTGGCTCCTCTTCCAGGGCTTCTTAACCCTGGTTAAAGCCTGGGAACTTCTAAAAAAATCTCTCTTTTCATAACCGCATTTGACTCCAGGCTTCCTCTGTCATCCGATGTATGTTCTTTTATGCATTTAAACACACGACTGAGAAGGGTCCTGAGGCTCCACCAGACTGCCTGCCTCAGGGGGCCAGGACCCAAAATCAGTGAAGATTTCGTCCCACCAGGAAGGCCTCAGTGGAGACAGTTTCATCAGTTATAGCAGGAAACTCTCTTAGTTTCCTCTTACGCAAAATGACGGAGATGACGCAGACTCCCCAGGTCACTCCCAGCTCTTTCCCATAAACCTCTGAACTTCTAAGGTCCATCTATTCTCCAAAGCTCCAAGTTTTCCCCTGACAACAAGCGGCAGGCTCTGGGGCTACGCTGACACGGTGGGGTTGTGACAGCGGCCACTTTGGGGGACGGGAGGTCATCATCAAGCAGCGCCTTGGGCCTGTGCGCAGATTTCTAGCAGAACTGTTCTGCACAGCAGCTGTCACTCACACTTTCTGGATGGAAGTCTCTGCTCCGTGAGTCAGACTACAAAGGGCACTCATTTCAAGTCAGGGGCCTGAGGCCTCAGTTTCCTCGGTAAATCTGAAGGGGCAGTGACTCTGCTCTTCAGACGTTCTCTGAAGTCCCTCCCAGCTCCTGAGCCTCCCGCCCTGGGAAGGGCCGGTGTGCATATCACACTTAGGCAGTGTGAGCTGGGGAAAGGGCCCAAGTCTACTGGCAGGAAATCTCATTTCCAGGACTCACTGGGGCCCTGATTAGCAATGTGACCACAGGCAGGTCACTCATGTTCCAGCACAGTTCCCACCACCTCGGCTACTCCCCGCAGGGGTCCCCCTTGCCTCAGGGAGGCGGTGATCCCAGGGCTTTGGGCTCGGTGGAGGTCTGCTGTCCACGGCCGGGCAGCCAGCTGCAGCCAGCAAGCACTCAGGAGAAGAAGGGAATATTGTCACAGTCCTTACATCCACATGGGGAAGACAGAAGAAACACATGTGTTTTTAGATGCTGCCCCACCCTGCAAAAAAGAGTGAGAGTCAGGCCTGGCTGATATACCTGATCATCTTAAAACTGTCCATCACCCCCAATTACGCAAGCTGCAGCCAAGAAACGAAGAGCGGTGGTGATTCAGTGTGTGTGCACCCTTCAATGCAACACCCTCTTTCCACTGTCTCTCTCTTCCTGTCACACTCACACACACACACACCCCTTAGCAGACTGCCTTCGGAAGCTGTCATGGCCAAAAAAAAATGTCACTTTCTGGAGGTGAGTGTTGCAACTTAGAAGAGACTGGTCCTGAGCCAGCAGAAGGACAGGACTGCTAGAACTCTCCCCAGGCTTCTTCCTTTGACAAGCCAAAGCCACTTCCATGGCATACAAGGAGTCTGAGGAGGCCGGAAGGCCCAGCTCAGGAAGGAGCCAAAAGGGAGCAGGCCTCAGAACTGGCAAGACTAGGCAGGATTTAAGCACAGCCTCTACCACAGACAGGCTGGGGCACTGAGCCTCTCAGGGATCTATTAATAGTAGAGAAGTGCTAACCTGGATTAGGAGAGGGTGTGTCCTCATCTGGGAGGTCCTAAAACAATGAAGTCCTAGGGCCAAACTCTATCCACAGCTACACAGCAATATAAGGGCCTTCTTCACAAGAGGCCTGGGAGGCATTTAGTGCAATATTAGTATTTAGTGCAAATATTATCGCCCCCATTTTATAGATACAAAAACTGAGGCTGAGAGGTGAAGTTACATAAATGTTATCTATTAAGTCACTTGCCCACGAAGTGTCTGAGGGTGGATTTGAACTCAGCTGTCCTGACTCCAAGTCCAATACCTTCTCCATCATAACACAAGCTTCTTACGCTATGGGAAATTCCCCGTCCTTCCTCCCATGGTCTCTCAGTTTGGGCAAGGATAATGGATCATCTTTATGGGGGGGGGGGAGAAGAGGAGACGGAGACAGAGATAGACAGACAGAGACACAGAGGAGAGGGAGAAAGACAGAGGCAGAGAGGAGAAACCCAAGGATAGAAAAGGCCTGTCCAAGGAGGCAAGGACGTGGTTCTCTTGACTGCCTGTGTGGGGCTCTTCCCATCAGGACGTGCTGCTGAGCCAGGTGGGGCATTTGTTTGTTTTTCTATTATCGTGCTCAGCAGTGACCTCCGTGCCCTGACCTGTTCTCAGAAAGTCCAGTGTTAGTCAGGAGAAGAGAGGCGTCTGTGTCAGAGCAGGCTGCCACCTGGCCAGGGGTACGGGAGGGGGCAGAGTTCTGGTACAGGTCAGACTCCATGACCTCTGAGGTCCTGAGGTTTTCTAAGGCACAAAACAGCCACCTCACCACAGACCATGTGTTTTAACAACTGTTGCAGCTGCAATAAAAACAGACATACATTTGTCCAGCACCTTCAGTAAATGAATAAAAAAAGCAGGAAATAGCACAAGCATTATTCAAATTATGCCTTTACAGAAAGCACAAGGGAAGACAATGCTTCCGATAACCATCCACAAGCCCACGCACGTGCCCATCCCTGGGGAAAAACATTTCCAATGAATTTTGTTTCTGCCCCAACCTGGGATTTCCTTGGTGTGAGGAAGGTCCAGAGTGGGGCCTTCTGCACTGGAACGGATGGTCGGACAGTTACCTGAGGGACTGCAAGGTAAAGTGCCTTCCCTTTTATGGTCCGAGGCAAGAAGGGGGCCCAAGTCTTCCTGGTTCAAGGCCAGCTAATCGGTCATTCCTGCATGCTATCTCACAAGGAAAATAGATAAAGCTCTTCCAATTCATCAGAACCAAACTCAGTTTTGGTGGCAGTTACTTCATCTGCCTGGCCTCAGTTTCCCTGCCTGTAAAGGGAGGGGGCTGGACTAGCAGCTTTCTAAGATTTCTTTCAGGGCAGACATTCCTGTGAACATTCTCTAGGCCTGGCGAGAACTCCATTATCACACAGCAGTTCTGGAATTTTCAAGGAAAGCAGAACGTCAGGGCTGGAAGGAACCCCAGAGGCCGCCTGGGACCCCAGACATCATTAAGACGGGTGGCTTCTAAAATGTCTGACGCTACATCCCTATCAGTAATTTTTTTCTTGGTTAAGTATGTGGGGGACGAGGGTGAGAGGAAGGTTAAGAGGGGTTGGTGATTTTCCCCAATGGTGTCTGATGTACCTGCTGCAATCAAGGTGGGTTAGAACTGCCTGGGGGCCATCAGAAGGAGGAAAGTGGCAAGTTTCACGGAGGCAGGCCTGGGTGCAGTGGGGATGAACTGCGCTGTAATGGGGGGGGGGGAGGTGTAGCTGTATTAGTGAGAAGCACTCAGGGAGGGCGAGGCAGGACCCATCTTTCTACCCGCAAACCAGCAGGGGTCAGGTCACACCCTCTGCCTCACGTCATGGCTATCGCCCTCAGACAGCACTAATCTAGACCAACTCCCCATTCCACAAACACGGAAAACATAGCCTGAGAAGGCTCATGCAACACATGCCGAGTCACATGACCAACAGAGAGGCTCCAACCTGATCTGATTCGGCCATGCCACACTGGCCTGCCACAGAGGTGACAAGGAGTGACCCTTGGGGTCCTCAGTTTCCTCCTTTGTAAAGTGTGATGATTGGTCTCAAAGACCTCTGAGGTCCTGCCCCACCCATCTCTACGTTACAGAGCTGGGAGGCTGCCTTGTCCAGGGAAGACCCAAGCATGAATCCTCTCCACTACACACCCTACAAGTGGTCATTCAACCTTTGTGGGGGGAGGGATCCCCAAGGAAACCCACCCCCTTCAGAATAGCTTTAATCACTGGAAGTCTGTCCTGACCGCCAGTCCAAATGTGCCTCTCTGCCCCACCCCCGGGGCCAAGCAGAACATGTGACAGCCCTTCAAAGACTTGGGGCCAGCACCCAGCCCTCTCTCCCCATCCTTGCTTTTCTAGGCCAAATATCCCAAATTTCTTCAGCCAATCTTTTCACAACATGAGCGTGGTGCCCTCACTGTCTGGCCCGCTCTCCTCTCAACATCCCCCAGCTTACCAATGTCCATTCTAAAATGAGGGAAGAAGGGAAGGAGGGAGGGAGGAAGGGAGAAGGAAGGAAAGGGAGGAAGGACGGACGGACGGACACAGCTGACCAGGGCATACAGAGACTATCACCTCCACAGGCCCAGACACCCTCCTCAGCTGCCATATCCCACTGCTGAGTCATATTGCTCTGGAATCCATGAAAACCCCAAGATGTTTTCCAGATGACTGTTCTCCTGCCGCGTCACCCCCACCTTGTACTTGTGATCTAATTTTTGGAGGCCACAGTTAGGGCTTTGCATTTATTCTTCTCATTAGATTCCACCCCTAGCCTGGCCTCCTAAGATCTCTTTAGACCTTGACTAGTAGCTGGTACGACAGCTCCTCCTCACTCTGGGTCTTCTAAAAGTGGCTAAGCCTGTGCCATCTCCGCTTTTATCTACTGGATCTACGGCCTCTACACCTTTACCCAAGCGGTTAATAACACGTTAACCACCACAGGGCCAAATATCCCTGGCACACGTGGCTGGAGACCTCACGCCAAGCTGACGCTGAAGGAGCGGGTCAGAATCCAGAGCGTACCTCTCATCTCGTCCCTAAGAACAGCATGAGAGGTCCGTGATTTGCTACACTCCAGGCAAACTACACCTAGGGCATCGTGGCTAGACCAGCTTAGCAACCCAGGCACACAAGGATGTGAGGACAGCCTGGAAGCCGTGTGCTAGAGGAAGCCAGCCTGGCTCAGTGTAATCCCACCTGCCTTTTCTTGATGTTCACTTCCCTTCATTGTCCAGAATTGTGCCGGGAGCTGACTTCATTCACCGGACGATAGCTGCCAGACTCCACTCAATTCCGTTTTCTGGAAATCGAGGCGATTGCTTACTTCTCCAGGTCGGCAGTCCCCCGCCGGTTCTCCATTACCGGTCCAGGATCACTAAGCATGGTCCGGTAGTCACACCTGCCAGGTCTCCCTACCCTTCAGCACTAGGTTCCTCTGGACTAGGTAACCACCCCTGCATGGGCATCTCAGTGATGCTCCTCATCTCGAATACCACCTCCTTCTAAACCATGTGGGCACTGCCCAGTCTAGTTCTCTTAATCAAGAACACAGAAGCAAAGAAGTGCACAGCTCTGCCTTGTCTCTGATCTCAGTCCCCAGCAGACCTAGCCCTTTCTTTGAGAGGCCACTCTTCCAACAGCTTCTGAAAATCCTCCTTCACAGGCCCTGATCCATTTGGCTCCTTAGCACTCCCAACCCTACTCTCATGGGACCCCATGCTACACCTTGGTATTTACCCATTCATCTGGCCTTCTAGCCACCTCCCTCACGCACCTTTTAAAAGTCTAGGTTGGTTGGTGAATTCCTCATACATCCACACCAGTGTCTTTCAATAATGCCCTCTTTTCCTCTGTACCAGCACTGTTTCTTTCTGAGTCTTCAGGATTTCATTCAGTTAATTCTAGTCTGCCCATCACTCCTCAATGGCTCTCTTCCTGTCCGTGTGGTCTCAGATCACGCATACTCTTCCAGAACTGTATTCCAGTCACATGGCTCATCCCAACAAATATTAGTGATATCGCTAACATCAGGGTCTCTAGCGCCTCTTGCTTGTAACCCCCATCTTGGGCATTTTGGTAGGGACACCTGAGGCCACAGATTGTATCACTGAGTCCTCTCTTGATTTCTCTCCTGGGAACTTCAGGAAATCTCTCCTGCCCTTCATCCCCTTGAGCTGCAGTCACTCCCCATGTCCAGGGTACAGATCTAGCTTGGTGCATAAGCAGAGGCAGTTTTCTCCTTCCCCTTTCTTTTTCAGTTAAAAATCTTTGTCATCAGATTTTTTTCAAGACCCTATGACACAATAAAGGAAGTGCTGATGGCAGATGTATGTGAGGATAGCAAGCATACTGCACAAACTGTCCAAGAGGTCAGAAATGACGGACGGGCTCACCTTTCTAACCCATTTCCTTTCTTCACATTTCTTATCACATCAAAGACACCACCCAAGGTGCAGAATCTTTATGAAATGCAGCCAGGAAGACCAAACCCGAAACTCAATTTTGTGTGTGTGTGTGTGTGTGTGTTTGTTTTAATAGTAACAGAAATCTTGAAACCTCGAGTGCACCTCCTGCCAACAAAGCATCATCACAACAAGGAGGCAAACCTGGTCTCTTAAAGTCTAGAGGTTTATGCACTTAACAGCTGGGAGAGAACAAGAAAGGTCTCCAGAAGGAAGTGGTGCTGCGCTGCACCTAGGGATTCTACGAAGTGGAAATTAAGAGGGATGTGGGCCACAGCAATTTATGAAACTACCTACCAGGACACAGAGACCGTCAGAATGTGGGCTGCTGAAAACAGTAAAAATACGAATGAAAGTCCCTGGTCCTTGAAATACTGACCGTCTATTTCCTCAAAAGGCTGCCTCTAGATTAGTATTTTTAAAATGTTCATTTCTCCACTATTAAATTGAGGCCAAACTACCCAGTACGTGGATAATTAATAGGCATTTCACAGTTTTTAAAAATGTTGGCAAATGCAAAGATGTGCTATAGTCAGGCAGGCAACCACATGCCAATAACATTTGCTATTTTGAGAATCTCAGGTGCTGTGGTTGGCAGGACACAAGGCTGTGCAACCAGGTACCACTTTCAGGACCCCAGTGTTTCCCTGAGTTCATGACTTCTAATTTCCCTACTGAGTGTATCACGTGTCTACGTTTGTGCCTTCTTGCTCTCCAAAGATGGAGAGTTTCATGAAGAAGGAAGCCACATCTTAGCTAAGCTTTTGTATCTCCTGCAAGACTTAGCAGAATATTCTGCACACAGCAGGTGCCTAATAAACGTTAACTCAATGGTGAATGAAAATGATTCTGGGATTACATGCAGGATAGATTTATAAGCAGGATGGCTATTTGAAGACTTTAAAATGTTTAGAAAATTAAATACCAGAAGCACTTTTCAGCAGAACATAGTAACATTTTTTGTCATGGCTGAATGTTATAGGTCAAAACAAATGTTTGCTGAATGAATCAATCAGAACACGTCAAGACCTCAGTAAATTTCAAAGCTGGAAATGACTTTCGAATGGGATTAGTCCACTGTCAACTAAACTTAAGGCTGAGGAAGAAATGGCCAGCTCCAATGCCACCATCGGCGAGAAATGAGCAAGGCCTGGGAATGAAAGTCTCTATTTAAAACATGACCCCAACACAATAATGTCAGGAATAACGGCTAGAGAACATGAAATGCTTCTACCTTGCTTCCAACTCATTAACTTCTCTCCTAAAAGGAATTAAGACTTCCAAGTTCGAGGGGACTCAAAGCAAAGCGTCTTCATGTACGTGGAGGACATGAGCCGATCCGGCCCCACCCAAAACCACCCAATGGCTCCTGCATCCCAAGGAATCCTCCAATGATATCAAACTGTCATTTTGGACTTGCTCAGTATAAAATTCTTAATGTAGGCCCAAGAGACCAAAGGCTGAGAGCGAATGCTTGTAACTACTCTGGGGTCTGGTCAATCAATCAGGTCAAAATTCACCTTGCTATATTACCAATCCAGCCTACATCTCTCCATCTTTTCCCCAGTAACATGGAGGGATTTTTGCTAAAATCTAGGTAAACCCCACCCAGGTCGTTCTCCTAGTCTTCTAGGCTACTGACCCTACCACAAAAGGGCATTGGGTCAGTTTGGTGTGGCCTGTTCTCGACAGTGCCCTGCTGGTCCTTTGTGGTCACTCCTGCCTTTTCTAGCTGGTCTCTACTGAGCCCTTTCATGACTTATTTTAGAATTGTGCCAGGAATGAAAGTCAAACTCATGGGCTTCTTACTTTCTCCCCTCGACGTCTGCCCTTCCTCAGGCTCTGGCCCCATCTGTATCCTCACTGACAGCAGCTCAGCGCTCACACGTGTCATTCCTTATGGCCCACTGGCATGGAGTTCACTCTCTGAGGCTCTCTTGACTGTCTTGGTGAGTGTCCATGCTGACCTCTCTTTAAACAACTTCTCCTTTTCCATCTCTGTAGATCTACTTTTCATCTTCAGAATTTCCTGCTTGGGAGCATACCATCCCTCCTAGGATAACTTCCTTTACAGAACTTTGGTCCAAGGAATAAATAAACGATGCCTTTGTAAGCACTTCTAGGCCCAAAGCACTCTGGATACAAAAAAAAATCAATTCAGCCTCTGCTCTCCAAGAGTCTACATTTTACTAAAGGGAGACCACACAGCTACATGGAGTCAGCTACAGGACAGACCCAAAGCCCCAGGGGTCGTTGGAATGCAGCAGAAGGGCAGATGGCTGCTCCTGGGGCCTGTAGGTCCAACAGGGAGGCCCAGGGGTCTAGGCTACAAGTAACTCAGTTTGGCTGGAGCACAGACGAGAGATGAGGTGGTAAAACATTCCTTCCCCAAACCCTGAGTGTATTTCACATGCCTGGCCAGCCTCCCTTTCTCTACTCAAAAAGTCTGAAATGGGGCCTTGATATTGTTGCAAGTTTCCCACCACACCCAGGCCTGTGATTGGTTGCCTCTCTGACCACCCCTCCCCTGGCTAATCTAGTTCCTAGTAGGTGATCTGAAGCATGCTTGGATGGTGAGCTCATCCCTGCACCTCCCTCCGATTGTGCAGATTGCACCCCATCCATCCCCTTTAATCCCTTGCAGCTCCTGCCTACGTTCTCTGGTAAATCCTCCACACAGCCATCCACCCACCACCCTCATCATCATTCAACATTTCATCAGCCTTGGTCCTCAGTCCTCATCGGTATTCTACCCTCCAGCAGTCTTTCCAAAGCCTCCATTTAAGGAGGGGGCCCAGGCCAGGCAGCTCTTCACTTCCTACCCAGGCGTACTCCTTTGGACTTCTGCATCCTGCCCTGCAATGGGCACTTCCCCCCCACCCCCCGCTTCTGTTGGTGGGTTTTTTCCTCATTAGACTGTAAGCTCCTTGAGGGCAGACCCTATCTTTCTTTTTTGTATTGATCCTCCACACTTAGCATAGTGCCCTGGCATGTAGTAGGTGCTTAATAAAAGTTCACTGACTGAATAGATTATCTCAACAGTAATGAAGCAGGCAGGCCGTTATCCCTGGCCACACTATGACTAGCCTCCCTCCTCTTCCTCTGGACGACCCTGTAATGCCCCTTTTTATGAGTGACTCCTCATTGGTTACACGCTGGTTTACCGTCACCACATGATCTTCCACTGCCCTCTGGGTGAACTACATCTTGAATTCCCTGGAGACTGTGGTATACCACGAGCCACAGCCTTGGAGCACCATTATTGTTGATGGAAGGCTGGGCCTTTGCTTCAGGGAGATGTTTGGGGTCGCTGGACACACTGCAAAATTTCCCAAACTTAATCCCACCTATTTTCACCTAGTGTCCTTTTCTATCATGGACCCCGCTCACTGTCAGTGGGCTACATATATCCAAGATGCTACTGAATCAGCCCTATAGGCTGTTTACCCAATGAACATCACTGTCCAAACAACAGACCTTCCGCTTGGTTTTTCCACCGTAGATGGTGATATCAAATGGTTTTGATTCTGTAATGGTCTGAGGCTTGGTGTAGAAAACAAAGGCATGGGGACACTTCATCCAGGCCTCCTTCTTCCATCTGGACTCTGTGCTGACAATGGCCAACACACACCTCCTGGTTTTATGCCTCACTGGACAGGACCAAGCGGAGGCGTAAACAAAGTTATTTCTGCTGTCAGACCTTTCAGGAAATCCGGTACGATTTTAATATATGGCAACACCTTGTTGGCTGTTCTCCTGAGATTGTTTTTTTCATAGTCCACACACAATACCTATAGAGAAACCCTGTATTTGTTGGCTTTTGAATCAACTGTGTAATTGTAAAAACGTGATCTGCTCCAGAAAATTATTTGCAAACGCCTCCTTGTTCCCTTCTCACAGCTATGTTATGGGAGCCCTTAATATGGATTATGTAATATGTTATCGTGTATAGATTATTCTCAGGAAGATTTCTGTAGACGTGAGCTAGTTAGGCATATGGTCAGTAACTAATAATCTTTTCAATCATTCTTTTTGGGGTAATTTCCCCCAAGTATTTGGTATCCTCCCAGCTTTCAGATATGCTGAGAAGGATCCTTCAAGGCCCACAAAATTGTTGTCTCCATGTGGATGGACCTTCTCTGTGTCTATCTGGTCCAGCTTCCTATCTGTTACCATTCGCTTGATATCTGCTTCCATACATAGCACATCAAGGGCTGTGATACCCAGAGTCTAAATTGGGAAGAGGGGCAGCTAGCTGAGTGATCCTGGGCAAGTCACTTAACCCTGTTTGCTTCAGTTTGTAAAATGAAGAGAATAAGGGCCCCTCCCTCCCAGCATGGTTGTGAGGATCAAAAGAGATAAGGATTGTAAAGTGCTTAGCACACTGCCTGGCACATAGTGAACAGGACAGAAATGTCAGCTATTATTATTATTATTATTATTATTGTTTTCAGATGCAGTGGCTCCAAAGTTTGTTACAGAGACCTTTCTATTTGTCTTCTCTCTGCTCCTTCATCCTTCAAAACTGTGAGGCTGGGTCACTTCTGTTCCTCTCTCCCAGGCTTCTCCACCTCTGCTTTCCAGATTTCTTTACGTATATTCTTAATACATAATGATATTCCGCTCCAACCCTCTTTTGTCTATGTTATTCCTTCTGAATAAGGGGCATCCTTCTAGACCTATTGGTGAATCTTTTCCCACCAAATCTCAGTGGTCAAACTTGTCTCCTTCCCTTAGGATTTCTCATTTTCTTTGCTTGTTACCCCTGATGAGGTATGGTCAAAGACCCTGCCACTTAAAAAAACCTTTGTACTCTGAATGTCTAGCACAATATCTTCCACACAAAAAGAACTTAATAAGGAGTCATCATGTCTTACTTGTACAATTACAATCCTCTGGTCTCCCGGGCTCCTTCCTCTCCTCCCCAATCTTTCATTCACACAGCTCCCAAAACACTCTTGCTGATGCTCAGGTGCGACCATACCACTCCTCCGTCCAAAAGCCTTCACTGTCTCAATTTTTTTTAGGAAAAATTTTATTTAAAGGGGACATAGAGACAAACAAAATGGTCCTTACTCTTGTAGCATATGGTTGATCAAAGAAAACAATATGTACAAAGATAAGCAGAGAGAAAAATTTTAAAAAGTAAATAGTAATTTGGGGTGGCAGGAGAGCACCCCAACAAGAGGGGCCAGGCATCAGATTGGGAAAGGCACCTGAGCTAAGCCGGAATTAAACCAGGGATGACTGAGGTGACTGCAAGCATGGTGGTGCCTTCACCAGAAACAGGCAAGCTCAGAAGAGGGCTGGGGTCAGGGGGACAGATAAACTTGGTTTTAGACATACTGAGTTTCAGACAAATGTGGTCTCTCAATTTCTCTAGTGGGTAATTGACCAGGGGGGATGGGAGTTTGGGAGAGAGGCAAGAGCTGCCCAAACACGAGGCCTTGAAGGCCTCCCTCCACACTCCTCTAGCTGACCTTTCTGGCTCTGTTTGATATCAGTCCCTCCCCTTCCTTCATTCTGTGTTCCAGTCTAAGCAAACAAGTATTTCTGGTTAGCTTGCTATTCCTGGATCTCCTCCTTCTCTCTCCCACTTCCATGAATTTGAAGAGCTGGGTGGGCCCAATCCTGGGAAGGGGCTTCTTCCTTTTCTGGGCCTTTCATGATCCCTTCTTCAAGGACCAGCCTAGGCCACCTACCTAAAGCAGCCTTCTCTGCCCAGCTGCTCCGCTCAGCTCCTCTCCTCTCATCTCCTGAGATGCTCTTCCTCCAGGGATATGAAGAACTTTACCCCTGCCACTCCTTCCCCTGTGAAAGGTCTGTCAGCACACCTGCAGCAGCCTCCTTTGGCTGGGAATACGGCTCCTAAGGTCAAGGCCCCTGTCCTTTTCTTAATCTTTGCATGCCAGATTCCCAGCCTGACGCCTTCGTGGAAAAAGAACTTACATATCAGAAAAGGCAGGCAAGAGTTTAAGCTAAGTTATGCCCACAAGCGCGAGGAGGGTTAAGACTTAAGAAGGCTGCTTAACTCTCAGACGGTCCTGGGCAAAGTGCCTGGCGCTCTTCGGGCTCTGAGTGACCCAATCTCCCTCCTCTAGACCAGTACCAGTGCTGGGCACAAGGTGGGCCTGAGCACTTGCTGACCATAAGCATGGACAGCCAGGAGGCTGGAAGCTTCAGGGGCACCCTGTTTCCCTTCTGCTCGGGTTCTCACCTAATGGGGGGTTTACACACAGGGGTTTTCACTCGCCCTCCGATGCTCAGAATGACACTGCGGCACAGGCGTGCAGGGATTTTCACGCCCATTTTATGGATGAGCAAAGGGAGGCTCAGAAGGGCGGAGCTCCCCACTGCTTAATGCTAGAGCTCAGGGTCACGTCCGCAGTGACCACAGCAGGTGCAGGAACAAGGCCCATGGTGAAGTCAGCGCTGCGGCCACGGCTGACCAGCCCTAACTCACGCTCCTGCCCGGGCCAGGCCGCCCCCGGGGCATCTGCGCAGCCCTAGGGAAGGGGATCAGACATCACCAAAGAGGGGAGAGGGCATCCTGGCCCAGAAATTGAACAGCGACTGCGCAGTCGCAGGGGGTCCACAGGCGGGTGAGTCGTCAGCTCCCAACCAGCCAAGTTTCATACAGCGCATGCGCACGCAGAAGCAAAAGTGTTGGAGCCCGAGGTTCTCTCAGTGCTCACCCTGACTTAGTACAGCGCATGCGCAGGTGGAGTTAAAACTGTTCAAGAGCAGACGTGGTCATCCTAGTCGGTGGACTGCGCCATGATCTCGAGCGCATGCGCAGTCTCACGTTAAGACATTCTAACCACCTCCTCTCCTCTTAGTGCGCCTGCGCACTGGAAAGTTGTAGGGGGCATGTCACAGCCCCAGACGGTCCAAGAAGAACGAGGCCCCCCAGCCTTCCAGGGCGCATGCCCAGTAGCAGGTTGAAGTCGCGTACGTCCCGAGGAGTCAGACCCCCGCCTTCCCTTCCCTTCCCTGCCAGGGCGCCTGCGCAGCTGCACCAGGACCTGGAGAGGAGATCCCAACCCGCTCCCTCCCCGCCCCCAAACCCAAGGCCAGGCCCGCACCCTCAGTGAGTGTAGGCGGCCCCGGAGCGCCGCGGGCCACGGGCCGCCGTGGTACCTCAGCGCGCGCTTGCTCGCTCGCTCGCTCCGTCCGCCGCCCGTCACGTCAGTCAAGCACCGGCTGCGGCGGCTCCGGAGCCTCCTCCGCGGGATCCCGTCAGCTGACGCAGGGGATAGGGCCTACGCGACGGCACTTCCGGCCCGCTCCCGGAAGAGAACGGCGGGCACCGTGGGCGGGACACCTTTGCTCTGACGACCAAGGTTCCGCCGGGGAGGGAGGCACGTGGGATGCGGAAGCGGGAGGGGCGTAATAGAATGTCAGAGCTGGGAGGGGCCTCGGAACAGGGCGTGTCAGGGCTGGGGGGGGCCTTAGAACAAGGAATATCAGAGCTGGGAGGGGCCTCAGAACAGGGGATGTCAGAGCTGGTTGAGGGGCCTTAGAACGAGGGATGTCAGAGCTGATGGAGGGGCCTCAGAACAGGGGATGTCAGAGCTGGTGGAGGGGCCTTAGAACAAGGGATGTCAGAGCTGGGAGGGCCTTAGAACAGGGGATGTCAGAGCTGGGAGGGGCCTCAGAACAGGGAGTGTCAGGGCTGGGGGGGGCCTTAGAACAAGGAATATCAGAGCTGGGAGGGGCCTCAGAACAGGGGATGTCAGGGCTGGGAGACTTAGAACAGGGAGTATCAGAGCTGGTGGAGGGGTCTTAGAACAGGGGATGTCAGAGCTGGGAGGGGCCTCAGAATAGGGAGTGTCAGGGCTGGGAGGGGCCTCAGAACAGGGGATGCCAGGGCTGGGAGGGGCCTCAGAACAAGGAGTGTCAGGGCTGGGAGGCTTAGAACAGGGGATGTCAGAGCTGGGAGGGGCCTCAGAACAGGGATGTCAGAGCTGGGAGGGCCTTCGAACAGGGGATGTCAGAGCTGGGAGGGGCCTCAGAACAAGAATTATCAGAGCTGGGAGGGGCCTCAGAACAGGGAGTGTCAGGGCTGGGAGACTTAGAACAGGGAGTATCAGAGCTGGTGGAGGGGTCTTAGAACAGGGGATGTCAGAGGTGGGAGGGCCTTCGAACAGGGGATGTCAGAGCTGGGAAGGTCCTCAGAACAGGGAGCGTCAAGGCTGGGAGAGGGGCTTTAGAACCAAGGTTGAAGGAGTAGGTTGAAATTAGATTCAGGAAGACTTCAAATACCAGTGTGAGGAGTTTGCATTTTAGAGGCAATAGTGAACTATCAAAGACTCGAACAAGGGCGGGACGTGGTCAAACGTGGCTTGGGAAGATTATTTTTGTAGCTTTGTGGAAGATGACTTGGAAAGGGAACAACCTGAAGGGGAAACAACTCTCTTAGTGAAATAGTCCAGGCAAGAGGTGACGAGACTTTGAACTAGAGTTCTTTCCTAGTTCTTGTTGAACTGGTAGCCTAGTCCCTGGGGGTGAGGAGCATCTGTCTGTAGGAGGCAGAGGCCAGCAGAAGAGCCTGGGTGACCCAGGGTGAGAACAAGTAGGACCAGCCACCCTACCCATAAGTGCATCAGCAGGTGGATTCTAACTCTGCCATGGAAGCATTTACTAAGCTCTTACTGTGTGCCAGGCACCATGCTAAACACTGTGGATACAAAGAAGGGCAAAAACATGGCATCTCCCCCCAAGGAGCTCACATTCCGATGTAGGAGATGGCGTGAAAACAACCTTGTACTATAAGCTCTACATATACGTGGGAGGCAGTCGGAGTAAAGGCGCTCTCAGTGGACGGGATCCCAGGAAAGGCCTCTTGTAGATGGTGAGACCTGAGCTGAGTCTTGAAGGAAGCCAGGGCCAAGTTGAGATTCCAGACTGGGGAAAGCCAATGAAAAAGCCTGGAGTTGGGAGGATCTTGTGTAAGAAATAACAAGAAAGGTGGGAACAAGCCTTTATTCGGTGCCTACTATATGCCAAGCACTTTACAATGATCTCATTTGATCTGCACAATGACCCTTGGGAGATGCGTGCTACAATTATCTTCATTTTACAGTTGAGAGAACTAAAACAAACAGAGGCTAAGTGACTTGCCCAGGGTGCCACAGCTAGTAAGTGTCTGAGGCTGGATTGGAACTTGATTCTTCCTGACTCCAGGCCCCATGCTCTATCCACTGCGGTGCCCCACCCCCACTGCCTCTAGGCCAGTGTTGCTGGGACATACAGCCCCAATTCAGGAACTGAAGCTAAAGAGATGAGTAAATAAAAAAACAAAACAAACCAGTATTAAAAAATATTCTATAATTCTCTCTCTATATATGTATTCTATAATTCTCTCTCTCTATATTCTATAATTATATATGTGTATATGTATGTATATATATGTATATATATATATAATTCTAATTCTATAATGACTGCAAAGAGACTCAGAGGAAAAATGGATTTTCCACAAGGTCTCCATGAAATGAAACGAGATTTTAAAGTAAAATAAAAACTGTAGTCTAGAGGAAAGATCCCACCTTCCCTATTACTGTTGAGGATACCACTTTCCTCCCAGTCCCCCCAGGTCACAATCTAGGGGTCGCCCTGGACTCCTCACTCCCTCTCTCCGCTTCCCCCAGATCTGATATGGTGCCAAGCCCTGTCGATTTCACCTGTGCAACATCTCTGCCTAACACGCCCCTTCTCCCCTCTGACACTGCACGCACTCTGGTGGATTATTATTATTATTATTATTTTTTTGGCTAGGCAATGGGGTTAAGTGACTTGCCCAGGGTCACACAGCTAGTGAGTGTTATGTGTCTTGAGATCGGATTTGAACTCAGGTCCTCCTGAGTCCAGGGCTGGTGCTGTATCCACTGCGCCACCTAGCCGCCCCCTCCACTCTGGTGGATTATTGCAGTAGCTGCTGGGAAGTCTGTCAGCCTCCAGGCTCTCCCTACTCCAGTCCATCCTCCATTCAGCCAAAGTGATTTTCCTAAAGCACGGGTCTAATCATGTCACTCTGCTGGAACTCAAGCTCCAGGGCCTCCCTATTGCCTTCAGACACAAAGACCAGATGCTGTTTGACGTTAAAAGCCCTTCATTACCTGCTCCCCACTTACCTTTCCAGTCTTCTTATACCTTAATCCTGGACGGGCACTCTTTAGTCAGTGACATTGGCCTCTTGGTTCCATTACTTAGCTCTGGGCATTTTGTCTGTCCCCCATACCTAAGATGTTCTCCCTCCTTATCTCTACCCCCTGACTTCCCAACTAAAATCCTGTCTTCCACAGGAAGCCTTCCCCAACCCCTCTTAATTCTAGTGTCTTCTCTCTGTTAATTATTTCCCATCTATCCTGTATATTGTTTGTATACATTTGTTTACGTGTCTCCCCGATTAGACTGTAAATTCCTTGAGGGCAGGGACTGTCTTTTTCCTCTTTTTGTATCATCAGTGGTTAGCACAGTGCCTGACACATAGTAGCTGCTTAATAAATGTTTGTTGATTGAAGTAGCTTAAAAGAGAAAGTGATGAGCCTTAAACAAGATACGGGCTCCTTAAAAACTAGGATAGACCAACAAATCAAGGACTTTATGAGATAGCAAGAAATAATAGGAAAAAATAAAGATTGAAAAAGTGGAAGAAAATATAAGATATCTGATATAAAAAACAACTGACCCGGAAAAGGTCAAGGTGAGACAGTTTAAGTCACTGTCTTCTATAAAAACCATTATTAAAAAAAATTAAGTGCTGGATATTATATTTCAAGAAATCATAAAAGGAAACTTCTTAAATGTTTTAGAATCAAAAAGCAAAGTAAGTAAAGATAGAAAGAATCCACTGGTCACTTCCTGAAAGGAACCCAAAAGGGACGAATCCCAGCAATGTCATAATCAATACCTAGAGCTCCCATGTCAAAGAAAAATTGCTACAAGCATCCAGAAAGAAGTTCAGGGAATGAGTCAGGATCATACAAGACCTGGCAGCTTCTACTAAAAATGAGTGGAGATCATGTAACTGAGTATTCCAAAAGGCAAAAAAAAAAAAAAAAAAAGCAGGGAGAATAACTTGTCCTTCAAAGCTCAGTATAACTCTACAGAGAAAGAAAAGTGGACCTTTCATGGAACAGAGTGGTGATGTCAAACTCAAATAGAAAGGATTCCTTACCAAGTCACACAAATTAAAGCCACAAATTAACATTATCTACATTGTGTTTTTGTTTTGTTAAACATTTTCCAATAAAATTTAATCCAGTTCAGTCTTCATTTAGGAATGTTGTAGGCCCACTGGCCACAAATTTGACACCTCTAGAATAGAGCCCTCTCAAGTATTTCTGATGAAAAGAATAATACTGAGTAGGAATTTTGAAATAGAAACTTTAGAAAAGTAACGCCAACAAGCATTTATTAAGCAATTACCATGTGCCAGGCACTCTGCTAAGCACTGGAAATAAAAAATGCTAGCAAAAAGAGAGGTCCAGTTATGCCTTCCACATCGTGACTTTCCCCATCGTAGTTTTAATATATTGCCAGTTGGTATAAGAAATTAAATGAGAATTTTTAGGCAGTTTTGGGGAAGCTGGAGATGACACAGAAAAAGTTTAGAAACTCAGAAATGCATAAAATGTATGTATAGTATTGTATAATGTCAAAATATTTTGGGGACAGCTAGGTGGCGCAGTGCATAGAGCACCGGCCTTGGAGTCAGGAGGACCTGAGTTCAAATTCAGCTTCAGATACTCACTAGCTGTGTGACCCTGGGCAAGTCACTTAACCCCAATTGCCTCACCAAAAAAGGAAAAAATATTTTATCTTTTAATACCATAATAATTCAGACTTCTCCAGTACGAAGGGAGGGCTAAAAGTTTTTGAGTGGATTTTCCAGATCCTGGGGCACTGTACTGGTGGAAGGGATAACTGTATTTATTCTCTGCCCTCAATAAGCTTACATTCGAATTTTGAGAGAAGACAACAAATCAAAAACAGCTGAAAATGGGAGAGGGTGGAGTGTATGGTGCCCAAGTCCAGAGCACTGGGAGTGGATGGACGGGTGGATGGAGCTGGACCAGGAGTGGGGTGGTGGGGCAGTGAGGCAGCTGGCCCAGGCACTTCCTCACAATGGAGGGTATGGGAGGAGGGGGCTGTAGGGGCAGCAGGATCTTCCAGAGGGACTTCCTCTCCAAGTTATACTCCTGACTCCCCACAGAACTCTCTCTACCATGTATAGAAACCTCCTCACCCTGCAAGCTCCCTCCACCCCTGGACTCCACATGTTGGAAGTACCCTCTGCCCCTTTAGCCTCTCTCAAAAAGCAGAATACATATTATTTCTCCCTCTCTTTCTGAAATGTTTAACCTTTTCCTATCAACTGATTCTTTCCTTACTGCCTTCGGATGTTCCCAAGTCTCCCTCATCCTCAACACACCTTCACTCGATCCCACCGTCCCTCCAGGCTATAGTTCTATATCTCTTCTTTTCTCAGACTCCTTGAACAATTTTCCCATACTTGCTGCCTGTTCCCTCTCTCCTCTCGCTCCTCAACCCTTTGCAGCCTGGCTTCCAACCTCATGTCTCATCTGAAACTTAAAGTTGTCAACCAAAGTTATCAAAAGTTTTTAACTTGTCAAATCTGATGGTCTTTTCTGAGCCCTAATCCTGATTCCTCCCATTGCCCTCCAGGAGAAGTTTAGAGGTCATGCTCCCCAAAGGTGTTCCCCGCCTGAACTATGCCTCCATACTGGCAAGCTTGCTTTTTTTAAGGGTTGCTACAAGTGTGACTAATCTTTAATCAGCCAGCCAATGGCAAGCTGGCCTTTCCATTCCATTAGAGACAACTCCTTCATGGTTCAGGGGTAACAGGGTATAGACATATTAACACTCCTAATCCTCTATCTGCTGCCTTTGTCATTGTGGATTACCCTCTCCAGAATATTCTCTCCAGTTTGGGTTTTGTGACACTGCTCCCTCCTGGTTCTCCTACCTGTTTGACCCCTGCTTCTCAGCCTCCTCCATTGGCTCATCGTCCCCATCGACATCATGCCACCCCCCCCCCCACTGAGGGTGCCCCCTATTGTTCTTTTCTGGGCTCTCTTCTCTACATTCTTTTTCTTTAGGACTTCATCAGCTCCCATCTCTATGCAGATGACTCCCATGTCTCTACATCCAATGCCCACCTCTTCCCTGAGCTTCTGTCCTCCGTCATCTATTGTCTACTGGACTCAAGTTGGACGTCCCAAAGACGTCTTCAACCCACGGGGTCCAAATGAGCTCATGATCTTTCCCCCTAAGCTCGTCCTTATTTCTATTGAAGATCCCACCAGCCTCCAATCTCCTAGGTTTAGAATTCTGACATTAGCCTCCTTCTCCTTCACTCTATATATCCTGTTAGTTGCCAGGTCTTTGCCTTCCAATCTTCACAACATCTCTCAGATATGATGCCTTCTCTAGAGTCACACAGCCACCATCTTAGTTCAGACTTCATCACCTTTTACCTAGAGTTCGAGCCCTGCATCTCCCCCACTCCAGTCCATCCTGCGCACTGATGCCTCTCCCTCTCTCCCCTCTGCCCCCCTCCTCTCTTGTCCGCCTTCCCTCCTTCCCCCTTTTGTCTTTCTGTCTCTCTTTCCTCCATATACTCCCTATCTCCTGGGGTCCAGCCTGATAGTTCACGCCCTTTGGACTGTCACTCTTCAGGGATGGACTCTGAGGCTTTGGGGGTGCATGATAGTCACACTGGGAGAAGGTTCTGAGGAGGCATCAGAGACCTCATGGGCCCTGGGCTTCCCTGAACCAGATCACAAAGTTCTCAAGCAGGAGGTCTGCTAGGCTGCTGTCAAGGAGTTTCTCATTTGCTCTGAAAGCCACTAGATGTTGAAACTAATGGTGGTAAAGCATTCCACCCTCTTCTTGTGAATTTGAGACCAAGCAGTGCCGGGTGAAAAGGTCTTTAGGTTCATCTCTAAAAAGATGTAAAAGCTAGGGGGGGGGGAGGTGAAAATTTGGACCTTTTATGGGAGTGATTGAGTATTAAAGTTGTACCTTTTAAATTTTTACTTTTGATTTAGATTCAGTAAATGCAATTAACTCCTATGCCAATAGAGTAAATTCGGAGCAGTCACACTGAGGAAGGAAAAGAGTTTGGAACCATCGAATGACAGGACACTAGCCAATTCACTTAGGAGTTGGTAGAAACTCATAGTCTTTGTTAGGACCCCAGGAAGGTATCTAGGGAAGTGCAGACTCTGTTGGCTTAGGACTGGGGAGGACCAGAGGATGGGTACGTGTGCAGAATTAGTAAACTGACAGCTCACTCTTATGGCGCCCCCTAGTGGCTGGGTCAGATGTGGCACCCAAGGCAGCTGCTCCTGCCATGTTCCTCAGTCCTAGGTGGAAAGTCCTCCCTGAGACAGGAGCAAGAGTCAAAGTCGGGCTCTCCAGCCTTAAGTTTGCGGACTTTATTCTTTTCTCCTCCAGCATTAGCCCTTTCCAGCCCTGCAGTCCCTTGCCAGTTCTCCATGATCTTTCAGAGACTGCCGATGTTGGCTTAGCAGCCATACCTGCCGGTTCTTTCAGTCCCCAAAGATGTAACTTTCATCTGGGCCTGGTGCCTTGAACTCATCGAGGGCAAATGTTCTCCTACCATCTCCTTACTTATCTTGGCTATTGATTTCCTATTAGCCAATTGTGTTCTCTGCTTTCCAACCCAAAGATCATTTTTGGCAGAGAAAACAGGAGTAAACTAATAACTTTCTGTCCATTCTTTGTTAGCATCAGTCCATCCACCCTGAGGGTCAACACACTGGTCCCAGTGAGTAGTGAAAATGCTCCTTACTCGCATTCCCATCTACAGACTTTTGTTATTCCTCAATCACTCAGTGCCCTCTCCTCATTGGGGTTCGCAATCATATGAAATTATCATTTCAATCCAGATCTGGCACCTGTTATCTCTCCTGGCTCCCAGATGATTTTTCCTGCTTTCTCAAGTATAGGCCAGGTATTCATTTCTGCCATATACTTAAAAGGCTCATAAGTTTTCATTGATAAAAACCTAAAACATAGTCCAATAACTCCCAAGTTCTATAATACTCTTCTTCCCAGAAGAGTTGGTAGGTTAATACCTAAGAGTAGGTTGATACCTAAAACACCCAAATCTGAAACATTTTCTAGGACTGTCACTGCACTTTTACCCTGGACCTACATCACCACCCAAACAAGGCCCTCAAGGTCCATGGCGTCCGGCAGGCCAGGTCATGGCTTGGACCAATCCTCCTGTCTGACATTGGTTTATCTTCTCAAAGAAGGATTTAATTGCAGAAAACTCCTGCTGAGGGTTAGGAACTTCTGACCACTCAGACTCATGAGGTTGCCCACCTCTAAGGTTGCAAATGTTCATCTTAGGATTGCTTGATTATCTAGACTCAGGGAAAGAAATGCAAGCAGGAGAGCAGCGCACATTCCTGCTGCCATGTAGGAGTAGCAGCCACAGCTCCTGGGAGGGCAGAGAGGCCCTGCCCCTCCCCCTCCCATAGGAAGCCCAAGAGATCCTCCATGGGGTAGTTACTTGTGTGGATCCTGGGATGGGGCCGTGGTGTCTCTCTTCTGCACTGCCATTAGTTTGAGCCCCTGCTGTCTGTGTTCCCCTATTATAGCACCCCAGTTCCATTTAATCACTTACCCTTTTCCAAAGGGACATTTATATCCAAGATAGATCTAGAGCAAGAACAAACATGAACTTTTCCCCCAATACCCTAGAGGCATAATCTCTTCTCTACTGATTTGGTGAAGGAGGTGGTAGTGGGATTAGGCTCATAATTTAGTTCAGTTCCTATGTAATTTTGGTCCCCCCCAAAGTTCCTGTCCAAATGAGGGATGATTAATGGGTGAATCCTTCTTCTGGGCTGGGGTACCAAAGACCACTTCCAGAGATCTCTTCCTTCACCCACTTAGGTCGTATGTTCAAGTTGCAAAATCTGCCCTGGATTCCGACTCCCAGATTCCTGGGGCTCGCTGTCCTAACCAAGTTCAGAGACTCTACTCCCTTCACCAAGAAGGGACAAGAGTGAGCAAAAAAGCCAAGGACCAAGGCCCATATCCTGGGGGCCATATGGCCTCAGAGGGGAGAAGGCTGTAAGGCACTTCCCCTTACCACATGGTCTCTTACCAGGTGCCCTGAGCCAAAGATTCACTGAGCCCCTGGCCAAGAGGGAAGGCCTCTGAAGCCAGTCAGAATCCCTCTTTCACCATGTGTTTAGGCAATCATCACAATCGTTTTGGAACATCAGCTCCCTGTCATCTTCTACTCTGCTGGAGAAATTGCATCAACTGAGCAAGCTAATGGGGTCTACACATGCACGAGACCTCCATTCTATCTGCAGATGGGAATAGGACAGGGGCAAAAGTTGTTTCTCCTTTTAGAGTTTACTGAGTAGGAGGCTTTTCCTGGTTCAGTGACCTAGACTCTTTGACAAAGCCCCCTCCCCCGTGGCTGTCACGGGGACCAAGGGATTGCTGAATGGCCACAAAAATTGGGAGCTCACAATAATCACAAAAGGGGAGCTTATCTCTGCTCCACGCTTGTTCTACGGCTCTGCTGTCCCCAGTGATACTCACCCCCACTTAAATTTTTGCTATTCTTAGCAAATTTACCGGGCGACATTTGGCCACATTCCCCGTTCTGGCAAGTTCTTTAGAGATTTTGGCACACTCAAGTGTTGTCTTTTTGAGTCCCTCGCTTTAAAAAGTCTTAGCAAAGGCCATGTGGCATAATTCTTAATTGTCTCCTAAATGCCAAGTAAAGAGTTTCAAATAGTTAATTCAGCATAGTTCTTAGATAATCCCCAAATTAGCGATCCTTTGTGAGAGCCAGGCCTACCACAGCTGGTGGGACTTGAGACTGCAATCACTCCAAATAGGAGAGGAGGCATATTCAGCAGACAAATGGCATTTAGCAAGTTTATCATAGATCCCTACCTGCCTGGCACTTAGAAAAGTCTGTCCCAACCCAAGCAGTGAGGAAAGAGCAGCCATTAAAGCTGAATTAGAACGAACAATTAACAGCCCCACCCCTCTCCTCAAGGTGGGGGGGAAGAAAAAAAAAGTTTCTCAAAGGAAACTTCTAGTACTGAATGGATTCCCAACATGGAGTTTTCCAAACAGGGAATAGGAACCTGATATGGACCAGTTCACTTCACCAAAAGGTATGAGACTGTCTTCAGTGAAAAGTCCCCTGTCCACAGAGAGTGAACAGCCTCTGAAGTGCAGAGAGCAACCTGGACCTGTGTCAGCTGCCAGTATTCAGTCCTAGCAATCCAGAAGACACCCCAAGCACAAGGTTGGAGTGTCCCAACAATAGGACAAGCAGGTTTACCTCAAAAAGAAAGCCAACTCTGATAGGTCCCTAACACATGGGGAGTTCCCCAAAAGGAATTAAGCAATTTGGAATTGACTGGAATCAGCTTCTCTGATTCCAGATAAGTCTAGCTCCTCCTAATGACGGAAGCTCCAAAGGTAGAAACTACCTCCAAAGTTCATAGCACTGTGGTTCTATGCTCCTAAAATTATCACAAGCCCCTACTGGTGAGCTTATCTTTAATAGTCGGGCGGTAGATGCAATTAACTTAAAGCAAAGGCTTTAAGCTGGTGTAGTAAGACCAGAACTACATTTCCCCGTAAACTTGGGGCACACAATCTCACAAATACACATTGTCAATGGGAAGACTAGTCATGAGACATACAGACAGGGAACGTATATGGCTAAGGTACCTCATGCCTCTGGCACTGCTTAACATCTTTTCCCTTCTCAGTATTCTCATTCTATTCCGCTCTGGGTGAAGTGTCTTCTGAGGAGGTCATTCAACCAAGCTGGACCTGCTCTTCTCCACAGCTAGATTCCCAACTTTCAGAGTTAAATATCCCTTAAATCCCTTGTTAGCTCTCTTCTTTGCTATCAGGGATCAGGCTTCTTGAAATTTCTCCCCAATTCTATCTCTCTCTCTTTCTCTTTCTCTTTCTGTGTGTGTGTGCGTGTGTCTGCCTGTCTCTGTCTCTGTCTCTGTCTCTCCCCTAGATTCAGAGGCTCTTGATAGGCAAGTATCTCTGTAGGGATGTAGTAGAGCTAAATTCCTCCCGTTGCCCTCTACTAGAAGTTTAGAGGTCATGCTCCACAAAGGTTTCCCCCCACCCCAGAACTATGCCTCCAAACTGGCAAGCTTGCTTTTTTTAAGGGTTGCTACAAGTGTGGCTAATCCTTAATCAGCCAGCCAGTGGCAAGCAGGCCCTGCAATTCTGTTAGATACAACTCCTTCATGATTCAGGGGTAACAGGGGATAGACACATTAACACTTCATACCTTTGTTACCAATACTCATCTATGGTTTTAGCAACCAGGCTGCTGGGGGTAATGGAGGGAGGAGTCATTGGAGGGCCAGAATCTGGTTAGGGACCAAGTTCTGACCCTTTCTACTATGTGTGTGTGTAGATAGACAGACACAGACAGACAGACGGATGGATGGATGGATGGATGGATAGACAGACAGACAGACAGATAGACAGAGTTTCAAAAGGCTTTTACTTGTGTCTCCCCAAAAAGCCAAATATCAGAAAACAGAAAACCACCCACTGCAGAGAATCCCTTCCTTTCCATGTGGTATGTATGCTTTCATCATATTTTGAACATTTAAGGGCAGGTTTCCATGTACAGATAAAAGATACATTTTTAAAAAAAAAAAAGACATCTATAATGATATTCCTCCACCATTCTATCCTTCAGGGTGTCTAGGTGGCATGATGGATAAAGCGCTGGCCCTGGAGTCAGGAGGATCTGAGTTCAAATGTGGCCTCAGACACTAGCTGTGTGACCCTGGGAAAGTCATTTAGCCCTGTTTGCCTCAGTTTCCTCATCTGTAAAATGAGCTGGAGAGGGAAATGGCAAACTGCTCCAGTATCTCTGCCAATAAAACCCCCAGTGGGTCACAAAGAGTCAGCCGTGACTGAAATGACTCAACAACGAATTCTGTCCTTCACTGGCTGTCACTGCAAGGCTACTCTGTACCCTCAACTGTAATATATACTGTAACATTATTAGAAGGCCCCTTGCCCAGTGTAACAATGTTTTAAGACTGTCTTTTACTTCTCTGTTATCTGCTGGAAAGATAGAGCCTCCAAGTTTTTGGAAACTGTGGTTGGAACACTCAATATTGAGAAAAAAAACCCAACTTCTACCTGAATATCTAAATTATTATAAGGCGTTGGGCACAAATTTAGAAATTCCCAGAAGGCTGGTGAAGCTCCAAACTTGACATGTTAAATTGTCCCCTTCCTCCAATGGATAATTAGAAAAAGAGCTGATTTGTTTAGCACAGTTAAAGAAGTCCCACGTGCAGGGCTCCAGAATGCCAACAGTACTAGTTGGCTGATGACAGAGATCGCAACAGATGTAGCAAGGATTTAAGTCCCAAAAAGAGCACATTCCAAAGACAGCCGGCATAGAGACAGTCAAGATAAAATTCAGTGATTCAAATCGAATGCTGCTAAAGGCACATGGAGAGGAGTCACAGGTGACTTTGTCCAGCCATTTTCATTTAACAAGTCATTAGTATACTGAATTTAAATCCAGCTTCAAATTCTTGTTTGCTGTGTGACCCTGGGCAAGTCACTTAACCCTGTTTGCTGCCATTTCCTCATCTGTAAAATAAGCCGGAGAAGGAAATGACAAACCAGTCCAATATCTTGGCCAAGAAAACCCCAAATGGGGTCATGAAGAGTTAGACATGACTGAAAAAGACTAAAAAAAAAAAAATCCCAACCTATTTTAAAAAGTTATTAATATAGACATCTGACTTTAATCACACCAAGATGTTTATGTCAGTTGCTGTCAGAAGACATTGTTGGCAGGCGGGCATCCCTTCTGTTCAAGGTCTTCAAGTGAGCCAGCTCCTAGCACTGTCTGGATCGAGTGACCTACATACAGCAAGGGAATGTCGCCTAGTCCTTTCTTGCCTGAAGGGAGCTCTTTGGTGAAAACGCTTCATCTCCAGGATGAGTTGGAAGCATTTTAGGACTATCCCCAGCTTTCCAGTCCACAGGTGTACTGGCAGCTGAAGGCTGTCAACCACTCTGAGGAGCCGATCGATGTTCCTACCAGTAGCTGCTGGGCAGGAGCTTTATCTGGATCAAAAATAAACACCACACAAACTGTCACAGACATGTCCTCACCATCCCACTCACCTGAGTCTCATGCGCCCAGCCTGATGGCACAGTCTAGTTGATGATCATCAGTGATGGAAAAAGGCAGCTTCTCTGGGCGCTCATCTCTGTTGTATGCCTTGATATCCCTATTCCAGGCAAGATGATCACGGGTAGAGTCCGTGGAAAGGGCAATCATTTTAACATTTCACTTGGCAAATTCTGATGCCGGCTTTGCAGCTCAGCTCAGCTCTGTTGTGCAAACTGGAGTAAAGTCCTGAGGGTGCGAGAAGAAAATACTCCGTGAGTTTCCTAAAATGTTATAGAAGCAGATGCGACTGACCACGGTGTCCACCTTGAAGTTGGGGGCCTGGTCTCTGAGCAACAGACTGGTCATATGGTGATGGCAGAGAGGAGGAGCCCACTATATCTTAATTACCAAGTCTGACGGACTCTTTTTTCTGCCTCCATTCTTTTTGAGCTTTTTTCTTTTTTCTTCAGCATTTGACACTACTAACCACCTTCTCCACCTAGATATTCTCTCCTCTCTGGGCTTTCATGACACTGTTCTCTCAGCTCTCTTCCTATCTATCTGGTCACTCTTCAATCTCTTTTGCTTGTTCGTAACCCTAACTCTAATTGTGGGCATGTCCCAAAACTCTGTCCTGTATCCTCTTCTTTTTCTTCTCTGTACTCTCATCAGCTCCCATGGGTTCAACTATCATCTTTGTGAAAGTGACTTACAGATCAGCTCACCAGCCTTAGTCCCTGTCCTGCATTCCAGTCACATATCACCAATTACCCACTGGACAATTCAAAATAGATATTCCAAGACGTCTTGGAGTCAACATGTCTACACCTGAACCCATGTCTGTAGCCTTAAAACTGTCTCCATTCTGAACTTTCTTATTTCTGTTGAGGGCAACACCATCCTTCTAATAATCTAGGTCTGCAACCTTGGGGTCACCCTCAACTTTTCTCTCTCAACCACCAATCCAATCAGTCACTAAATCTTGTTTAAGCGCAGATGGCTGAACAGTGGTACTAAGATAGATGTTTCTAGCCTTGACGGCAACTTTGTGTTTCAAGAGGTTGGAAAGTCCTGGGTTCAAGATTAGTTGATCAGTTGGGAGGTACATCATACGATGCTTCTCAGAGGAGATGACCACCACCAAGAGTATAATACAGCTAAAGGAACTAAGCAAACCATGGCTTGCCAGGAGATCTGGACTTGTGAGTTGTGTCGACATCACGGGTCTGAAAAGAGGTGATGTGAGTCTTGTGAGTGCCTTGTGCCTGTTCTGTTTGTGGGTTCCAGTGAGTCTTTTGTGATAGAGGTCATGCTTCACATTCTTGTTTATATTTTAGCCATCAAGGAACACTAATGAATCTTGTGTATTTTAAGCATTTCTTTTGTGGTAGGGGAAATAAATAGCCATTCTATACCTGATCAATTTTGTAAATAGACCACTTTTCCAGGAGGGAGCCTGTTTAATCCCTTACATGGAAACTCTAGACAGAAGCTGAGACTGAGCTTGAAGAGATTGCCAGCCTTTGTGGTGGCAAAGAATTGGAAACTGAGGGGATGCCCGTAAATTGGGGAATGGCTGAAGATGTTATGATACGTGAATGTGATGGAATCCTATTTTGCTGTAAGAAATGATGAAGGGAATTGTTTCAGAAAAACTTAGGAAGACTTGTATGAATGGATGCAAACTGAAGTGAGCAGAACCAGGAGAACAATTTCTACAATAACAACGATATTATAAAAATGAGCAGTTTTGAAAGAGTAACTCTGATCAACACAATGATCAACCATAATTTCAAAGGACTCATGATGAAATATGCTATCAACCTCTAGAAAAAAAACTGACAGATGCAGAGTGCAGCTTGAAGTGTATTTTCTTCTCTTTCTTTTCTTCCATTTTTAGACACGGCTAAAGTGGGAATTTGTTTTGTATAGTTATACATATTTGTAATGGGTTTTGTTTTTCTTGCCTTCCCGGTGGGTGGAGGAGAGGAACTGGGAAGGAGAGAATTCAGAAATGGAAATTAAATTAAATTAAAAAAAATAGAGAGAGACTTTCCTTGGGGCTCATTGGGGGTAGGGGTAATAAGCCAGAGAATTCTAGAAGAGATTGATCCCTTCCCTTTGGAGCGAGGTTCCCCAAGAGCATGAACCTTGACTGTGTGAGACCCAGAACTAGGGTTTCACAGTGCAAGAGAGAACATTCACCATGGGCCTATGAGTTTTACACACATAATAAAAAGGGATATAAAAGTATGGGGATCAGACACGATGGAGAGCTTTATGGTAATTGATCTTGCCTCACTCTCACCTGGACTATTGCAATAGCTGCCTAACTGGTCTTTCAGCCTTCAGGGTAATCCACCTCCAATTCCTCCTTCACACAGCTGACAAACTGATTTTCCTAAAGCACAAATCTGATCTTTTCATTCCCCTGATAAATAAACTCCAATAGCTTCCTGTTGTCTCCAGACTCAAATATAAATCCCTTTATCTGTCTTTGTCTAGTACAACGCCTGACACATAGTAGGTGATTACTCAATGCTTGCTGTTTGAATGAGAACATCCAGAGGAGGGTGGCAATGGGGAAGGTCACGCCATGTGAGAATCAGTGGGGGCACTGGGGATGGTTAGAAGCAAAGACTGGGAGTGGACAGTAGGGTTGGAGACAGGCTGGCTGTATTCATATGTTTGAAGGGCTCTCATTAGTTTTGGTTTGCTTGGTCCCTGAGGTCAGAACCAGGAGTAATGGGGCAAAGTTAGGAAGAGCCAAAATTAGGCTTGATGAAAGGAAAAGCTTCCTAAAACTCAGAGCTGTCCCCAAGTGGAAAAGGCTGCCTGGAGAGAGAATGGGCTTTCTTCCCAGAAGTCTTCAGGCAGAGACCGAACTCTACTCCTTAGGGTTGGGTCCATCCCATCAAGAGTAGATTGAACTAGGTGGCCTGTGAGGGCCCTTCTAGCTTGAGAGAGCTACGATTCTGTGATTTAGGCCCACAGGCTCACGGATCTGCTAAGGCTGAGGGGGCTGGGATCTGCCCCTGGAATCTGTAGGTGGAGGGTGGAGGGTGGAGGGTGTGCCCACAATGATGAAATCTGTTCACCAATTAGAGTAAGAAGGATGAAGGTGGCCCTCTGCTCCCTGGAGGCAGAAGGAAGGTGTCATCACCAAGATTATTGCAAGAGCCTCCTAACTCAGGAGTTTGCTCGGCACAGCTGCCGGAGTAATTCTCTTGAAGTGCCGATCTCACCTGGTGACTGCCTTGCTCAATCAGTTCCAGTGACTTCCTTTTGTCCCTAGGATCGAATCAAAACCCACGTGTTTACAATCTGGCACCAACTTATCCAGCCTCATCGGACCTTCCCGCCCCTCCTGCACCGTGAAACCCAGCTGCACTGGTGCCTCTGTTCATTTCTCACCTCGGTGTCTTTGTATTGGTCACCCCCCCCACCCCAGGATGCCACCTCTCCTCTGCTTCCTAAAAGCCCCTTTACTTCCTTCAGGTAAATCTGCTACCCTTTCCTGGTCCCTCAGCTCCTTCTTCTTCCTCCCCACTCCCTTTCATTGATCTACTTGCATTTCTTCTTTTCATATCTATTCAATTTTAATAAAGTAGTCTTATTGATAGTTTTATATTTATTCTATATACAAGTGTTTCTGTTAGAATGGAAGCTTGTTGAAGGCAAGGAATGGCTCACTTTGCCTTTGCATCCCCAGTGCCTGACAAATAATTTGTGTTTAATAAATGCCTGTTGATTGGTTGAGCGAGCTTCACTAGAGGTGGCAGTTCCCAGGCAAAGCCACAAGGGGGCGAAGTGACCCTCCACCCCACCACCCCAGCGCAGTTGCTCATCCGTTTAACAATTAGTGTCTACTATATGCTAGGCAAGGTGCTGGTGGCTGGGAATAGAAAGACGAAGGTAGAACAGCCCTCATAATTAGGAATCTTTTTGGAGGACTCAGATTTCTGGCACGTCCAGGAAAGTAAGTGTCTTACAACCTTAGAGTTTACCTAACCCACCCTCCTTATTTTATTTTTTTCAATAATATTCTATTCCCCCCCAATTACATGTTAAAACAATTTTTAACATTTAAAAAAAAATTGAGTTCCAAATTTTATCCCTGTCTCCCTCCCTTCCCTCCCTGCTCCTGAGACAGTAAACATTCTGACACCGGTAAAACATTTCCATATTAGCCATTTTGTACTACAACACTCTAACAAGAAAGAAGGAAAGAGAGAAAGAAAGGGAGGGAGGGAGGAAGAGAAGGAAGGAAGGAAGGAAGCAAGCAAGCAAGCAAGCTTGCTTCAGTCTGTATTCAAACAATATCAGTTCTCTCTCTGGAGGCGGATACTGTGCTTCGTCATGAGTCCTTTGGGATTGTCTTAGATCATCACATTGCTGAGAAAAGCTAAGTCATTCATGGTTGATCATTGTACGTTGTTGCTATTACCTTATACAACGTTTCTGGTTCTGCTCACTTCACCCTCCTTATTTTATAAAGGAGTAATGCTGCTTTACGGGGTTAGCCTGAGCCATCTATGATTTATTTCCTCTTAAGACTGAAGTGAATCACATATCTCTTTCAGTTCACATTTATGGAGCTAAAATCTGATTTGTTCTGATGAATAGAGAGGAAGTGTGATAGGGTGTGATAGGTACTGGGCATGGAGCTAGGAGGATGGATCCTGGCTGAGTCACTTCCTAGCCATATGACCTTGGGCTAGTGACATGCTGGTGTCCCCGAGTTCCCACTTGCTGGAGACCCTTCATGCCAGCGAAGGATGAGAGTCACCATTCCATCCAGTGCTTGTCTCCTGACCTGGTATCTTCCTGCTTGCAGGGACACCATTTCTTCCCTCACCTTGCTCCTATCTCCTGGCCTGACCTGCCTGCTGGGATGGGAGAGACAGAAACACTGCTCCATCAGGTGCCCCCACTGGTCCCCAACCTGAGCTACCTAATACCGTGAGAGGATACCACCCTGAGGCTGAATCCCTGCTGCTGTTAATAACCATCCTGAACCCAATAGGCACGATTCACAAACTCCCAGCCAGTCGAAGCCCTCCCCATCCCAGTGGTCCTGAAATCCGGTTGTCATTATACAAACCCCCTTCTCCATGCTCCCTCCTTCCTTCCCATCCCCCCCACCCCCGACCCAGCCTCCCTACCCCCTCCACTGTGCTCTCTGGGGGCACCAAACTGGCTTTCACCTTCAATTTTCTCCTGTCCCACTCTTCGTCTTCTGGCTGTCACTGAGATGTGACTCTCTCCCAATGACAGCCTCCCCGGCCACCCTGCCCCACCCTGGCTGCACTTTTCTCATCCCCTGACTCCCTAGTTGAGATGGAGGAGTTGGAATCGTCCGTCAATAAGCATCTAGTAAGTGCTAGCCAGGCACTATACTAAGCGCCGGAGCTGCAAAGACAAGCGGTTTCTTCCGTCAGGGAGCTCACAGTCTGATGGGAGAGACAATGTGCAGACAACTATGTCCAAATAAAACACAGACAAGATAAATTGGGGGTAGTCTTTGAGAGAAGGTTCTAAAATGAAGGAGGATTCTTGCAGATGGTCAATTTTAGCAAAGGTTGGAGGGAAGCCTGGTGGGCAGGAAACAGACAGTGAGGAGAGAGAGAATTCTAGGTGGGAGGCAGCCAATGCGAAGGCCTGGAGTCAGGAAATGGACCTCCAGTGCCTCTACTCTTCAGGGCCTTCCCACACTGGCTACACTTGGCCCTTGGCCATCCTGACCCTTGAATGGACTCTTCTCCTGAATGCCCCGTCCCTTTATGCTATCGCCGGTTTTGTCCTGCCAAGCCTCGGCCCTGGATTTCTCTCACCATCCACTGCCTTTGCTTCCACTTAGATGCTTCTGAACTAAGCTGGAGAAAGTCATGAAACTCTGCTGGCTGGATCCACTGCCGATTTATGTAATATAATCTCAATTAGCCCTCACTGCTTCGAGGCAATCCTTTGACACCTCCCTCATTGACTCACTATCCCACTCACCACAGCAACTCTTCCAAAGCTTTTCATACTTCCTGAAACCACCCTGATTTCCCCTTCCCCTCTTCTCTCCACGGAGAGTCTCGCTTTATATTTCACTGAAAAAGTGAGGGCATTTGCTGAGCTCTCACTCTTCCCCCCTCCTCCTTAGCTGACACCAACTAGATGCCTCCCACCCCACTCTTCCTTCACTCCTGTGTCACGTGACGAGGTGCCCTTTCTCCTTACTGATGTGCCTTCTACACCCATAAGTGATCCCACTCTAACCCTTCTTCTCCATCAGTCCTTAATATTTATTGGCGGACTTGGTTTAAGCCCTCTGGCCTCAGTTTACTCATCTGTGAAAGGGGAGGTTAACCAAGGTTAACTTAAGGTTAACATTGTTAACTTTACGAACGTATGAATTCTAAGAATGTGGAAAGACTACAGAACTTCCCTTGTTAGGTAAGAATCTTATCGATTAAATCATTCCACCGGAACTGAGTGTAAAGTGGGCCGTATGCCTCCTTGAATCGCTCACTCGGGAGGCTTAGCTCCAGCCTGAGTAATTTGTACAAAAAGGAATCTGTCTCAAAATGAGACAGTGATTTCTGAGGGCCTACAAGCCTAGGGAAAGAAGCTGGGTCTTACAGAGCTAGGCCAAGAAGCAATCAGAGAAAGAAAAGGCAAAGTTAGGATTGAGCTGGACGTAGAAGTGGGAAGCAGGAGCCTGGCTGGGCCTGCTCCCCACAATGTCCCCACCTATCCAGGGTCTGCTCTTTCTCCGCCTTCCCCTCCCGGTGCCCGTGTAGTCAAAGATACTACAATGTAAATCTGTTGTTTTGTTACTCAAACATTTCCAGTGACCTGAATTTTGCCTCAACCACAAAGAGTGACAGAGGTCTTAGTAGAAAGAAACAGAAATGTAAATTTAGGCAGAGAGCCTGACCTCTGTCTTAGTGTTAGGAATTCTCCTAATTGCGGATTTGGGGTGACTACCATTGAACTCATAACTTCTCAGCTCAAAGAAACCCCCTAAAGCCACGGAGGAGGGGACCACCTGGACATTAGAGGCAATGAAGCTGCCCCCGCTCAAAAAGAGTGATGCGTAACCCAATTTTATACAAGTTATCTGAGGGCGGAATGAAACAAGGCATGAAAAATGCTTTGCTAATCTTAACGGGACCTGCAAACTTTAATTTTTGACTACTTGTATTCTTTTCATTCTAATTATCAAGAGTTGGTGTTAAGGATAAACTTCAAAGAGACCTTCACTCTTCTTGTGGAGGGCAGGACCTGGGCTGCTTCTCCACAAGGGGGCAGCAGAGGCCAGGCCAAGCTTGGCCAAGCTCCATCAGTATCTCAGTGGCCAAAGCCCTTTTCCCAGGATCCTGGTTCCTCCAGAGAAAAAGGGGGAAAGACCTTTGACCCCATTTCTTTGGGAGGGGTCTGGCCTTGGGGATAGAAGGAGATTATGATCCCCAGTTCACATGAGTATAAAGGACAGAGGGCCCTGGACTTGGGGAGTCAGAAGACCTGTCTTCTTAGTTCTGACTAATATTTCTACTTAACAATTCCCTAATTTATAAAACAACCAACAGTCAACAAACATTAATTAAGTGTCAAGAAAGGCTAAAGATGTCCCTGCCTTCAAGGAACTCATATTCTTTTTTTCCTTCCTTTCTTTTTGGCAGTCAGGGTTAAGTGACTTGCTCAGGGTCACACAGCTATTAAGTGTCTAAGGCTGGATTTAAACTCAGGTCTTCCTGACTCCAGGACCAGTGCTCTATCCACTGCACCCACCTAGCTGCTCCAAGGAGCTCCTATCTAAAAGGGGAGCTTAAGGGGGTTAATAAAACTCACCCGGTTTAGTTCACAGCTATGGAGAGTAGAGAACAAAAGATTTATTATATTTGAGCTAGAAGACGCCTCAGAGATCATCTCATCCAAACCTCCCAGTTTACAGAGGAGGGAGGGAGGGTTTGTCGCATAGGTTCAAATGCTGATTCTTTCACTTACGGCCTGTGTGACCTTGGGTAAGTCCCTTCTTGCTGGGCCTCAGTTTCCTCATCTGTAAAGTGAAGGGGTTAAACTTGATGGTCGCTGAGGTCCTGGCAGCTCTAATATCTGCTATGACAGCTGTAGAGTATTAGAGCTGGAAGGGGCCTGAGAAGAGAGAGCTTCGAATGTCAGACTTGTTAAGGGACTCTGAGAATTTAGAACGGCAGAGTTGGGGGAGACCTTTAGTCCCCTAATCAATAAGCACCCAGGAGTGACAGGCATTCTGCTGGGTTCTGCTAATACAGATACACAGAAAGAAATGACTGCTGCTTACAAGGAGATTACATTCTAATGGGAGAGGCAATATGGACACAAACACAGAATAAAGTAAGTGTACATATATATACATATATATCATATATATACTACTATATATATGCTTACTTTATTCCATATACTTTCTATATAATATACATTATAGATATAATATGCTCTGCATATAATAAAGTACATATGTATGTGTATATATACATATGTATATATTACATATACTTTATATTTATTATATATGAGGTATGTAGAATATGTATATAAAGTATGTATGCATATATACTTTACTCTGTGTGTCCATATTGTCTCACCTGTCAATATATATAAATGTGTGTGTATATGTGTACATATATATGTATATATATATAGATAGATAGATATAGATATATATATATATCACAGTATACACAAAATAAAGAATTTGGAAGAGGTATAGGATTGAGGGGGAAAGATAATTAACCCAGTTCTGGACTTGTGGAGTTTGACATATGCAATAGGCAGGTGGTGGTGTGGGATTGGAGCTCAGGAGAGAGACTGGGGCTGGATACATTGATCTGGAAGCCGCCAGAGGGTTAAACCCACAGGAGCTGATGAGGTTACTGAGAGAAAAGAAGAGGGCCTAGTTAACAGAGTTTAAATTTGAGCCTACTCTCTGCTCATGTGAACAGAGGGGCAGTGCTCCCCCAGGTTGGGAGGAGGCGGCGCTTTGTACCAGTTATTCTTACTGTTTGGTTAGTTGTCTTTCATTCTGGAAGAGGACCAAAATGACATCACTATACCAGAGACAAGGTTCAGTGTGTCCGACTGTGCCTGATCAGACCAGTAGGAGCCTGGAATGTTCTATCACAGGTTGGGCACAAATAGTTCATGTGAACATTTGGGCTGGATTCTCTAAATGTGCACATCTCGAGTTTCTTTTGAGCTCCTGTTTGTTTGTTTTTTAGGCAATTGGGGTTAAGTGACTTGCCCAGGGTCACACAGCTGGTAAGTGTCAAGTGTTTGGTCTGCCCCTTGTTTTGGTTTTTGTTTTTTTTCTGTTTTTTTTTTTTTTAGGCAACAGCACCTTCTTTGATGAGGACACGCCATGCTGGGTGGTCCTGTGCCAGTGTCTCCCATGTCACACAATCAATTCCAAAGTTCTTAAGAGAGACCTTGAGAGTATCCTTTATTAACCCCCTTAATCTCCCCTTTTAGAATAGGAACTCCTTGGAGCAGCTAGGTGGTACAGTGGATAGAGCACTGGCTCTGGAGTCTGGATGACCTGAGTTCAAATCAAAGACACAGCTGCTTCTGACCACCATATGAACACTTACTGTACCTGCTTAGTAAGTGCCCTTTGGTCCTTGGGGACACCTGGATGAAGACACAACAAAGGAGAATGAGGAGTGATCAGGCAGGTAGCACAACAGAAGAGAATGGTGTTTTGGAAAGTATCCTGGAGGAGAGGGGCAGCCATCAGTATCAAAAGCAGGACAGAGGATGGGAAGAATGCAGACTGAGAAAAGACCATCAGACTTGGCAAACTCTTCCCAGAGGGTTCTGTCTTTATCTCTTCATTTCTGAACTTCCTTCTTTCCTTCCTTCCTTCCTACCTCCCTTCCTTCCTCCCTCCCTCCTTCCCTCCCTTCCTTCCTTCCTTCCTTCCTTCCTTCCTTCCTTCCTTCCTTCCTTCCTTCCTTCCTTCCTTCCTTCCTTCCTTCCTTCCTTCTTTCCTTCCCCATGCCTGCCATGCACAAGCTTCCTCTCTTCTCTACCCTAGGAGAAGCCCAGTGGGGCAGTGAGGACAGAACTGGCCTCTAAGCCAAGGAGATGGAGGTAAATGACTCCCCTCTGACCCATCCTGGCTGTGTGACCCTGGACAAGTCCCTTTCCTCTCAGTGCCCCCAGAGGAGGTGCCAACCAGCATGGGTAGAGGGAGTTTCCTCACAGGGAGCTCTGTATACCAATCAACCCCAGGTCTAGGCCCTCTCCCCGTCCTTCTTCCTCTTGATTCCAAGACCATTCATTGATGCTTCTGCCCAGGGTTCCACATGTGACCCTGGGTGAGTAGCCTCTCAGGACTCTAGGCTCCCTGAAAGTTTCAGGAAAGGTGTTCACCTATAGAAGTGGAGGGAATGCCTTCACCTGGGAATTCCCCAAAGAAATCACAGGTCTGGTCCCTGTCCCAGTCTCTATCCCTGTCACTTCTAGGATATACTGGAGGTGATGGACGAGATCATGATCCCTTCCAGCTTGAAACCTATAATCCTAATTTTCAGTCTGGGAATTTAAATTGACTTGAGATCAGGGTACAGGACAAGGGTGCCTGGAGGGCAGGCTGCCCTGCCCTTCTAAGGGCCCTTCCACACCTCCTCTGTGGGCTTCTTGCCTGGGCGGACCTGGAAGCCCTTGGGCTCCACGTCTCCCCCTTGGGACTTGTTCAGTGATTTTCTCCTTGGGAATTTAATCGCGGGCATTAGGTCTCATTCCAAGTTTGTAGTCACTAGCCAAGCCCAACTTTAACTGGGCTAAAGCTCAGGTGAGGTGAGGTGAGAGAGAAGTTGGGGAACTGGGGAGAGATCAAAGCCAAAGAGGGCAGGGGGGTCAGGCCCTACGTGCCTTTCTATCATGCACCACATATTTTAGCCAAATTGGACCACTCCAATTTCTGTTCCTCCCCTCTACTATTGCATAGCAGAACCTCCTGCATGAACGCTGTCCCTCCTCATCTCAGCCTCTTAGAATCTCTGGTTTCCTTAGTTCAGGGGCTACTTCTGCCTTTCTTCCTCAGACATTAGTGCCCTCTCCCTCTTGAAATGACTTTGTATTTCTTTGTATACAAAACTCCCGGCACTGTTCTCATCCTAAAGCTATCAGAGGCACAGTCAGTGGGGAGCTCAACTGGCCAGGGCATTTCAAGGGAAGGAGGATTGCCTAAAATCTTTCTAAATATAACTGCAAGCAGGACGTTTAGAAACAAGAGAGATTAAAATGACATCCCACTGAAGTTCATGTATACGCTTAGTGCTATCCCAACCAGACTCTCAAGGAGATACATTACAAAACTAGACAAAATAAGAAAAAGATTAATTTGGAAGAACAAAGATCTAGCAACTCAAGGCAAATAATGAAAAAAAAAGAGGAGAAATAGAATAATTTTCCGAGAAAAAAATCCAAATCCTCAATGGCCATATTAAAAAAGAGTTCACTAAAAGATCACTAATAATTAGAGAAATGGAAAATTCAAGCAACTCTGAGGTTCCACCTCATACCACTCAGGTTGGCAAAGTGACAAAAGGGAAAATGACAGATGGTGGAGGGGCTGTGGGAAAATAGGCACACTGATGCATTGTTGGTGAAACTATAGGCTGGTCCAGCCATTCTGGAAAGTAGTTTGGAATTATGCCCCCCAAGTTACTAAATTGTGTCTACCCTTTGACCTAGGGATAGCTCTATTAGGTCTATACCCCCAAAGAGATCAAAGAAAGAAGATAAAGATCCTCACGGACAAAAATATTTATAGCAGGATTTATAGCCTTGGGAGAGGAAGCTTGATAAAGGTCACACAGCTTGGGTCATGAGATCAGAGCCCTGGAGCTGGATGAGACCTAAGAGGCCTTCTAAGGGTGCCCTTCCACGCCTCCTCTGTGGGTTTCTTGCCTGGGAAACCCCCAGCCTCCACATCTTCCCCTTGGAACCCCCTCATTTTACAAATGAGGAAACTGAGGCCAGGGAAGGGCAGGGCCGCATGCCCCACAGTCACAAAATTAAGCTCATGGGATTAGATGTAGAGCTCAAAGGGGTCTCAGAGACCATTGGGTTTAACTCCTTCATTTTACTGGTGAGGAGAGAGCCCTAGGGAGGTCTGGTGACTGCCCAGGTAGGAGTCCCTCAAAGGAGGGTTCTCCAGGCTAGAAACTTCCAGTTTTCTAGCTGGTTTCCTAGCTCCTCTTTGCCTGAGGGAGGAGAGGGAAACCAATGATGCTTTTCAGAGGGATCCCTCCCTTCCCCATGAAACATCTCAGCTGCCCTGACATGGAGGGAAGATGGTGCCAGCAGACCGAATGAGAGCTTCATGTCACCATGCCCCAACCCCCGGGAGCTCCCTCATGAAGACCACCATGCCTGAGGCTCCTTGGGGACATCCCTGGCTGACCTTTGGAGGGGGCAGTCCCAGCCCCAACATGGGAGGAGGGGAGTGGGCAGACTGTCCTTGTTCAGAAGTATCAGAAGCAACAGGAAACAACAAATACCCCCTTCACGGGGTTGTTGAAAGAAGTGACCTCCTATAGACAAACAGAGGAGTGACCACAACTCCCTGGAGTCTGAGGGCCTGGCTTCAACTCCTACTAATCACCTGTGTGACCTTGGACAAGTCTTCTGCCCTGTGTTGCTGCAGGGGTTGGCCCCTTCCTAAAGCCCTAATTCAGGTGACCTTTGTTCTATGCCCACACCCACTCAGCATCACCGCCGCTGCGGGGTGGTCCCCCTAACCTAGCCCCGTGCCCCTTACAGCCCTCCAAAGCTAGCTATCCAGAGCTCAATCCCTGTGCCTTTCAGAGGACTTTCAGGCCTCACCACGTGGTGTTGGAGGTCTGCAAGGGGACAATGGTCAGTAGCATGGTCCCAGAGGGGGAGGGGGAGGGGCGGGACCACCTGTTACACCAGCTGTCAGCCTGAGAGGGCTCTGCAGTCAGAGAGACCTCCCTTCTGCCCCCAGCGTCCCACAGCCCCAGCTTTTGTGGCTCTAGGCCCTTGGTGTGAGCTGGGCCTAGCTCTCTGACCCCAAAGGTTTCTCCTCGACCCCAGCAAATAACAAAGCTTTCCCAGTGTCCCAGTGAGGGGCAAAAAGCTCTGGACTCAGAGAAAACGAAGAGTAGGGTCTTCAAATTCCATCTCTGCTGCTCCCTCACAGGGCCCCCTTGGGGGGGAGCCGCATGGGGAAGAGGGGAGAGCCAGAGGGCCTGGGTTCAGATCTCATCTCCGAAAAGTACCGACTGAGTTGTTTGTCCTTCCTTCTGGAAGAAGACCATGATAAAGTGAATTGGATTTAAGTGAGGCAGGGCTGTGCAAAGTCACCAGCCTCACTCTATCCTGTGGAGCCATCTGGGGCCAGTGGCAAGTGGTCCTGATCCATACTAAGTAGCCTTGGGTAAATCCTTTCAACTGGTATATAAAGTGAGGGAGTTGGACTGAACGGCCCCTGGGGCCACGTTCCAGTCCCAGCTTTCTCTCTCAGGGCCTCAGTTTCCTTTTCTGTAAAATAAAGCGTGACGGAACCAAGTCTGGGGACAGAGGTCTGCAGCTAGAAGTGTGCTTGCAGGCCATGTAGGCCTTCGGAGCTATGACCCTTGGGTCTACTCCTCACTGGCTGGGGGATCTCTCTCTGAACCTCAGTTTCCCTCTTGGTCGAATGGAGGTTTGAACTAGAAACCCTTCCGGTCCTACACCTGTGAGCTTATTATGGTCAATTAACGTTCTCTCCACCCCAAAATTAGTTTGTTTAAATTTTTTAAAATATTTACTGATCTGATATGGAAATAGGCGTTGTATGACTTCGCATGTATAACTGATATCGTCTTGCTTGCCTTCTCAATGAATGGGGGAGAGGCGGGAGGAAGGGAGAGAATTGGGAACTCAACATTATAAAAAATGAATGTTAAAATTATTTTGCATATAATTGGGAAATATTCAATGAAATAAATAAAAATAAATGTAAAAAATACTTCCTTATCTGTGTGCCTGCATTCTCCCCAGGAGAACGTTAGCTCCTCGAAGGCAAAGACTTATGCATTTCTCTTGGTGTCCTCACCTGGCACAAAGTCGGGGCCTGAAGAATTGAGTGGGGTGACCCCTTCTCTCAGACTGAATTCCCCTGGGGATAGCCCTGGCCAGGACCAGCCCCTGCAGCCTACACAGACTTTCTCTTTTGTAATCTCCCTCTCGGGTCCACACCGCACACCCTCAGGGGCTCATCCTCCCAATTCTAATCTCTCCGCGCCTCTCAGTTTGCTCAAACACTTTCCAGGGTGAGACCTCACCTGAGCCCCAGCAAGGCAGGGCCTCCCCTCACCTGGAACAAGTCACTGCTCTTGGAGGTGCCATTTGTAATATCCGGATAATCACATAAGTACTTTCTGATAGGGCTGCTGAGGGGAAAAAAACAAAAACAAACACATATTAAGCACCTGTTGTATACAACACTTATTTCGAGTAACCACCGATTGAGGGCAAGCTAGGTGGCACAGTGGATAGAGCAGGTGGCCAGAAATCAGGAAGACTCATCTTCATGAGTTCAAATTCGGCCTAAGACACTTACTAGCTGCGTGACCCTGAGCAAGTCACCTAACCCTGTTGACCTCAATTTCTTACCTTCTTACTGTAAAATGAGCTAGAGAAGGAAAGGGCCTTTACTCCATATATTTTCTATTTTACACATTTTACTCCATACTCCAGTGTGTCTGCCAAGAAAACCCAAATGGGGTCATGAGGAGTCAGACAGGACTGAAGAGCAAGAAGTATGCGCAGCAAAGCTGGAGGGATGAGCAGGGCAGAACTTAGGGGTGGTGGGTGGAGGGCTAGATTTGGTGTTAATTGTGTAAGCCTGGGTACAAGGGTCTTCACTACTCCGAGACTCAGTTTCCTCAACTGTAAAATGGGTCTAAAGATGCTTCCAATACCTCAGAGAGGTGTCGTGAGACTCAAGTGACAGAAAGTGATCAGCCAAGTTGAAGATACTAGAGAAATGTCGGTTATTTACTGGAATTCTCAGGAAGGGAGCTCCTTCGGCCAGGGCAGACAGAAAAGCTGAAAGAGTTGCCTCAGGGTCACCCAGCTGTATGTGACAGAGACAGGGCTTGAACCCAGGGTTTTTTGACTTGTAAAGCTGCCCGCCTCCCCACTTCCCTGTCTTTTCCTACCCTTTCCCTCCCCCCACGTGCTCTGTGACCCAGCGACAAAGCTTCCCAGCTGCTTCTCACACAAGAAACCCCATCTCCCACCTCAGGCCATTTCCCCCGGCTGTGCCCTCTGCCAGCATTGCCTCCTCCTCTGGCTTCTCTGGCTTCCTTTGAGTCCCAGCCAAGACGCCACCTTTCCCAATCTCCCTTACCGCAGGTGCCTTTATCTGGTTGATAGCTTACCTGTCCAGAGCTGTTTACACTTGGGCTGTCCTCTTCCCTCCCTCCTAGATGAGTTAATATTTGTAAAGCCCTTATCACACATGGGACGCTCAGCATTAATGCTTATCCACTGACCAACTGATGACAGCTTTACACGAGTCTGCACAGTCCACACAGACTCCAAGCTGCCTCCCAGTTAGACTCTTACATGTGAATCATTAAAAGGGAGCGCAGTATAGTAAAAAGTCGGCCTGGCCTGTCTGCGGAGTGACTTTGGGCCAGTCACTTCCCCTAATCTGAAACACAGCTTCTCCTAACTGATATCCCTGCCTCAAGCCTCTCCCCACTCTAACCTGCTCTTCACTCCCTCCCCCAACACACACACACCCACACCCACCCACACACCCACACACACACCCATACACACCCATACACACACACACACCCATACACACACACCCACACACCCACACCCACACACACACACCCACACACACACACATACACACATACACACCTCTGCCAGAACTGACTGAATAAAATTCCACTCTTTCACCTCCCTAGCACTAACCTCCAATGGCTCCCTATTACTTCCAGGGCACAATATAAAATCCTCTGTCATTTAAAGCCCTTCAGGGCTTGGCCCCCATTTAAACTCCTACCCTCCTTATTCATTTCTCTTCTTCCTCTGCTTCAGAGGGCGACCAAACTCTCTCTCCCTCACAGATGGCTTTTCATCTCTCCTCCCCATGCCTGGATTGCACCCCTTACTCCATGTTCACCCCCTGGGGTCCCTTGGTTTCCTTTATTTATTTATTTATTTGTTTGTTTGCTTGTTTGTTTTTTTAGTTTTTAGGCAATTGGGGTTAAGTGACTTGCCCAGGGTCACACAGCTACTTGGTTTCCTTTAAATGCTCAGCTCAATAGAGCACTGGCCCTGAAGTCAGGGGGACCTGAGTTCAAATCCAGCCTCAGACCAAACACTTGACACTTACTAGCTGTGTGACCTTGGGCAAGTTGCCCTCACAAAAAACAAAACAAAACAAAAAAATGCTCAGCTCAAGCCCCATCTTCTGCAGGGGCCCCCTCCCTAGCTGCTAGGGCCTTTGTCCTCCTTCCCCTGTTATTTTGTATTTGCTTGTATGTGTTTTCCATATTCTTACAAAATGCACTTTGCCTCCTCCTGGGTAATATAAGCCTCTTGAGGGCAGGGACTGTTTCATTTTCTTTTCTTTGGCTTTATATCCCCAGGATCTGGTGCAATGGCTGGCGTACAGTAAGCACTTAATAAATGCTTGTTGATTGATTTGTAAAATATGAGGTATAGGTTGTTAAGTCATGGTCTGACTCTTGGTGACCCCACTTGGGGTTTTCTTGGCAGAGATCCTGGAGGGGTTGGCCATTTCCTTCTCCAGCTCGTTTGACAGATGAGGAAACTGAGGGCAACAGGGTTAAGTGACTTGCCCAGGGTCACACAGCCAATAAGTATCTGAGGCTGGATTTGAACTCAGGAAGATAAGTCTTCCCCACTCTAAGCCCAGTGCTCTATGCATCATGGCATGGCGCCCCCTCACGCCCGTGGGGGAATGGGACCAGCTATTAATTAGTATCCCCTCCATTGTGTGGATAAGAAAGCCTAGCTCTAGAGAGGGTAGGAAGACTTTCAGGGTAATGAAACTGAGTCAGTGGAGGAGGCAGGCCCCAGATCTAGGTCTTCTGATAACGTGTCTACACTTGTGCTCTAGAAACTATCTGCCCGTTCTCTCCACCCTGTCCTTGTTAGGTCATAGTTCCAACAGTGGCAGGGATCTCTGTGACTAATTCACATAAAGCTGCCTGAGATAGACTATTCCCTCTTCAGCTTCAACCACAGATGGGAGACCCTGGGGAGGGGGAGTGGACAGCCCTGGGGCAGTGCAGAGTGGTAGTGTTCCTGCAAAGCCCAAATCTCTGTCTTTGCAGTCAGCCTTCACCTGATGTTTCCAGCCCTGCCCACTGGGACCAAGCCATCCAAACTTCACCTCTCCTTCTTCTTTTTGTTTTTTTTTAACTTTCCCCCCCCTTTTTTGTGAGGCAATCAGGGTTAAGTGACTTGCCCAGGGTCACACAGCTAGCAAGTGTCAAGTGTCTGAAGCCGAATTTGAACTCAGGTCCTCCTGACTCCAAGGCTGGAGCTCTATCCACTGTGCCACCTAGCTGCCCCTCACCTATTCTTCTTATGGCCACCCTTCCAATGCTAGAAGACATCTCTTGTTACTCCAAATCTTCTCTTCTCCAGAATAAACAACCCCAATCATTTCAAGTGATCCTTATTGGTAACTGAGCCTTTGTCCTTTCACTCTTGGGGACCTCATCAGCTCCCATGATTTCAGCTCTCCCCTTCATGCAGATGGTCCCTGGATCTATATGTGTAGCCCTGACCCTCTCTCCTGATCTTCAGGCCTGCGTCTGCAACTGCCCGCTGGACACCTCCAACTGGATGCCCACAGGCTTTTCAAACCCAACCCATCTAAAGCATAAACCCTCCCCTCCTCTTAACTTCTCAATGCCGGTTGAGGGAGCCACCATCTTTGCAGTGCCCAAACCTGGCAGTCATCCCGGGCTCTTCCCTGCTCTTCCCTTCACATCTAATCAGCTGCCAAGTCTTGTTGATTCTACTGCGACAACACGCACCTCTGCTGTCCGTGCCCTTCCCTCCCCTCACATGACTGCAGCCTTAATTCTAGCTTTCATCTGCTTTTGTGTGGTCTACTATAATGGTCTATTCTGTCCTTTCAAGTCCATCCTCTTCTCAGTCACCAAAAGGATATTTCTAAAGCACAAATTTGACCACGCCACTCCCTTAATCAAAAACCTCCAATGGCTCCCTGTTGCCTTCTGGATAAAACGCGTCTTCTGCTTGGCCCTTTGCCACGGGGCTCCCACCTCCCTTTCCACATTGATCTCTCACGACTTTCCCTCATAAGCTCTAGGGAAAGCCCTGATGATTAACTCGTCCCCCAGCCCTCCCTCTGGCCCAGACAGGTCCCAGCCTGTGCCCTCTCTGGCTCATACTCCTAGCTCCGGAGCTGAAAAGGGCCTCAGAAGCCAAGGCCAATCTCTTCTTTTTACAGAACAGGAAACTGAGGTAGGCAGCAAGTAACAGAGTCTGGATGTGGGTCTTCTGACTCTGACACCCTAGAGCATGCTTCTCAGAGCTGGAAGGACCACCTACTCCAACCCTCTCATTTTTACAGACAGGTCACCGAGGCCCAGAGGGCAGAAGGTTTTTGCCTCGTGTCACACTCATCTAACTCGAACCCAGGTCCTGATTCCCAGTCAAGTGGCCTTTTCAGTGGGTTCTGCTCTTGTCGGCCCTCCTCATGGCTCCTGACTCCTTCCCCAGGGAGGGCGTCTGTGCCTCACTCACAAGAGGCCTTTGGACAGGGAGTCCTGGCCCGGCAGAACCATATTCATCTGCTTACCCAAGGCCAACTGAAAAAGGATTCTACTTTTGACTCCTGAGCAGCATACCTGGGCCTAATCCTTATCTCATCCGCCAAGAGCCTTTCTTGGCTCTCAATGTAACATCCCCTTTCCCTCTGCCTGCGGGAATTTTGGCCACCTCCTCCAGAAAGCCCCCAGACTCCCCGGCCTAATCTGGTCCTCCTCTGAACTGAGACTAAGTCCATTTCTACCGTGCTTTGGGTACTTCTCAAGGATTGCCCGGTGGGACATTTGCTCTGGACTGTGAGTTAAATCTTAGCGTGGAACAGAGGAGGCCCTGGTAATGGCTGATGAACAATCACAGATTGGCTTCTCTTTAGAATTCCCCTTTCTAAACATCTTGCACAAGGGACCGGACACAAATTCCTGAGGGGCAGAGCTTCCTTTGGTCCGAGCCAGGGGCCTCCTCTCCCCAGGCCTGGCCCTCAGATCTCTGGGCTTCCCCCCTTCTCCCTCTCCGCAATGAAAAGCTCCCTGCCCCCACCAGGCAGTGCCCCAGGCTCCCTGTCTCCTGGGTGAGGCCAGGCAAGGCCGGGGCTTAGCTGATTCTTAGGGGGCCCATAGCTTTTGACCTGAGCCCTTGGCCCCTGGGAACCAGATGCTCTTCTGGCCCATTTGACATCTTCATTGTTTCAGCTTGACCTGGTGCCTCAGAGAGCAGAGTGGAGGGTGAGGGTGAGGAGAGATACTGGCCTCCCCTCACTTTCTGGAGGGGGGGGGAAGGGAAGAGGAAGCTGATGGGGGAGGCTCCAGCTGAGGCCTCAGCCTTCAGCGCCCAGGGATGAGGAGGGGAAGGCCCTGAGACTTTCTGGCTCTCTTCCCTGCCCTCCCACCCTCTCACCACCAAGGAGATGAGGTCTCCGTTCCCCATCCTCCATCCCACCCTCTTCCTAGCTGAGACTGACTTGTCTTCTGATAAGAGATAATAAGGATGAGGCTGTGCCTGTGGGGGGAGGAGGAGGAAGAGAAGGAAGACATCAGAGCTAGAAAATGGCAGGAGCTGAGGCATTGTTATTAATTATTAATTATTCTCAGTGTTTATAGAATCATAGCTCTAAAGTGAAAAGGGACTTCAGAGTGCATCCTAGGCCAGCTTCCTCCTTTTACAGAGGAGGAAACTGAGTCACAGAGAGGAGAAAGGACATGTCCAAGGTCACAAAGGGAGTATGGCCAAGATTCAAACCCAGATCAGAGGATCAGAAAATCAGAGTTAGAAGGGATTGCAGAAATCAAGAAGTCCAGCCTCCTTATTTGCATTGGAGGAAACAGGCCAAGAGATGAGGAGGCATCAGAACCCAGGTCCTTGGGTTCTGGATTCCACTGCCATCCGTGCCTCACAATTAGGGTTTAGGAGGTGCTTCCACACAGCCCCCTGCAAAGCATCCCTACTTTACAGATGAGGAAACTAAGGCCTGCCCTGCTGAGTCACACAGAAAGCAAAGGCCAGAATCAAAAGCAGGACTCAGGCTTCCTGGCCCTGGGTCCAGGGCTTATCCCAAAGCCTCCAGCTGAGGCCCCTGGTGATGGAGACAAAGGACCTGCCTGTCCCCCCAAGGCCCCCTTCAGTGCCTCAGACCAGCCTGCCTCCCCTCCCCCAAGGAGGCTTGGTCCTCTCATCAACTTCAGAGATTGGGCCCCCACCCCCCACCTGCAGCTGTCAGGGTGCCTGGGCTGGGGGAGGGAAGGCAGGGCAGAGAACAGCTGCCAGCTACAAATAGCTGCTGTCCCTGGTAGCCTCTCCAAAAACCCTACATTCATCTTCCTCCTAAGAAAGGGTCGGTGGTGGTTTTTTCTCCTCCTTTTCCAGAAAGGAAAATGGAGGCTCTGGATGAGTCAGCAATATCAGAATCAGAATTGTGACCCAGAGGAAAGGGTCCTGAGCCTCGGGATAAGTCACTTCCCCTGTCTGGGCCTCAGTTTCCCTCTCTGTAAAATGAGAGGGTTGGGCTCGGTGGTTTCTGGATTCATGTGTGTGTGAATAGGTGTATGGTTTTATCTGGTTATTTTCCTCATCTGTAAAAGGAGTAGTTTGAATTGCACACACGTGTATATACACACACATACATCATAGCACCCTTGGTCCAGCTGAAACACGTCACAGGCCATTTAGTCCAACTCCCCCATTTTACAAAGGGAGAAACTGAGGCTCAGAGAGGTGGTTGACTTGTCCAGGGACATGGGGACAGTGTTGGAGGCCTGATTTGAACTCCGCCCTTTTGGACCCCCAGCCCAGCATTCAGTCCCTTAGTGAGCTATCTCTCGGGCTCACTCGATGTGTGGCTGAGGACAAGTTGCTCACTGCCCCCTGAGCCTGGGGAGCTTCTTCTGTCACAAGCACCAGCCCGGACTGGAGCCCAGGGGCCGGGCCAAAAGCGAGACTCCTCCCTCACTCTGGGCTGCCTCCTGCACTGGCCCTAACCCAATAACTAGATGACTCGGCCCGAGACAAAGCCAGGGGGAGGCTGGATCAGCAGGTACTTTGGCTCAATCCTAGAGTGCTAGGCTCCTAGGTCAGAGGGTGGGGTGAGGAGAGACCAGGACAAGTGTGGCCCCGGGCAGCTGGCACTGCGGTCTGGCCCTTGTCGCTCTGAGATTTACCAGGACCTGGGATGCTGCTTCTGAGACAGGGCTGGGGGGGTTGGGGACATGTCCAGGACTTAGTCCCACATTGGTCAGGACCCTGAACCCTGGTTGTCTTTGGCCCTGCACCTCATTACTAGCCAATTTTCTCGATGGCCCAGTGCCAACTGATGTGTGACAGGTGGGGCAGTACAAGCCTCTTCCCTGGCACCAGAGCCTTGCCCATCACCTTACACATAAGGGCCTCCTCTTTCCTCCCCTAGGGAACTGGTGCTCCCAGTGCTTCCAGTGCTTCCAGTGCTCCCAGCTCCACTGCTCTAGGGGAAAGGGAAACTTGGGAACCTCCTTGTTTTACTAAGGAGGAGGCAGTTGAGGATCAGGGGAGCAGGGGTGACAGTCCAGCCTCCCTCTCCCGACTTCCGAGTCACGCTTTCAGGTAGCAGGCAGAAACTCCCAGGGCGGGTGCGGCATGGGGCCAGGTGGCTCTAAAGGTTTTGGGCCAATCAGAAGCGTCCCCGGGGCCCAGCCTGGCTGATGGATTCAGTTACAGAGCAGAGATCACCCCATATGCTCCATCCTCCTCCTGGAAGTCTGGTGCTGGCGTCTGCCTGCCTGCCCCTCCATTCATTGGTCTGGAAGCCGCTTCTCCCGCAACCCCAGCTTCACTTCCGCAGCTGGGCAGCCTCGTGGGACCCTCCGCGAGTGGGCTGAAGGGGGCAAGTGTCTGAGGCTCCGTCTGCCCAGGCTGGGGGTGAGGGGAGCTGATATGGGACACCCAGGTTGGCTCCTGTGGGCGCTGGTCCCCCTGGGGGCAGCGCTGGCGAAGGTGGGGCCGGTGCCGAATTTCAGCTGGAACAGCACCTTCTGTCACTTGGCAGTGCCCAGGACCGTGCCCGCCTCTCCCCTCCGGTCTCTCAGCTTCCTGAACCGGGGCCCAGATGGGTTGGCTCTCTTCCATGCCAGTTGGGATGAGCAGGGGCACCTGCTGGAATGCGCCTGGTGGGACAGAACTCCCATTATCCTGCCTTACCAGGCTGCGTGCGCTCGGGAGAGGGGCAGCAAGACCCGGTCTGGCATTTTGGCCCACACCCCAAGCCCTGCGCTGCAGCGCGCTGTGGAAGCCCTGCAGGAGCGGCGGGACGCCTGTGGCAGGACGGAGGAGGAACCACCGAGCGCCGGGAGGGAGGGGATCAAAGCGTCAGCCGAAGGGGAGGAGGAGCTCCAGGCAGCCGCTGGGCACCGGCGCGTGAGGAGGGGCTGGACCGTTCCCGGAACTCTCTGGTGCGGAGTGGGGGACTCTGCGGGGAACTCCACAGAACTGGGTAAGTCAGCATGCGCCCATCACCAGGCTGTCCAAGAAGAGGGGCAGGCTGCCCATCTGAAAGGCCTGCCTTAAAGGGAATTCTTATTTGGGCTGGGCTGAGGCCGCGCGGAAGCGGGAAGGTAGATTGATTGAAAGTCGGACGACCTGGGTTCAAATCCTGCCAGCCACTTCTGACCTGTAGATGGCGATAGCGGGCAGATCACTCTCCCCATCTGAGCCTCGGTTTCCTCCTCGGTAAAATGAGAGGCTTGGCTTCGGTGGCCTCTGGGGTCCTGTCCAGCTTCCCTTACGTGAGAGGATGATGGAAAAGGAAGCTCTCGTGCTCTGCCGCGGGGAGAGGCGATCCAAGGACTCAGCATGGGAGGAGGCGGAGAGGGGCAGCCCTGGCTCCTCTGGCCCCCAGGGCAGTGCGGGGAGATGAGGGGCCTCCCTCCGCCCGACGAGCCTGTTCTCACCCCGCAGGGATCTTCCAGGGGCCAGACCTCTGCTGCCGGGAGCACGACCTCTGTGCCCACAACATCGCGCCCTTCCAGTATAACTACGGGATTCGGAACTATCGTTTCCACACCATCTCCCATTGTGACTGTGATTCCAGGTGAGTGCAAGGACAGGGGCCACCCCGACCAGGAGATACTCCTGGGCCAGAGCTAATGGAAGAAAGAGGAGTCGGGGAACCAGGGTTCCAATCCTACTTCCAATGCTGTTATATCCGTGTGATCTTGGACCCAGTCATGGGATTTCTCTGGGTCTCAGTTTCTTTGACAAATGAGCCTATTCCTGGGGGTGGGGAAGGACTCCTGGTAGAAGGGAATCCCAGTGTCATGGGAAAAGCACTGGATGGGTGGTTGGGAGACCTTAGACCTCCCTGGGGTTCGGTTGTCTCCATTTGAACATGGGGCGGGGAGGGGAGGAAGAAAGGGTATGTGTGGAGTAGAGTAGAGGTTATTTACTTGGGGCCCGTGGAAAATCAAGGGGTCTGTGGATAGGTTTCAAAGGGGGATGAACTTGGATGGGAAAAATTTATATCTTCATTTCTGTAGAATTGCCTTCCTTTGATATCTGAGGTATTTCATTTAATGCATTTAAAACTATTGTTTCCTGCCACGGGTCCGTGCCACTAAAAAAGGTTAAGGATCCGTGCATTAAATGAAGGCCCTTCCATCTCTAATCCCTCCATCGTCTGAATTTTCTAAGTTCCCAGGAGTAGAGCGCTGGGAGGCCGGGGAGTTGATGAGGGCTCCTACCAACTTGCCCCAACTTTCAGGGTCTCCCTACCGTCTACAGTTCCCTTCCTCCCAACACTGTGGATGGGTGGAAGGGACCAACCTTTGGGCTCCGGGTACCAGGTTCCAAGGTTGTCTGCAGAGTCAACAGGACGCCGTTTCGGACTTTGTGGGCACCACCTTCTTCAATCTGCTGGAAATTCCCTGCTTTGTGCTGGAGGAGAAGGAGGCCTGTATCCAGTGGCACTGGTGGGGCGGGTAGGTAGCCGAGGCTCAACCTGATGGCACTTTCCAGACTCTTCCCTACTTCCTTCCTAAGTCCTCCTGTCCACCAAGGAAAAGGCCTTGGCTGATAATCCCTCCTCCCCGTAGTGCCTTTTCCCTATTGTGCCTCCTGGGGCTCCTTCCCCTACTCTGCCTTCTCCTCTCTCTCCCATTAGCTGGAGGGCTGGGGATGCCAAGCCCCTGGGTCCTTTTCTGGGGATGGATGGCCAGCGGAAGGGAGCCCTTTGTAGAAGGGGTAAGAGTTTGTGCCTGGAAGTGCATCCTCCCTCTCCAGGCTACACATTTTCCACCGGTGTGACTGCCCCAGTTTCAATTTCCTCACCTGTAAGATGAGGTAATGATAGGCAACCACCCTCTCCCAAATCCTCACAGGATTGTCTTGAGGAGACATTCTTTGAAATCTTAACCTGTAGAGAAATGGGTAGTTCTTATTTCAAGTGCCGTGTGACGTCGGTCAGTAATTTCTCTCTGGGCCTCAGTTTCTTCATCTGGAAAATGAGGGGACTGGATCAGATGTATCTAGGAATCTTCTATTGTATTGTCTGAGGCCCGAGAAGGCCACGAATAAGTGTCAGCCCATCCCTCAGGGCACCAAACCAGAAAGGCAGCCTCCTGACAGCCTCCTCCAGGAGTCCTTCCCAGGTTGGGAGGCTTTGGGGCAGGGGAGGGGAGGAGGAAGGTACAGCCCATCCTCCCCAGCTCCTGGGCCATGATCTGTCTGAGGAGGTGCATAAGATGTCAGAGCTGGGAGGAGCTGCCAGAGAAATGGGAGTCCATAAAATTTAGGATGGAGAACAGAGGATGTCAGAGCTGGGAGGGACCTCGGAACAGGGAATGTCAGAGCTGGGAGGGGCCTCGGAACAGGGAATGTCAGAGCTGGGAGGGGCCTCAGAACAGGGGATGTCAGAGCTGGAGGGGCCTCAGAACAGGGGGTGTCAGAGCTGGAGGGGCCTCAGAACAGGGGATGTCAGAGCTGGGAGGGGCCTCAGA
>NW_020941065.1:19625159-19640319 GCF_900497805.2 Vombatus ursinus | reverse complement strand
CTGGGAGGGGCCTCAGAACAGGGGATGTCAGAGCTGGGAGGGGCCTCGGAACAGGGGATGTCAGAGCTGGGAGGGGCCTCAGAACAGGGAATGTCAGGGCTGAGATGGGGCTTAGAAAAGAAAACAGAATTTTCGTGGACAGTCCGGGAGTAGGATCAAATACAACAGTATTTGTCAAAAGGCACTTAGCACAGTGTCTGCCACACAGTAGGCACTCTAGAAATGCTGCTCACTTTCCCTCTCCCTCCCCAGTGGAGGGCTGGTGCCAGCAGGTAGAGAATCACAGTCACTGCCTGTACTGGCTTCTGTTGGCACATTGGACTGTCACAGATCAGCTTGCCCTCCCACAGTGTGAGGCTGGTAGAACCAGAATGTCTATCTCCATTTGACGGAGGGGGAAACTGAGGCTCAGAGCAGTACCCAGGTTCCAGGCTGGGCCAGAGTTCTTCTGGGGCCTCTCCCAGAGCCTGGGATGTTGCCCCTCCGCCTTCCCCAGTCAGGCAGCTAAGAAACTTTTATCAAAAGTTTCCTCTGGGCTACGGCACCCCGGGGAGGTGGCTCTCTGAGCTTTGGCTGAGTCCCCAAAGTGCAGGCAGAGACCCGAAGACCCCTTGTACGATGTACAATGAAGGGGCAGGACTGGATGGCCTCTTTGGGCCATTCTAGCTGGAAATCTACGAGTCTATGGATCTTCCTCTCCTTCCTCTGTCTCCTCACTAGGTGTAAGAAATATGGCCCCATTCCCCAGGCCAGACTTCTACAACAGAGTCGCTATAATGTGACTCAGACCCAGCCCGGCCACGGAGCGAAGCCTTCCGGGAGGAGGCAGGAGAGACAGAGGCATCGAATGCAGAGCAAAGGGCCCAAGGGGCCCGGGTCCCATGACCATCCTTCCCCACCTCTGCCCAGCAGTCCACAGAAAGCTAACATTGGTGCCCAACCACCATCTCCAACCCTCCCTGGCCTGCCTCCCAGCCTGGTGACCACCCCAGGAAAGCAGGTGAGGGTGGCTGGGGACCACTACACTAAGGGGAGTCCTCAGGGCAGAGGCCACGGGCCCGGTGGGAGACAAGCAGCCAGAGGCCCAACAGAGGTTGCAGCTCAGGGACCACCAGAGACCCCAGTTCCTGATGATGCACGTCCAAAGCCCAGTCTCCACCCAGTTGATAAGAAGATCTACCCAGGTGAGTAGCCTCTGAAGGGGTGGGATCGCTAAGGTGCCTGTGGACCCCCGGGTGACGGAGATGTGTGACTCTCTCCATGCCTCAGTAACCTCCTCTGTAAAATGGGAGCAATAAACACTGTAGAGCCCACCTCAGCTTGATCCTTTGTGACTCTCAAAGAGGATAATGGATGTAAAGGGCTTTAAAAACCTTAAATCACCTCAGAAGTGTATGGCAGCTGTTGTTACTGATGTGTGTGCATAGGTGTGTTTGCTTGAGTGTGTTTGTGAAGGCTTGTGCTTGAGTGAGGGGGGTGGAGGGAAGCTGACCGAGGTTGAAAATCAGGACAGACTTTCTAACAATGAGAGATGTCCTGAAGTGGGACGGGTTGCCTCAGGAGGTGCTGGAGGTCTTTGGGCAGCGGATGGAGGACCATTTCTAAGACAGTTCAAACACCATCTTGTGCAAGACACCTTTCTCAGTCTGAGATCATCTGCATATGGTGTTTATATCTTGTATGTACCCAGTTATTTACATGTTTTCTCCCCCATTAGACTGGGAGTTCCCTGAGGGCAGGGGCTGGGGTTTTGCCTTTCCTCGTATTCCTAGTTCTCAGCACTGTGCAAGGCATACAGTAAGCACTTAACAAATGCTTATCGATTATTTACATCAGCACATGTCATCTCCTCCGTTAGAATGTCAGCTCCCTGCGGGCAGGGACAGATTTTTCTTTTTCTTTATGTGCCTGGCACACAGTAGGTAATTAATAAATGCTTGTTTAATCGATCCATTCTATGGGGAGAATTCTTGTTCAGGTTTGGGTTGGACTTCTGAGGTCCTGCTCAGCCCCGAGATCCTATGATTCTGTGATTCAGGGATTATTTTTATCTGTCACTTTGTAGGAGTGAAGTATGATTCAGTGAAGCATGTTAGCAAACACTTCCTGGGTGCTCAGCCCTGCACCTGTGGGCAGCAGGCAGGGCTGCGTCTGACTGCTTTATGGGATGGTGGAGTCGCTGGGTCAGAGACAGAAGGGACCGTCTGGAGGTCACCTGGACCAACCCTGGGATTTTAGATGAGGAAACTGAGGCTCATGGAGGGGAGGTAACTTGCCAAGGCCACACAGGTAGTAAGTGGGAGAGCCAGAATTTGAATTTGGGACTTCTGGACTACAAAACCAAGGCGATTTCTGCTGCGTTGTCCTCCACAGGAATCTGGAATTTATTGTGACTACATGATATGCAGGAGTTGGTGTGTACAAAGGCCAGTGGAACGAAGGAGTGTGTAGAGGCAAGGCTGTGATTGTGTGTGTGTGTGTGTGTGCATATCTGAGTGTGTATATACCTATATCTCTGAGTATGTGTCCTTAAGGGCAGCTGGGGGCACCATAGTGCCCAGAGAACCCAGCCTGGAGTTAGGAAAACTCCTGTTCTTGAGTTCAAATGTGGCCTCAGGTACTTACTAGCTGTGTGACCCTGGGCAAGTCACTTTACCCTGTCTGCCTCAGTTTCCTCATCTATAAAATGGGCTGGAGAAGGAAATGGCAAACCACAAGAAACCCCCAAATGGGGTCACGAAGAGTGACACGGCTGAATGTTTGTGTGTCTTGAGTGTCATGAAGGTCATAGTATTCTAGATTTAGACTTCAAAGGGACCTCAAAGGCCACCTAGAGCAATCCCCTCATTTGGCAAATAAGGAAACTGAGGCCAAGGTCAGAGTGGCAGTAATTGTCAGAGCTGGGATTTGAACCCAGGTCTTATGGGATCATAGATTTAGAGATGGAAGTGTCCTCAGGCACTACCTCATTTTAGAAATAAGGAAACTGAGGCCCAGGTAGGTGATTTGACTTGCTTAAGGCCATGCAGGTAGTAAGTATTAGAAGGGTTATTTAAACCTAGGCTTAATAGCATATTGGGTCTCACCGAAGTGTCCTGCTCTAGGGGCTAGCCAGTTCAAGTCATCCTCATTTTACTGATGAGGAAAGTGAGGCCCAGTGAGTTGAAATTACTTGCCCAAGGTGGCACAGGTATAAGCATCAAAGGGGATTTGAACCCATCACACCTTAGGCCCAAGGCCCATGCTCTTTCTACTGTAACCATTGGGTGTTTGTTTACTGTGTGGTTATCTGTGATTTGGATTATGTGTGTGTGTGTGTGTGTGTGTGTGTGTGTGTGTGTGTGTTAGATGTGCATTCCTAAGTGTGTAGGTTTTGAATAGGTTTACCTTAATGCTCATCTATCTTAAGGGGTTATGCTTTGGGTCTTGTCTGTACCTGACCCCAGCCCCTTCCTTGGTCCCTCAGAGATTACTTTCTCTACCTCTAGATTTTTCAGAGGCCTGCCAGTGCTACTGGCAGTTGGACCAGTGTCAGCACAAGATTGAACCCGGGGAGACCAAGTACCAGGTGTACAATTCAGAGAACCACACCCTCTTTCACTGCAACTGTACAAGACGGTGAGGGGGCTGGGAGGCCAGAAGCTGGAGGGAGGGAAGAAAGGAGGAAGGTAGGGACGAACAGGAAGGGCTCAGTCCGTGTTCGCCCCTGCAGGCTGGCCAAGGTGCTGAGGACCAAGCGTCCCAATGAGGTGGAGGACAAACTTTGGAATCTGCTGGCTCTGACTTGCTTTGAGCTGAGATGGCCTGAGGACTGTGAACCCAGCGATGGGTGAGTGCCACTGTAGAGATGCTGGGTTTGAGGATGAGTGATGCGGTGCAGGAACACTGGGCCTCAGTGCAAATCCTTGCTAGTCACCGGGTGAGCCTGGGCAAATCCCTGCTCTCTCTGGGCCTCCACGTTCCTCTTTGTACGAGGCAGAAGCTGGACTGGATGACCTCTAAGGTCCCTCGGGACTCTCAGTCCTCTGCTGTCCAGCTCTCCTATTTTTGCCTTGCCTTTCTTGTCCCTGCGGTGGAGACTGACGGCTCCTTGCCCAGCAGGTGGCAGGAGAGGCCCTCCGTGCCTTCAGTAGTGAACTTGGCATAGAGGGGCAGAACCTTTGGGGTTCTTGGTGCCAACAATGGGACACCCAAGGAAGGCCTGACCCCCAGTGCTTGCTCTTCTACCAACCCTCTGTGACCTCGGAAAATTCACATTCCCCATCTGAGCTTTACTTCCTTCATCTACACAGTTAGGACTTTGGACTAGCTCTCTCTGAAGCTCTGTCTGGCTCTGACACTGTTTTCTAGACATTCACTATTCTCAGCTCTGAGTCATGTTAGCTATACAACCTTAGCAAAGGAATGGAACCTCTCTGGGCCTCAGTTTCCTTCTCTGTAAAATGAGGATGGTGGAGTAGATGATCTCTAAGGCCCCTCACACCTGACATTCTTGTTCTAAGCCCCTCCCAGCTCTGACACCCCCTGTTCTCAGGCCCCTCTCAGCCTTGACATTCCTTGTTCTAAGGCCCCCCCCCCAGCTCTGACATTCCCTATTCTGAGGCCCCTCCTAGCTTTGACATTCCTGGTTCTAAGCACTCTTCCCCCAGACCTCTGACATTCCCTGTTCTAAGTTCCCTCCCAGCTTTGATATTCCTTGTTCTAAGGCCCCTCTCAGCTCTGACATTCCCTGTTCTAAGCACCCTTCCCCCAGAGCTCTGACATCCCCTGTTCTAAGGGTCCTCTCAGCTCTGACATGTTAGGGTTCAGAGATGCCGGCTGACCTATTGCCCCTTCTTGCCTAGCTGCAGGGATGACCCCCGGGCTGTGGTGGTCCCTGCCAGGTACCTGCGGCGTTTGTGGAAGAAGCAGGCTGGATGGCTGAGCAAAGCCACAGGGAAGGCTGAGAAGAGAATGAAGAGAAGAGAGAGGAGCCTAGGGGCCTGGGGGCACCGGCAGGAGCTTCGAGGGGCCGTGACTCTCTATGACAAATGCCGTGAGGTGGTTTCGGCTGTGCGGTGGGCACCCCAGTGATGGGGGAGGCAGCCGCTGGCAGCCTCGGGGTCATATGTGCAGATGAACCTCACTCCAGGGTCCCACTGATACCTGAGCAGGAGCCCAGCCCTCCCCAGGGGTGTGCCTGGCCCATCTGGGGTTTTGTGCTGACTGGCAGGGGATGGTCCCATCCGCTGTCTTCTTGGGCAGCATCTGCCCCTCCTACTCAGGACAAACAAGGCATCACCCTGAGAACTAGAGGGCATCACTGCCCCCCGCCAGGCAGCCTGGGCTGGCTTCTTCGGACAGGACAGAAGACTGAGGTCTTTGTCTTTGCTAATGGTGGGCAAACAGTCACTGGCACAACAGAGTGAACTCTGGACTGGGAGGCAGGAGACCCGAGTTCAGTCCTAGCTCTTCAGCGACTCTGCATACGAGCATGGGTAAGTTCCTTCACCTGGATAGGCCTCAGTTTACCCATCTGTAAAGTGAAGGATGGGACGATTTGGGTCAAGTCGATTCACCATCCTGGGCCTCAGTTTCTCCATCTGTAAAATATGGGGGCTGGACTAGATGGCCTCTGAGGGCCGCCCACCCCCCCCAGGTCTGGAGCCATGATCCTTTCTCGTGTATACCCTGATGGTATAGCTTTAGCCCCCTACTCCAAAGGCATATTCCTGACTCTGGACTTTCAATTTCCATGCTCAGAGTACACCTTGATGCCTCGACCCCCTACTGTTTAACTTGCTGGGCTGCCCTTGCCCTTGGGATACTGCCTGGGGCAGGGGGAGGGGAAGGGGGGTAAATTATTGGGGGCCCCATCCGATACCGTTGTTGATATTGGAATATTGTAAAGCGAAGAGCTGGCAGCTGCCTCGGGCCAGGGGGGCGCTGCCCTCTCACCCAGGATGTAATGATAAAGGTTGTTTGTTGGCTGACATCCGAGCTTCCTGGGGTAAGCATCTGGCGTCCGTCTGTCCAGAAAACCAAGGTCCCTGGCAGGAAGGCCCCTGCTCCTGCCCCCTCGGTTCAGGATGCTCTGAGCCCAACTGAGGGCTGGAATGTATATCTGTTGTGGGGTGGGGGGGATAGAGACAAGGAGACATCATCTGTCTCCCCAGGGCTCAACCTTGGAGGACCTTGTGAGGCACTGTCCAGGGCTAGGAATAGACAGAGACTGAACTGTGGAGAGCTGGGGTGGGTTTGGGCTGGGGGGCAAGGCCAGGGACTGTGCCTGCTCACCCCCACCCGGGACCTGGTGCTCCTGGTCTCCCTGTGGGCTGGTAACAGCCCTGAACCTTGGAGTTAGCACCCATGGGAGCCAGTGCTAGCTCTGAGATAGACACACACACACACGCACACTTGTGTGTACATGTAGATGTATACATATATAGTGTATCTCTTCATCTAACCCAGCTGTGTGTCTTCCACTCTGAGCCTCAGTGACCCCATCTGCAAAATGGAGTTGGACCTGATAAAATAGAAGCCCCACCCAGTTCTGACATTCCCTGTTCCCCCGACCCCTCCACAGAGTAGACCGCTGTTTCACTCTGTGACTCCTCAGTGTCTGGGAAGCGGCCCCCCCTCGCTGTCCGTGAGTGCCAGCTTATCCTCCTCCCCTCTTGCACCACAGAAGGCACTGAGAAGGTTGCGTGGGGCTTGCATCTCAGTGACCGGAAGGGCAGCCCCCAGCCTCAGTGGTTGCTGATGGGAAGGACCTTAGACACAGGACCTCCTACCCAATCTGCTGCTCACCACAGAAGTAGAGGATTTGGTCTACTTGCTTCCTAAAGAAGAAAGCACAATAGACAGAGCCCAGTACTTGGGGTCAGAAGACCTGGGTTCAAATCTCCCCTTGGAGGTTTCCCAATGGTTGACCTTGGGGGCACGCTTTTCTTTCTTTCTTTGACCTTCAGTTTTCCCATCTGTAGAAGGAGGGGGCTGGCCTTGGTCTCCAGGGCCCCTCCCATCCCTGAGCAGTGTTCATCGAGTGTTGACTTGATGGTCTCTGGTGATGGGGAGCTCATCACCTCCACACTCCACCCATTCCATTGTGAGAATGCTCTAATTGCTAGGAAGTCTTTGCTCATTTTGAATGCCCTGTAATTTCCACTCATTACTAGTAGTTCTAACCTCAGGAAGAACAGAAAGGGGCTAATCCCTGTCTCCCAGGACAGCCTCTATAGGAAGGAATTGTCTTGGGGACTTGGGAGTGATTGAACCCTTGGCTTCCTTCAAAGATTAGTCACCGATCTCACTTACATCCAGCTCACTTGCATGTCACGACGTCACCTCCCTGGTGTCAGGATTCTCCTCTAGAACGAAGGACAAACAACATCTTCTATGCCGCCTCCTGGGGAAGCCTATCCTGGGCTCCTGCATTTCTGGTGTCGACCCCGCCCCCCACCTCTAATTGACTGGATATCGGCACCCTCACTCTCCCCATAGAATGGAAGCTCCTGGTTGGCAGGAATCCCTGGCTTTGTCTTGGTACCCACACAGTGATTGGCACACGGTTTCTTCATCCTCTCTAGCTTTTCAGTGACACTTCCAAAGTGGAACCAAATGACCCAGCGTCTTGATAAATTGGCCCAGGTGTGAGTTTCCTGGGGTATTTTGCCAGCAACACCGGATGAACCAATGTTCCTAGTGGTCTGTGGGCCTTTCTTTTATGCTGAGCCAAATCCCAGGGCTTATGATGCAGGTTTAAAGCCACTGGAGGCACTGGCCCTGGATTCAGGAGGACCTGAGTTCAAATCTGGCCTCAGACATATAACACTTACTAGCTGTGTGACCCTGGGTGAGTCACTTAACCCCATTGCCTAGCCAAAAAAATAAATAAATAAATAAATAAAAAGAAAAAGAAAAAAAACAAAGTCATTGGGGGACCACCACACTTTGGGTGTTTGTCAATGGAGGGACAACTGCTTTATCCAGATTAATTTCTTCTCCCAGTCATGAGGCAACAGGCAAGTGACTTTGTTGTAAAGTTTGGTACAGTGAGGGAAGCCTGAGTTCACAATCACTAGTCACTCTGGTCCATTGGTTCCTTCATCTCCCACCTCTATGTCTTTGCACTGGCTGTTCACCATGCCTGGAATGCCCTCCTGCCTCACCTCTTTCTGCATCACTGGCTACAGAACCACCTTCAGCATGAGCCCTTTCCTGGTCCTCCAAGGTAACCAGGCTTCCACCAAATCACCCTCAATTTATTTTTGTCTCGTCTTAGATGTGGACATGTTGTTTCTACCTTCCAGGGGGAGCTTGTAGGTAAAGACTGTCATTTTCGTCTTTATCCCCAGGGCCTGGCACACAGTAGGTGCCTAATCGATGTTTACTGATCAGTCCCCTTCGTTATTAGTGAACCTTTCCCCCTCAAATTCTTCTGCATTTACTCATCTGCGGATGTGTAGGAGAACATCCTAGAGGATGGAAGAACATAAGCTCCTTGAGGGACCATTTTTTCACTTTTGTAGTAGATAAGCATCCTCCTTTGCAGCCTGTCTCTGACTCCTACAGGCTGTGCAACCTCAGACAAGCTAGTTAACACTCAGTGCCCCAAGCAGGTCTCCACGGAGAAGGTGCCAATACACCTGAATGCACCTGGACACACCTGGACACACCTGGACTAGCCCTTTTCCCACCCCACCCCCATCCACACTGTGCATTGGACACAACGTACCCTTCATGTGTGGCAAATTAAGAATACTTCATTAGAAGCCCTGAGGTTAAAACTCAAGGTATCCTGGGGGAAAATCATCCTGAAAAGGATTGGAAGCCCTAGGAAGTCACCTGAAGATCATTGATACCCAAGGTCCAGCATGACATTCTTTATATGGGCCTGGAGTCGGGAAGACCTGAGTTCAAATCCAATCTCAGACACTTACGAGCTGTGTGACCCTGGGCAAGTCACTTCTTAATCTCTGTCTGCCTTAGTTTCCTCATCTGTCAAATGGGGATAATATCTACCTCGAAGAGTTGTTGTGAAGATCAAACGAGAGGGTTGTAAAGCCCTGAGCACAGTAGCTGGCACATAGTAGGTGCTTAATAGATGCTCATTGCTTTCCTTCCTTTAGATGGTGTTTCCCACTTCCCCCTTGCCCCACCCCTTCTCTTTGAGTATTTGAAGAGTGGTCGTGGGGAAGAGAAATTAGGTTTGGCTCTAGAAGGCAGGACCAGGCACCATCTTTGATGGATCTGGGATGAGAGAACCTAGGTTCAGATCCCAGCCAGCCCCGCTGTTCACTCATGACCTGTGAGACCATGGGCTTGTGACCCAACCTCTTTGGATCTGTTTCCTCATCTGTTAAAAAAAAAATTAAAAAAGGGACTTTGACGAGACAATCCCTTCCTGCTCCCAATCTACCGTCCTTAATGGCACAGAGACAAGGGGCAGCTAAGGCCAGCCAGATGTGGAATGGACTCCCTTGTGAGGTAGTAAGCTCCCCATTGATGGAGGTCTAAAAGTGGGAGACCGGATGCCTCCTCCCGGGGAATGCTGTAGGGGAGATTACAGCTCCGTCTGGCTCTGAGATCCTTGGACTTATACCCCACCAACCCCAAGCCCAGCCCCATCCACCATCCAAACGAGAGGCTCAGAAGAGATGTGAGACTTTTATTCCCAATAAACAACCCTCGGGATGATGGCCGGCAGCCGGCGCTCGCACAGCCCCCAGCCCCCCTGCACCCAGCTCCGGGCTTGGGGAAAGCAAAGGGGGCAGTGATTGTCACAGGTTAGGGTCCAGGATGGAGAGAGGGAGGGAGGGTCCCTCTTCACGGTGCAGCGCGGAGGTAGAGACCCCAGCCAGCCCGACACTTCCCGCAGGGGCCCCCGACCCTGCCTACAGGGTAGGGCGGATGGACCACGGCCAGCAGGACTCTTGGGAGGGAGCCATGGGTGGGGTGGACGGATGCGGCTCGGAGAGAGGGTACACACGCAGGCTGGCACTCAGGGCCCCAGGGGCCCGTCTTCCATCCTCTGGTGGCTCTTGGGACTGGGGGAAGGGCTCCGCGGGGGGCGACCGGGGCTCTTTGGGCTGATCCGACCCTCCGGCTCAGGCTCCTCTCGCCACTGGCCGCCCAGGATGGGCTCCAGCCGCAGGGAAGGCAGGAGGCCCAGGGTGCAGGGCACCGGCCGAGGCAGGGAGCTGGGCAGGGGGAGGTTCCAGGGCCCGGGCATCTCGGGCACGGGGGCATCCTGTTCCTCGGGGCCCACGCCCGCTTTCCCCTTCTTGTCCTTGGCCCTCGTTCCCGTGCCCGGCCCAGAGCTGATGGGCTTGAGGGGCCGGTGGCCCTGCGGGGAGGGGCTGCGGCTCGTCCCCCGCTCCCGGGACGAAGGCCGGAGAACCAGGCCGGGGAACTTGGCCAGGCCGGGGCTGCGGCTGCGGTGCCTCTTCATCTTGCCGGGGCTGGGGCTCCGGGACTTGGGGCCCAGCAGCTCCAGGGTGCTGTCGTCCTCCCCGTCAGAGCTGGCCCTCGAGCTGTCCGTGGGGCTGCTGCCCTCATCCGAGGCAGGCAGGGAGATCTGGGCAGCAGGGAGGGCAGGTCAGCGAAGGCGTGAGCCACAGAGGGCGAGAGGCAGACGCCAGCCCTCGCAGGCCCCTCCGCCCTCGGCCCTTCCAAACCCGGCTCCATCCACACGATCAGGGACTTAGCACAGCCTCCAAGTCTGTCCAGTCTCGTTCTTAGACGGAAGGACACAGCCCCGGACAAGCGCCTATGGTCTCATGGCCAGTAAGTGTTGGAGTCAGAATCTGAACTCAGGTCCCCTGACTTGAACTTCTGCACCAATAGATTTCCCTGTACCTGGAATACTTCCTGTTCCTACTCCTTTCCCTCTTACCCCCTCTCTCTGGTCCCCTCCTGTGCTGGGTCTCTCCTCCTCCCCTCCTCCCCTCCTCCCCCCCCTCCTGGCCCCTCCCCCATGCTCTCATCCCTTCCTATCCCTCTCCCCTATCGTCCCCTCCCTCCTGGCCCCTCCCCCATCTTCTCCTCCCTCTGTCCCTTCCCTCATCCTCCCTTGCCTCCTAGCCCCTCCCCTTCTCTCCTTCCTTCTATTTCCCCCCTTCCCATTCCCTCTCTCTCCTCCTGCCTCCCTCTCCTCCCTTCCCTTCCCAACCTCTAACCTGGAATGGGTCAGTGACCCCAATGAGGATGTTTTGGTTGTGGCTGTAGTAGCCGAGTATAAACTCGCCCCCACCCCTGGGGAGAGACTCTTCACTGAATGTCACCTGTGGGGGACAAGAGGGGAGGGTGTTAGGTGATACTGGCAGCCTAGCTCCCCAGAAGGCTGGATCCCAGGTGTGTGTTTGCATGTGTGTGCATGTGTGTGTGTATGCGCTTGCGCACACGCACACACACTCGAGGGGGGATGTGTGCAGGTGTGAGATGGGAAGGATGTATAGAGGGACCTCAGAGCGGCAGGAGAGTCCCAGGACACAATCGCGGCCCCACTGCCATAGGACCGGCCCCTGGAATGTGAGGGGTGGGTCACCTGGTAGGTGCTGCCATCCACGTCTTCATGCTTGGCCCACACATACGCCACGTAATCCTTGCAGTGCCGGAAGCCCACCTGGGAGGAGGCAGAGTGAGGGGTGCACTCTCACCAGAGCCAGGCACCCCTGACTGTCTACTCTGCTCTTCACCCAGGCTTGCCTCCCTCTGTCTGTTGGTCTGTTTGAGGTCTGTGGGCCCTGACTCTGGCTGGGCCCCTCATGCTGAAGGCCCTGACCATTGCAATGACCAACCACCACGTCAGAGGAACCCCGAGGAAGCCTGCTCCCCACCTCCTAATAGAGAGGTGGCAGATTCTGGGGGCAGAACAAGACATACATTTCTGGATGCTGCTAATGTAGGACTTTGTTTTGCTTTTCTATGCATATTTGTCACAAGGATGTTTTGTTTTTGTTTTTTTCCCCAGTGGGGAAGAGATAGGGAAAGGAGAGAAAATAAATGCTTGTTAATGGAAAAAAAAATTTTTTTAAAAAGAGCAGAAGGTGCCAAGTCAGAAGGCTTGAGTTTTTGAATCCCAGCTCAGATCCAGACCAAACAGGGTAACTATGAGCAGTTACTTAATGCCTCTGAGTCTCACCTTCCTCATCTGTAAAATGGACATAACAACACACTATGCTAAAGAACCCTGACAGTGCCACAGGCTGTTATTACTATTGTTATCTATACAGAGCCCGGTCTCACCCCAGGGAACAGGAGAAAAAGGGGTTTAGTTTTGTTATATTTTCTTAAATGCCTCTGAAAATGAGGCGAAGGCTGAGAACTAGAAGGGCTCTCAGAGGCCATCTGGTCCACCCCCCTCCCCCTGCCCCCATTCTCCAGTTTTACAGATGAGGAAACAGCCTGGGGGAGGAAGTCTCACAGGTAGAAGGGGCAGAGCCAGGATAGGAAGCATAGAGGACTCTGGACCTTCTCCCTGTTCAAGACTGTGGCCTCCTTCCAGCCTCCACAAGCCCCATCCAGGCCCGGGTGTCTTTCAGCATAGCCCAGGAGGGGCTGGGGAGCTGGGGGTGAGTGGAGGTGGCTAGCATCATGCACTGCCCATTGGCTCAGGCTCAAGTGGGAAGAAGGGGTGGGCTGGAAGTAGCCTCCCCTGGATCTGCTGCTCATGAGCCTTCCTTTGGATGTTTAATTTTGAAATTCATGAAAAGGGGTCCTCCAAGCTATGATGTTCCCTATTATAGTTTCTAAGGCCCCTCCCAGCTCTGACATTCCCTGTTCTGAGGACCCTCCCACACTGACATTGAGGACCCTCCCACACTGACATTCCACGCTCTGCTAAGCTCTATGGGCCCTCCCAACTCTGCTGCTTGACTGTGCGCAATTGTGCGCATGGGACAGGTTTAGGGCACCCTAACACTTGTGCCATGCCCTACCCCTTTACTCCACTCCTCTCACAGGGGCATAGGTGGGTGTCTCACCCGATAGAGGCCAATCCAGTCCCAGGAACTTCGTGAGAAAACACTCTCCATGTGGTAACGGACCACAGCCTGGTCAGGCCTCAGCCACTCATCGGCTACATCGATCCTCACCAGGGGCACATCGTCTCTGTAGGCAAACTGTCTCCAGGGATGGGGAGGGGGTGCATAGACGGAGGAAGGGAGGAGAGAGTTATCTTGGAAAGTGTGAGAATGTCAGGAGGGAGAGCCCCACCTCTGCCTTCACCCAAGGAGGCAGCCAAGGTTGTTTCTGCCTCAGCCAGCTGCCCAAGATTCCCCGTGGGGAATTCATAGAATGTTATTTCCCTTCTGAGACTTTGGGCAAGTTATACGTCCTTTTTGATCCTCAGTTTTCTAGCCTTGAAAATGGGGTTAAGATTCCCTGCCTGCTTCACTTGTGCTGTTGTTGTACAGATCAAATGGCATAATAAAAGTGTTTGTAACCATGAAGAACTATAGAAATAATAACTATAATTATGATTTGTATTATATGAATGTGTTATTATTGTCACTCATGGGAGAATGCTAAGATCTAATGGAGACTTTATACACCATCTAGTCTGGGTTTCCTAAACCAATTTTGCCTTTAACACCTTGGGACCTGAAATATATTGATGGAACCTGCGCTTGCTACTCCAAGGTAGGATGGGGCTGAGAGAAGGGCTGGGGTAGCCCTGGGATAAAGAGTTGAGAAGGGGGTTGGGAAGTTAAGTCATTTTGGAACAAAAGAGAAGAAACCATACCTTGTGTGGTGCTAAGGATCAGGGTTTTAGAACTGCCAAGGTCGACAGAGGCCATCTATTCCAATGCCCTCATTTTGTGCATTCTGAACCCAAGTCTCAGAGAGTAACCAATGTCATACTGGTCATAAGTGACATAAGAGACAAAGGTAGGATTTCTCTGATTCCAAATCCAATGCTGTACTGCTACTTATCTGTCCATGGCATTATTAACATTCTTGCCATTTGATTTTTTGGACCAGGCCTATGATTTCATTGGTTTAGGGAACTCCCAGGTGAGATAACCCTTTCTATATCAAAGCAGGTCATACCTTGTCTGCAATTTATAGTCTGTGGAATGATTTGAAAATTGCTGATCTGACCCAATTCCCTGGCCCTGAGGCGACTTGCCTGAGGTTAGCCTGTGAGTTCATGGCAGATACAAGAGGAGAACTCCTGGTCCTATCTTCTTTTCCTTGTTGGATGGGACCTGTCCCACCAAGGAAGATCCTTGGGTCCTAGCTTTGGTGGGTGGAGGGGAAAGGACAGGGAGAAGGTTTCTGGGATATTGAGCAGTAGGGGAAGAGCTGGGGAGCCAAACTGAGAAGGGAAATGAAGTAGGAACTACAAGGAGTCCAGGAGAGGCCTCGTGGTGGGGGGGCAGTCCTCACCTGCAGGACAAAGAGGGCAGCCACAGGCTTGTGGTCACTGACAGTATATTCCATATGGCTCCGGTAGCTGTGTTGGGTCACCTGCAGCCGGTGGCTCTCTCGGCCAGAGGGGCTCCGCCCCCCACTTGGTGCCTTGATCTTCCAGAGGATTCGGTCAGTCCAAGCAGGCTTCCGCTTCTTGGCGCTGTTTCCGGGGGAAAGGCATGGGAAAGGGGAGTACAGAAGTCTGAGCAGGTCTAGGACACCTTTTCCCTTTTCCTCGGGCCTCCCTGCCCCCCATCATCATGGGCTCCTGAGAGCAGACTTAGTCTTACCTGGTATCATAAAAGTTGGTGCCCACGTCAAACTTGAAGGTGGGAGCAAAGGTGAGGGGCCCCTCCTGGAAGCCCTTCAGGACTGGCCAGGAGCCTTTGGCCATGTTCAGCTAGGATGAGAAGAAGGGGCAAGGGTAGAGTCAGGACACTGAGTTGGAATAGTCCTGAGCCCAGGTCACTGGATCTATTCTAAACCTAGGGGACAAGGTTTGTTCGAACCTAGAGTCCTTCAGTTACCAAGACCAAGCTCATAGAATATGGGAGCTGGGAGGGAGCTTAGACACAATGTCAGACATTGGAAAGATATTAGAACCTAGAATGTCAGAGCTGGGAGGACCTTTGGAAAAGAGAATGTCAGAAGGACCCTTAAAACCTAGGAAATTAGTGCTGGGAGAGCTCTTAGAACCTAGAAAGGTAGTGCTGAGAGGGCCGTTAGAACCTAGAATGTCAGAGCTGGTAAGGACCCTTAGAAC